>NC_041385.1:153324346-153448339 GCF_002162155.2 Triticum dicoccoides
GCTCGGCAGCGCCTGCGACAGGCCATGCCACGCCGCGCCCCGCCTCGCCTGCGCCAAGCCAGGCCGTGCCGCGCCCAACCCCGGCAGCGCCTGGCCTGGCTTCGCTGCGCTGCGCCATGCCGCCCCCGCTCGCCATGCCGCCCCCGCTGTGGGGTTCAAGCTCGCCCGTCTGCCTCCCGCGCATGCGCTACGAGCTCCCCTGCCCTGATGGCTACGTGTTTGAGGAAATGCCAGGGCGGACATGTCGAAAATGGGTCTGGCTACTGTTGGGCGCAGTCGCAGACCCAAATGAAAAAGCGGACACGGACGCGCAGACGGGCGACCCAAAAGGACAAAAAGCGGACAAAATTGGTGTCCGTTTGGGTCGCCCCGTTGGAGTTGCTATTATAATTTTCTTTATGATTTTGTAAAATCATTCATCCTCCGCCATCGACATCCAAACTCAACATAAATGTGACGACTCTTGATGGTGTAACCTCAAAGGTCCACCAGAAGTGACCCTTGATTAGTTGCTCCCGCTTACATCATGGCTAATAATCTACCCTCTCGGTTAGGGTTTTAACCTACTCCAGCGGCTAACTCGATTGCCAATGAGAGTTCACTGCTATTGTGATCTTTGCCACTCACACGGGTCCTTGGTATCAAGCTTACAGGTGTCGAAAGGCTCCTCCTCCCGATGACAGGGAGGGGTGAGAACTCGGCTACCTCTTCGGAGGGCTAGACCGAGGGGAATCTTGAAGAGAGATATGAGGAACCTGGAGCTGCAGGAGGGGGAACTTGATGAGATGATCATTGACAATGATGGAGTCAAGCAATATGAAGCCGAAGCTAGATGGCTTGTGATGGGTGCATGAACACGTCTCGTCCGTTTAGTTCTTCGACAATGTTCGAAACCCTAAAATCTGTGTGGAGCTTGGCGCATGAGCCAAAGTATAGAGAGGCGGGCGAGAACTTGTTTGTCTTTCAGATGTTCTTTCTCGATAAAGGGTGGATTTTATTAACTCAAAATGAAGTATTAAGATAATACAAACATAATAAGCACACACCCGGACTCTTCATAGTTAGGATGCACACAACCAATACAAAACTCACACACATAACAAAAAACATGCCGACAAATAGCAAAGTCATGCAAGACCAAAGCTAAGCGTAGGCGAAAAATAAAAAGAAAACCCAAAGCAAACATATCCGTGATCGACAAACTACCTACAACAATGACCATATCTGCACCAATTATCTCATGACACCACACGGACGACGAGATTCTTCAACAACAGCGCCTTTAGGAAGGGAGCAACGCTTAAGCATCGCCGTCACCGGATCCAACAACACAAGGCCAGAATCTAGATTTTCACACTGAAGAACTAGTCTGAGCATATCCGAACAATGCCTTCAACAAGGTAACGACATAAAATATCGTCATTGCCAGGTATAACCAACATGTGTCGGACCTAGGTTTTCACCCCGAAACTCGAGACCAGGTGCTTGAGTAGCACCATCATCGACGTCACTTATGCAATGTGGCCACCACTTTTCCGCGATCCCAGCAGCTCTGTGCGTCGTGGACCACCACTACTGCACAACCATCCCTTTGCGTCAAGTCATCGTCCATAGTTTGCATCTCCCGACGAAGTCAGCCACCGGGCCAGGAGAGAGGAACCCTCACCATGACCTTTCGATGACCACCGCAACCCGCTGTGAGTCCGCAGCCATAGACCAGAGTGGTCGTCGTAAGGACCAAACACCGCTGACGGAAAACACCACCACTCACTATCACCTCGCCGGAGGGAGCTCTGCCCAGGGGCCGACATGGCCGGATCAACATCGCCCACGTGGAGTGCATCCGCTAGATCAGGAGACTTAGTCCGGAGGGATAAGACATGCCGCCGACACAACGTCGGAACTGGGCTGGAGCAGACCTCTAGAGCGACCATGTTCTACATCGGGCATTGGAAGCCGTCGTCCATGTCGGCACTTGACTATTCAGAGGTCTAGGGTTGCTGATTGAGGATTACGGCAGAAGGAAGGATCCTACATTAGTGGTCTTTAACGGTCTCTGTGTATGGACTTGGATACACAAAATTCCAGATTTGTATAGGCATGAAAAAGTGGTTGATCAGCTAGCCCAAAGATACTCATATGTACACACATACACTCTATAAAAGCATGCATATACCACATTCGAGATACCGAGCCAACACAATGTTTTGAGATTGATGAAGTCATCACAAACGTGATGAGAACTTCTCCTCCCAGTGCGGGAACATCCATGAAAAAGCTGAATAAATTCAAAAAATACGAGATCTGATACTCAAACCGGTGGGCTGGTTAGCGATCTGAAACTTAAAAAACAAACTAGGCCATCATGACGAATGCTACCGGAGGCCACCGGGGTTGGATGATTTGATCGGGACGTGGTGGTTTCCATTAACTAGTTGCTCGCGACGGGCGGAGTACGGATAGCTCCCTACCTCCCCATTTTCGATCCCATTCTTAATTGATTGATTCCCCGGCTCGAGATCCGCGGAGGCGACGCGTATCCGGGGGAACCGGCCCTGATCGCTACTATCCCGTGACGTGCCCGCCGCGTGCGCCCCTCTAGCCAAACTATACTAGGAAATGAAAAGGAAAAAAAGAAAAGGAGGGAAAGAAAAATCGCCGCGTCGCTCTTTTTTCTTTCTTTCCCACGTCTAGAGACTCTACAGCTCCAGACCTCCAGTTGTATATCACCGCCCGATCGGATCTGCCTCCCTCCCGTTCGTCTCCCTCTTCCTCTTTGTCGTCCTCTTCACCAGCGGTGGTGGTGGTGGTAAGCCTCTCTCCCCGACTACGACCGCCCCCTCTATCTCTCTTGCTCGCTCGCCGCTTAAGCTCAGTGCGGCGGTGGTGGCAGTGCCGTGCGTGCGTGCCGCTTCTCTCTCGGCCAGATCCGCCGGTTTCGCTTCCCCCACTTTGCTCCTGCCTGTCGGTGCGGTGCGTTTCTGCTTCTGTTCACTGGTTGGTCTCTGCTTGTGCTGCGGCTATGGCGGGCTGCGCGTAGTCTGTGCGCGGGCGCTGCTGTTCGTTGCTTGTTTGCTTGCTGCCGCTCTGGTTTTGACTGCCGGTGGTGGCCTCGGCCGGTCCGCGCGCTTTCCTGTTGTTTCCCCTTGTGTCGGTAGCTAACTGCCATCTCGGGTTGTGTGCAGGCAGGTGACTGTGACTAGCAGGAGCGCGGAGGAGGGGTCCTTCGGTTGCCGCCATGGCTCAGATCTTGCTCCATGGAAACCTCCACGTCACCATCTTCGAGGCCTCGTCGCTCTCCCACCCCGGCCGCGCCAGCGGCGGCGCCCCCAAGTTCATCCGCAAGGTACTCCTACAGTCCTCCTACTCACGGATCATTTCTGATTTCTCCCTTCATTTTATTTTCTTCCCGTCCAAGCCGAATCAATTGATTGATCGTTACCACGCACGACGAGACGTGCTAGTCTACAGTAACACATGGTAAAATGGTGCGGTTAGGGAGTTATTTTTTTTACCAGTACTACTAAAAAATAGCTGAAAATACAGAGAATCACTGCGTATTTTATCCAGAATCGTTGCTAGAGTTTGCTTATGCCGGCGCCTACTATAGTTGATACTAGATGATTATGATAGTTGCCCAGTAATTTAAAGGTTGGCCTGATCGTGGTTACATCTTCATTCCCTGAATTGTTTGCCTGGACTCGCAGTTTGATGTATGCGATGTGTGTTTCTGTAGTCATGCGGTCATGCCCATGATGTGACTCTTCATGTTCTAACACAGCAAGTTTATGTTGACAGTTTGTGGAGGGGATTGAGGAAACCGTTGGTGTTGGCAAAGGCAGCTCCAAGCTATATGCCACCATTGATCTCGAGAAAGCTCGTGTTGGGCGTACCAGGATGTTGGGCAATGAGCCTGTCAACCCTCGCTGGTACGAGTCGTTCCACATCTACTGTGCGCACCTTGCCGCCGATGTGATCTTCACTATGAAGGCCGACAACGCGATCGGGGCCACGCTCATTGGAAGGGCGTACCTGCCTGTCGCAGAGCTCCTGGAAGGAGAGGAGATCGACAGGTGGCTTGAAATCTGTGATGACAAACGGGAGCCTGTTGGTGAGAGCAAGATCCATGTGAAGCTTCAGTACTTTGGCGTTGACAAGGACCGCAACTGGGCGAGGGGTGTCCGGAGTGTCAAGTTTCCTGGTGTTCCTTACACCTTCTTTTCGCAGAGGCAAGGATGCAATGTTAGATTGTACCAAGATGCTCATGTCCCAGACAACTTTATCCCCAAGATCCCGCTCGCGGATGGCAAGAACTATGAGCCTGCCAGATGTTGGGAGGATATCTTTGATGCCATAAGCAATGCTCAGCATTTGATTTACATCACTGGTTGGTCTGTGCACACTGAGATCACCTTGATTAGGGACACCAATCGCCCCAAACCTGGAGGAGATGTCACTCTCGGAGAGTTGCTCAAGAGGAAGGCCAGCGAAGGCGTCCGGGTCCTTATGCTAGTGTGGGATGATAGAACTTCAGTTGGCTTGCTGAAGAGAGATGGCTTGATGGCCACCCATGATGAGGAGACTGCAAATTACTTCCAAGGCACGGATGTGCACTGTGTTCTGTGCCCTCGTAACCCTGATGATTCAGGCAGCATTGTTCAGGATCTGCAGATCTCAACCATGTTCACTCACCATCAGAAGATAGTATGTGTTGACGATGCATTGCCTAGCCAGGGCTCCGAGCAAAGGAGGATACTCAGCTTCGTTGGTGGCATTGACCTCTGCGACGGAAGATATGACACTCAGTACCACTCCTTGTTTAGGACACTTGACACTGTCCACCATGATGACTTCCACCAGCCTAACTTTGCGACTGCATCCATCACCAAAGGTGGCCCAAGAGAGCCATGGCATGATATTCATTCCCGATTGGAAGGTCCAATTGCCTGGGACGTTCTTTACAATTTCGAGCAGAGATGGAGAAAGCAGGGTGGCAAAGATCTTCTCGTGCAGCTCAGGGATCTCTCTGACATAATTATCCCCCCTTCTCCCGTCATGTTCCCAGAGGACAGGGATACATGGAATGTCCAGCTCTTCAGATCTATTGATGGTGGTGCTGCTTTTGGCTTCCCTGATACTCCTGAGGAAGCTGCAAGGGCTGGGCTTGTAAGTGGAAAGGATCAAATCATTGACAGGAGCATTCAGGATGCATACATAAATGCTATCCGGCGGGCAAAGGACTTCATCTACATTGAGAACCAGTACTTCCTTGGAAGTTCCTACTGCTGGAAGCCCGAAGGCATCAAGCCTGAAGAAATTGGCGCTCTGCATGTGATTCCTAAGGAGCTTTCGTTGAAGATTGTCAGTAAGATTGAAGCTGGCGAACGGTTTACTGTTTATGTTGTGGTGCCAATGTGGCCTGAGGGTGTTCCCGAGAGTGCATCTGTGCAAGCAATTCTGGACTGGCAAAGGAGAACAATGGAGATGATGTACACTGACATCACACAAGCTCTCGAGGCAAAGGGAATTGAAGCAAACCCCAAGGAATACCTCACTTTCTTCTGCCTAGGTAACCGGGAGGTGAAGCAGGATGGGGAATATGAACCCCAGGAGCAACCAGAACCTGATACTGATTACGTCCGTGCTCAAGAGGCTAGGAGGTTCATGATCTACGTTCATACCAAAATGATGATAGGTACTCCTTCAGTTCTACTTAACCTGTGGTTTGCATCATCTTTTTTTATATCTAAAGCATGTTGAAGCAGCGCATTTTCTAATGTTTGCATGTGTTCATCCATTTTTCCATGGTAGTTCACTGGAAAACTGATCGCAACTCAAATTCAGTTTCCTTCCTTCAAAGATCAGACAGAGGCTTAAGTTTTTAATTCGTACAAAGAATTGAATATCTAGAATGTGCTCGTCATATGCTTCTTACAACTATATTTCCTTTAAAGATTGCATTCTTGCTCCTGATTCGTCTCTTAAAATCAACGGAAAAAAGAAACTATTACATTGTTCTCTTGTGTGGATTGTAAGGATCCAGTTATTTGGCCAAGCTGCTAACTTCACCTCTTCCATTTTCAGTTGATGACGAGTACATCATCATTGGGTCTGCAAACATCAACCAAAGGTCAATGGACGGTGCCCGGGACTCCGAGATTGCCATGGGCGCTTACCAGCCATACCATCTAGCCAACAGGGAGCCAGCCCGGGGCCAGATCCACGGCTTCCGGATGGCGCTGTGGTACGAGCACCTGGGCATGCTGGACGACGTGTTCCAGCGCCCGGAGAGCGTGGAGTGCGTGCAGAAGGTGAACAGGATCGCCGATAAGTACTGGGACATATACTCGAGCGACGACCTGGAGCAGGACCTCCCCGGCCACCTGCTGAGCTACCCCATCGGCGTCGCCAGCGACGGCGTGGTGACGGAGCTGCCGGGCATGGAGTTCTTCCCCGACACCCGGGCCCGCATCCTCGGCGCCAAGTCGGACTACCTTCCCCCCATCCTCACCACATAGATAAGATCGCATCCTGCATTTCCTGTGTGTGGCCTCAGTTTGGTGGTTCCTTTGGTGATTCAGAACTTGTGTTCCAGAAAATAGCAGGCTGTTATAGTTGTGGGACAGTTAATAAGCGCAGTGGTGTGCATGGTTGAGAACCACGGTAGTGACTAGGAGGATTGCTGATACTTTACACGGTTTCTGCTGTTTGTATTACTGTTTAATTATAAATTGTCAATGTTTAGTTGTTTACGCTCGTACCTACTTGGATCTTCAATGGTGGACAATAAAGTTAACGCGTGTTTCTTATTGTATGATGGATATGTAGATAGATTTTTTCCCCCAATGTGTGGTATCAGAGTGCTGTATGTTTGGTTTTTCCACTGAATAAGTAAGCTGTATAATTCTACCATTTCTATAGTGCAAGATTTGTGCCATATACGTCCTTGTGACGAGTTGTTTGTGATGAGCTGCACTCAATTTGAACAAAAACTACGACGAGAAGATTATGAAACGGAGGAAACGAAGGGAGTATATAAGATATGAGAGCAACTATTTTTATAAGTTGTCAGATTTTTTTAATGTAAATCATTTCTTTTGCCCTGTACTATTATTATGTTTCTCTACATACGGTATCCACATTCTTTTCCCATGTTGAGTCTAACCCATATCTACCTGTTCCACAAGAGATAATTTTCTTTTTTGAAAAAGGAGGTTGAACCCCCTGCCCCGGCCTCTGCATCAGTTGATGCATACAACCATCTTTATTAATTATTCAACAAAGACCTGACAAGAATATTCATCAAGCTACCCGAAGCCATCACTCACACCTACAAACTCGATAATGAGTACTCTCACTGCCCATATCGGTGTCGTCGCTGATCCATCCACATAGCATATCGGTACCTACAGTCGGTGCAGCAAACCTAAAGCGTACATCACATGCGTCATTATTATCGAATCGCTGACCCATTTTCAGGAAAGAGATCAGCATCATCCTTGCCCGTTCGGCCACCCGTCGACGCCACCACGGCGCCCAACAACACCACCTCCCTGCGTGCAAATCGCTGAGCACATCGCGGTCGCTGCCAGTACACCGCAACACCATGCCGCCAAGTACCACCAGCTGACACAGCTTGAAGTCTCTAGAAGATCTATCGTGTGTAGCACGTGCCGAACAGGCATGACAAAGCTAGCACCTGTCGGCCAGACATGACTTGACATCTCCACCTAAGCTCTATGCAAGACGAAGCCGCTCCACCTCATGCTTCTGTCTTTCAGCGCTCCTCCACAAACGATGCTCCCAAGAGAGAAACGACACCGCAGTGCCGCCATCGTTCGATCTGGAAGACCAGATCATAGGATTTCCCCTGGAGCAATATGAGTGGGTCGGCAGTAGTTACACAACGATGCCTTCATCAAGGTAACGGCGCAGATCGCCGCCATCGCCCGCCGTCGGCTCGGTTTTCACCGGGAACTATGTCTCCTCGACTCGCAGCCGGGGCTAGATGGCGTATCTCGAGATCCAACTACCCAGCCTCAGGCCGACCACCTCCGCCGGAGGAGACGACCACCAAATCTGCCGCCGCATAGAGCAGGTCACACTAGTCGGCACTGACCGGAGGCCACAACCACATGCAACCGTCCCTCCATGGCGCCCCTCCATACCGCCGCTACTAAGCCGGACTGGACGACCCAACTACCTCCCAAGGCCGTGCCCAGAGCCTACCGTTGCCGCCCTGAATCCGATTTCGGTCAACCGCCGCATCGCGCCGCGATTCGATCTCGGTTGTGCCACCACTCGCATCGAGATCCCGCACCACCCCACATGCGAGCATTGGAGAACCTGTGCCACCGCCGTCCACCCCTGGCTAAGCCCGGCGGCGTCCTTCGACGGTGACAAAGTGAAGGGAGGGAGGAGAGGAGGGCTCCACCGGCTAGGGTCGGGAGGACCTCCCGTGTCGCTCGAGCGGGGGCGATGCGAGGGGCCCTCCAGATGAGATAATTAAGTCGGTGTCCACTAGTGTTGGTTAATCGTACACTTTTAAAATGATTGTGTCTGTGAACAAATTAAATTTAGTTTTCAAGAATGAAGATAACTAGATAAGGGTTAATCTAAAGTGTACAATTTGCATGATACGTTTAATATTATGAGTTGACTCACTTATAAGCGCCACATCCATCAATTTTGTTCTGATTATAGTACAAAGAATCATAAACTAAAGGAAACGATAATAGAAACATAAACATTACATATGCGCACACCCACACACATATACACACACATGGAATTGCCATGGTGTTGTTTTTGTGCACAAATAAAAGTTCTTGGATCGAGCTGAAAATTTACGGAGAATAGTTTCAGAATATATAAAATACTGGTGAAGAGAAATACCAGAGGGGGGACACCAGGGCGCCACAAGCCCAGGGGCACGCCTGGCAGGCTTGTGGCCCCCTGGCAGCTCCCGCAACCCTAACTCCAACACGATAAGTACCTATTCGTCCAGAAAAAACCTAGAGAGAAAGAATCATCACGTTTTACGATACGGACCCACCGTCACCTCCTGTTATTCATCGGGAGGGTTGGTCTGGAGTCCGTTCTGGGCTCCGGAGAGGGGAATTCGACACTGTCATCATCATCAACCATCCTCCATCGCCAATTTCATGATGTTCACCACCAGGAGCTAGTAACTCATTCGTAGGCTTGCTGGACGGTGATGGGTTGGATGATATTTATCATGTAATCGAGTTAGTTTTGTTAGGGCTTGATCCCTGGTATCCACTATGTTCTGAGATTGATGTTGCTATGACTTTGCTATGCCTAATGCTTGTCACTAGGGCCCGAGTGACATGATTTCAGATATGAATCCTTTATGTTTTCACGAATATATTTGTGTTCTTGATCCTATCTTGCAAGTTATATGCACCTATTACGTGTTATGATCTGCATGCCCCAAGGTGCCGATAATTGGGATTCTTTCCGGTGGTTACCGTAGTTTGAGTAGTTCATGTAGTCACTATGTGTTAATGCTTTGTTCTGGTTCTCTATTAAAAGGAGGCCTTAATATCCCTTAGATTTCCTTATGGTTCCCGCTGCCATGAGAGGGTAGGACAAAAGATGTCATGCAAGTTCTTATCGCAAGCACATATGACTATATATAGAATACATGCCTACATTACATTGATGAATTGGAGCTAGTTATGTCTTCTGTGTCGCCCTAAGTTATGATTGTTACGTGATGAATGCCATCCAACATAATTATCCATCACTGATCCAATGCCTATGATCGTCGCATATTGATCTTGTTAAGTTACTATTGTTGTTGCTACTGCTATCACAATCACTATAAAATTGCTACTGTTACTGTTGCCATCACTATTAATATTGTTACCACTGCTATCAAACTATCATACTACTGTGCTACTGATCACTCTGCTGCAGATATTTAGTTCTCCAAGTGTGGTTGAATTGACAACTCAACTGCTAATACTTGCAAATATTATTTGGCTCCCCTTGTGTTGAATCAATAAATTTGAGTTGAATACTCTACCCTCAAAAACTATTGCGACCCTTATATTTGTGGGTTATCAAGGTTCAGCGGATAGCAAGAGGAAAACACACTGGTTGGCATGGACGAAAATACAAGCACAAAAATCAAAGGGTGGACTGGGATTCAGAGACTTTCACATCTTCAAACAGGGCCTCCTTGCCAGACAGGCTTGGCGCTTGCTAACTAAACCTAATAGTTTATGTGCGCAGGTTCTCATGGCCCCATATTATCCTGATGGGCGACTCGAGGACATGGTGTTCTCGGGAAATGCCTCTTTAACCTGGCAGGGTATCCAGCATGGCCTCGTTCTCTGAAAGAAGGGCATCATCTGGCGTGTCGGTGACGGGCAGAACATTTAGATCTGACGCGATCGATGGATTCCTAGAGAGCCCTCGCGCCAACCCATCATGCAGCAGGGCACCTGTTGCCTTTGGAGGGTGGTGGAGCTCCTGGATGGAGAGAGCTCGTGGCGCATGGACCTTCTCAGGTGCTAATTCCTTCCGGTGGATGCCGACGCGATCACTAGCATGTGTACATCACCCTGCATCACGGATGATATCATCGCATGGGCGCCAGAGAAGAACAATATCTTCACCGTTCGTTCTGTCTACCGCCTTGCCATGGCCGAGCGCGAGCGTCCATTGGTTACCGCCACGAGTGGGGCACCAAATGGTCGTTGATCGGTCTGGAAGATCATATGGGGGTGCCCTACTCCCCCTAAGGTATGTTTGTTTGCATTGAGAGTTGTGACCAATTCACTTGCCACTTGGGCCAACAAATTTTCACGCCACCTCAAGATTACTGATATATGTCCCTTGTGTGGCGTGGAACAAGAGGATGGATTCCATGCATTTTTTAGGTGCCCACCGGCTAGAGAGCTATGTTGCGCTATGGCTTTGGACTAGAATATCCCCAATATGGAGTCCATTCTCAACTCTGAACCAGTGACTTTTCACATTACTAGAACCCCTTGGCGTGACGGCAAGGCTGGTTGTGCTCATGACCATGTGAAGAAGTTGGTTCATGCGGAACGAGATCACACATGACAAAGCACCACCCCCAACCGAAGCCTCCTGATGTTTCCTACATTGATATATTAATTCACTCTTGTGCATCCAGCAACACTCTCATGGAGATCACGCGAAGGGGGAGATGGTGGTTCCTGTAGCACAACTGGTGCACCGACGTACTCTATTCCCAAGTTGCTGTTGCTGCGTTGGTCACCCCCCAAGATGGGCTAGACCAAGCTAAACATGGACGACAACTTCATCGCGTCTATGTGCACGGTTGGCGGTGGTATGTTTCTCCGTGACATAGAGGCGAGATCATCTATAGCGCATGCAGGGAGATCCGTACTTCTGATAATGGCTTGGAGGCGGAACTAGCAGCATGTAGAGAAGGGATATACTTGGCCTTGCATCAGACGAACTTGCCAATCATAGTTGAGCTGGATAGTGTGGCGGCGGTGGCGATGCTCACCATAACCATGAAAGATAGATCAAGGCACCGCTCACTCATTGAGGAGATTTGCAGGTTGGTAGATCTTCATGCTAGGGAGATTTTATTTGCTCACTGTAGTCGCTCGCAAAATAATGTTAGCCATGAGCTAGCCGCGTATGGGCATAGTACCCCTCGAACCGTAGTTTGGCTAAATGTTGGAATGGACTTTGCTGTAAACTTGGTTATGCTTGAGAAGCGTCCTTGAGTAATGAGAATCTCCTTTCCCCGCAAAAAAAGAATGCTTGTCTTCAAGAATATCATCATTGTGCTTATAAACAATTTGTTTCATTGAATGGTTGATCCCATCACCTGTAAAATTTACCTTCTCATCTTTAAATGGACCAGCTTGAAGGAACCGACGCAAAAACGCTTTGCCATCAAGACCAATCAGAATAGACTGACCATCTGTTAGTGTTTCAACAAATTTTAGTCATCCTTAATCAATGCCCGATTTAACTATTTGATGTAACATGTTGCAACTCTCAGAAATTATGCTCGAAAGAATCATGTAACTTACAATACATTGGTCCTTGGATTGATAGCTTGACATGCTGATCAAGAATTCTATTATAATTACTCTTCAACAAAAAATCAAAGGTTTTGATCACACATACTTGAATTGAATGTGTACTTCTTATTTTCTAGTCGATCTTGGTGTGAGAAAAACTTTTTAACTAAGCATATGAATGATTTAGATTTAACATCTCCTCATTCGGCTATGATTTTTCTTTTAGAATCTTTTTCGGTGTCATTGGATAAGATATTATACTAGCATCGATTTTCTCAAAAGATTTTAACCTTGGCTTTAAATTTGTAAAATCAGAACAGTTATAACATATATGTCTCAACCAAGACCACGTATAAACCAAGTATGAAACAAACAAAGCTACCCATTTATATATAAACTTTAAACAAGATAATGATTTTTTTTGGTTGCATCATATTGTCATTATATGTCTTTTGGAATCGTACAATGTGTTGACCTATGTGTTCTAGAACAATTTTATTGCTAACAAGTAAATTACCCTTATTCATTGGTCCTTCAAGATCTCTTATAAGAATTTTCTAATAGATGCATCAACAATGAAGTGGCGACCAAATCGGAAAATAGGTAAATCACTTGCTAGACATACCTCTTCAAACATGTTGGGTGAGCATAGTGGTTGTGTGAATTTAACAATACGTTGCTCCGCCTTCACATAGCTCTCCAACACCTTGTCCTTTTCTTTTCCTTGGTTTTGTGCTTCACTACTTTGAAGGTCTTTGTCAACCGAACTTTGTTCAGCTATATGTTCTTGCCCTTGAGGCTCGTAAAGTTCTATGGCACGAAACTCATAGGGAAGGAGATATGTTGAAAGGAACGAGAAGAGGGGTCTAGAGGGGGGGTGATTAGAAACTTAACAAACAAAGGTGGTAGTTTTTACAATTTTCAAGTTAAGGTTGAGTTTAGCACATATTAAGGGGCGCCCGATACGTTTCATACAAGCATGAGAAGAGTATAGGTAGCAAAAAGAGTAAAGCATGCATTTTTGCAAGAATGTAAAGGGGATGGGAATTGGAGAGTGCAAACGCAGTGGAGACACGGAGATTTTTGGCGTGGTTCTGATAGGTGGTGCTATCGTATGTCCATGTTGATGGAGACTTCAACCAACTAAGGGTAACGGATGTGCGAGTCCATGGAGGGCTCCACCGATGAAGGGTCCACGAAGAAGCAACCTTGTCTATCCCACCATGGCCATCGCCTATGAAGGACCTGCCTCACTCGGGTAGATCTTCATGAAGTAGGTGATCTCCTTGCCCTTACAAACTTCTTGGTTCAACTCCACATCATGTTGGAGGCTCCCAAGTGACACCTAACCAATCTAGGAGACACCACTATCAAAAGGTAATAGATGGTGTGTTGATGATGAACTCCTTGCTCTTGTGCTTCAAAAGATAGTCTTACCAACACTCAACTCTCATAGATTTGGCTATCGTGGAAGAATGATTTTAGTGGAAAGCAACTTGGGGAAGGCTAGAAATTAAGGTTCAAATGGTAGGAATGGAATCTCTTGATCCCAACACATGAGTAGGTGGTTCTCTCTCAGAAAATGAATGGTAGAAGTGTAAGCACGTTCTGATGGCTCTCTTACTTGGTAAGAGGAGGGTGGAGGGGTATATATAGCCTCCACACAAAATCCAACCATTACACACTTTTGACCCAACTTGATGGCACCGGTCAGAAATCTTGGTGACAACGACCTGTGTAAAAATATGAACGTTAGGAATCTCGGTGGGACCGAGGGGAATAACTCGGAGGGATTGATGTGCAAGAGCTTAGGGTAAACCTCATCTGGGTGGCACCGGTTGCATCATCTCGGTGGGAACGAAGTGAAGCAATAAGGCAATAGAGAATTAGTCAAGGCATCTCGATGAGACCGATTGCAATTCTCGGTGAGAATGAAATAATTGCAACAAGGCAACAGAGAGTTGGCAAGGCCATCTCGGTGGGACCGAGATCCATATCGGTGGATCCGAATTGTTAGGGTTTTGGCAGTGGCTAAGTATAGATGAACTCGGTGGCTCCGGGTAGGAAATATTGGTAGGGCCGAGTTGGAGTTTAGGTTTCGGACAAATTTGGATAGAGAAAGTGGCTGAGAGTTTTGGAGCAATATCACCAAGCACTTGAGCAAAAGGATAATTAAGCAACACCTCATACCCTTTTAATAGTATTGGCTTTCCTATGGACTCAGTGTGATCTTTGATCACTTAAACAAAAATGCAGAGTCTTGAGCTTTTGCCAATCCTTATCCTTAGCATTTTGAAGGGGTTCCACATCCTCTTGTCCTTGCCATGCGGTTGTTGAACTTCCCTGAAATATACTAGATAAAACTATTAGTCCAACAAAAGATATGTTTACATTAGTTACCAAAACCACCAAGGGAGCACTTGTGCTTTCAATCTCCCCCTTTTTGGTAATTGTTAACAACATACATTAATGCTTCAAGTAAATAATGTGAAGAGCAGAAAGTGAAGCTTTGAAGGAACATGTAACTTGCATAAGCTCCGCCAGATGTGTGCACTCATGTAATGATAGAATTGAAAGACATGTGAATGCACAACATGACAGTGTAAGTGATGGGTTACGTGTATCTTGGCATATGCATCAGAGCAAAAAGTAATGTTAGATGTACCTTCATGTTTATGATTCCCTCTTGCAAATAATATGTGCAAAAGTAAGAGACCATCATGCACATGAGTGAGATGCATATACTTACCTTGTGGTTCTTGAACTGACTCTTGAAGAAGCAAGCTTGAGAAAACAAGGTTAGATAACACAAGAGAACTTCAAACAAGAAAGATTTCAAGATCCACAAGAATACCAAGACCGGGATGACATGTAATAGGTGAGTATCACAGAATGAGTACTTCATTTAGGTATAGACATGTCCCCAAAGAATTAGTGATTTGCAATAAATTCCAAGGATTGTTCTCCCCTAAGCATGGAATGGACTTCCTCTCCCCCTGAATCTAACATTGGATAATGGGAGTGGGTAGGGTGAGAAACAATCAAGCAAGCTGTAGTCAAGCTAAGACTTATCAAGATCTCATCAAAGAGAAATAGAGTTTTTAGAACAAAAAGATATTATGGCAATGTAAGCTCAGAGCAATAACTAAATAAAAGCTGGCATGTCTCTCCCGTCTTAAATACATGACGAATTCTCTCCTCTTATGTAAGTGCATCTCTCTTCCTTTGTTAGAAGAGTTCTGTAAGGATAAGCTCTTATGTGATCTCTCTCTCCCCTTTGAAATCAATTTCCAAGAAGGGTAGTTTTCATGGATATGAGTCAAGTGAGTGTGATCCTTGAGAGACACAATGAAGCAGAATGCAGCTTAAGATGCAAGTAGAGGGACAAAATCATTGAGTGGAGCTGATAAGAATAAACACTTGAAGATGGCAAAAATGCTTTCTTAGTAGTGAAATCGGTGTCACCGATTTATGTCAATCGGTGACTCTGATATGAGGCAGTCACACATAGCATATTGGAGAGACGGAGTTAGTCCATTTTGGTAGAACCGATGAACTATGTACAAGTGTAACTTGCGCTTCAGTTTGGCTGATAGACATTGGATCGGTGTAACCGAGTTCAATGCAGAGGAAAGATTTTGTCAACTCAGCTCACTTGCAATAGAAATTTCACAAAGATTTTCAAGGAATTTAGATAGAGTTTGCAATGAATTAAAAATGGAGAAAATAGAAAAGAAATATAGACAACAGAAAATATCTAGATGAAGTTTTTTTGTTTTAAATGGGAAACACAATAGCATGAAGAAATGCAACTAACAAAAGAAAACACTAGAGAACTTCATCTAGAGGTGGCCAGCGACATAGTCACCTATGTTAGAGTATATTGACTTAGGAGTCAAGTGAGATCACTTGATCATAGGTCATACTCATCTTTAAGCTCAAAAAGGGGTTGCCATTTTCATTTAAACATCTTAGTTTATTCACATTTGTTGAGTTGCTTTAACTCATGGCTTGGAGCAAAGCTTCTCTAAGATGGAAAAACATACCTTAGGTTTGTTGTTGAACTTGATCATGTAGTTGAACTTGTGGTGGATGATCAGTGTTGATGTGGGTCATCAAGAGTTGGGAGCATCCCTATGAATTTGAAGCTCATCTTCCTACATGAGTTAGTCTAGCAAGGAATAACTCTTATGTATCCAAAATGACAAGAGTGAATTTCATCACATAAATATTGTCAAAGGATATGTTGTGTGTAGACTAGTTTCTTGTTCTCAACAACCAAAATATAGATACTTGGTGATGTAGAAATTTCTCAAGATGCGAGTTATTTGCAACCTCAGAGATTGAGGCTCATCCAAGTACCTACAAGGGTTAGATAACATATAAGGGTGCAAATATATCCAAGGCAAATGATCATCCTCATAAGAGAAATATCAAGGATTAGTCACATAGGATCATGCGTTGCATGTATCCAAACAGAATTTGCATTCCAAATTTGAGGCATCAATGTTGTTCAACTCACTCCTCAAGCGACAAAATATCTTTTCAAGCGGTTTAGTGAAGATATCTGCCAATTGCTTGTCAGTAGGAACATGCTTAAGATTGATATCTCCTTTAGCAACATGATCACGAATGAAATGGTGACGAACTTCAATATGCTTAGTTTGAGAATGTTGCACGGGATTGTGTGCAATCTTAATAGCACTCTCATTGTCACAAATCAATGGATCACATGTATTCCATAATCTTTGAGAGTTTGGGTCATCCAAACTAATTGAGCACAACATGATCCCGCGACAATGTATTCCACTTCGGTGGTGGATAATGATACCGAATTTTGTTTCTTGGAAGACCAAGAGACAAAGGATCTACCAAGAAATCGACATGTACTCGAAGTGGAATTTATATCAACCTTGTCGCCGGCATAGTCCAAGTTGGAATAGCCAACAAGATCAAAATATGACCTCTTAGGGTACCAAATGCCAAAGTTTGGTGTATGAATCAAATATCTCACTATCCTTTTCACGGCCTTAAGATGACATTCTTTAGGAGCAACTTGATATCATGCACACATGCACACACTTAGCATAATATCGGGATGGGAGGCACAAAGATATAATAATGAACCAATCATTGATCAGTAAACCTTTTGGTCAACCGGGTTGCCACCCTTCGTCAAGTCAAAATGTCCACTAGTAGGCATGGGTGTTTTCATACCTTTGCTTTCTTACATGTTGAACTTCTTGAAAAGATCCTTGGTATACTTTGTTTGTGAGACAAAGGTACCTTCCTTAGTTTGCTTGATTTGCAAACCAAGGAAAAATTTGAGTTCACTCATCATAGACATTGATGATAGCTCGTATCTGCGTCAGTTTTTCCCCGAAGAGGAAGGGATGATGCAACACAACTTCGGTAGGTATTTCCCTCGGTTATGAAACCAAGGTTATTGAAACATTAGGAGAACCAAGCAACACTATGTAAATGGTACCTGCACACAAAGAACAAATGCTTGCAAGCTGACGCGTAAGAGGGGTTGTCAATCCCTCCCAGGTAAAAGATTGGTAAATAGATAGATTGGTAGATGCAAATAGAATAATGGCAAATAAAATTCAGTGAGGTATTTTTGGGTTTTTGATAATATAGATCTGAAAAACAAAAGATGCAAATAAAGAAAAAATCAAATAGCAATATAGATCTGCAATGATGGGGAAATAGACCCGGGGGCCATAGATTTCACTAGTGGCTTCTCTCAAGAAATAGCACACGGTGGGTAAACAAATTATTGTTGGGAAATTGATAGAACATCGAATAATTATGATGATATATAGGCAATGATCATTATATAGGCATCACATGCAAGATTAGTAGACCGACTCCTGCCTGCATCTACTACTATTACTCCACACATCGACCGCTATCCAGCATGCATCTAGTGTATTAAGTTCATGGAGAAATGGAGTAATGCAATAAGAACGATGCCATGATGTAGAAGAGATCTATTCATGTAGGAATAGCCCCCATATTGTTATCCTTAATAGCAACGGTACATGCGTGTCTTGTTGCCCCTTCTGTAACTGGGAAAGAACACCGCACGATCGAACCCATTGATACGTCTCCAACGTATCTATAATTTTTTATTGTTCCATGCTATTATATTATCTATTTTGGATGTTTAATATGAATTTATATGCTATTTTATATTATTTTTGGGACTAACCTATTAACCTAGAGCCTAGTGCCAGTTTCTATTTTTTTGCCTGTTTTAGAGTTTCACAGAAAAGGAATACCAAACGGAGTCCAAACAGAATGAAACTTTCGCTATGATCTTTCTGTTGGAAATATGACCTAGAGGCAATAATAAATTAGTTATTATTACTATATTTCCTTGTTCATGATAATCGTTTATTATCCATGCTATAATTGTATTGATAGGAAACTCAGATACATGTGTGGGTACATAGACAACACCATGTCCCCAGTAAGCCTCTAGTTGACTAGCTCGTTGGTCAATAGATGGTTACGGTTTCCTGACCATGGACATTGGATGTCGTTGATAACGGGATCACATCATTAGGAGAATGATGTGATGGACAAGACCCAATCCTAAGCCTAGCACAAAGATCGTGTAGTTCATATGCTAAAGCTTTTCTAATGTCAAGTATCATTTCCTTAGACCATGAGATTGTGCAACTCCCAGATACCGTAGGAATGCTTTGGGTGTACCAAACGTCACAAGTAACTGGGTGGCTATAAAGGTGCACTACGGGTATCTCCAAAAGTATCTGTTGGGTTGGCACGAATCGAGACTGGGATTTGTCACTCCGTGTGACGGAGAGGTATCTCTGGGCCCACTCGGTAGGACATCATCATAATGTGCACAATGTGACCAAGGGGTTGATCACGGGATGATGTGTTATGGAACAAGTAAAGAGACTTGCCGGTAACGAGATTGAACAAGGTATCGGGATACCGACGATCGAATCTCGGGCAAGTACAATACCGCTAGACAAAGGGAATTGTATACGGGATTGATTGAATCCTTAACATCGTGGTTCATCCGATGAGATCATCATGGAACATGTGGGAGCCAACATGGGTATCCAGATCCCGCTGTTGGTTATTGAACGGAGAGTCGTCTCGGTCATGTCTGCATGGTTCCCGAACCCGTAGGGTCTACACACTTAAGGCTCGATGACGCTAGGGTTATAGGGAATAGATATACGTGGTTACCGAATGTTGTTCGGGGTCTCGTATGAGATACCGGACGTCACGAGGAGTCCCGGAATGGTCTGGAGGTGAAGATTGATATATTGGACGAAGGGTTTTGGAGTCCGGAAGTGTTCCGGAGGTACCGGGTGATGACCAGCATGACCGAAAGGTGTTTCGGGAGCCCCGACAAGTGTTGGGGGGCTTCATGGGCCAAGGGAAGGGGCAAACCAGCCCACTGAGGGGCTGTGCGCCCCCCTCACCTATTCCCACGTGACCAGGGGGTTTGGGGCGCCCCATCTAGGGTTCCCACCTCCTGGCTTGGGGGCCAAGTCACCCAAAGTGGAGATCCCATCTGCCCTGGCCGCCGCCCCCTAGGGGAAACCCTAGGGCGCCTCCCCCTCCCCCTTGCCCCTATATATAGTGGAGGGTTTGGGGCTGCCATACACATGAGAACCTCTCCCTCTTGGCGCAGCCCTACCCCTCTCCCTCCTCGTCTCTTGCGGTGCTTGGTGAAGCCCTGCTGGAGTACCACGCTCCTCCACCACCACCACGCCGTCGTGCTGCTGTTGGACGGAGTCTTCCCCAACCTCCCCCTCTCCCCTTGCTAGATCAAGGCACGGGAGACGTTATCGGGCTGTACGTGTGTTGAACGCGGAGGTGCCGTCCGTTCAGCACTAGGATCTCCGGTGATTTGGATCACGACGAGTACGACTCCTTCAACCCCGTTCTCTTGAACGCTTCCGCTTACCGATCTACAAGGGTATGTAGATGCACTCCCCTCTCTCTCGTTGCTAGTATCTCCATAGATAGATCTTGGTGACTCGTAGGAAATTTTTGAATTTATGCTACGTTCCCCAACAGTGGCATCATGATCTAGGTCTATTGCGTAGATTCTATGCACGAGTAGAACACAAAGTAGTTGTGGGCGTTGATTTTGTTCAATATGCTTACCGTTACTAGTCCAATCTTGTTTCGACGGTATTGTGGGATGAAGCGGCCCGGACTGACTTTACACGTACTCTTACGTGAGACAGGTTCCACCGACTGACATGCACTTGTTGCATAAGGTGGCTAGCGGGTGCCAGTCTCTCCCACTTTAGTCGGATCGGATTCGATGAAAAGGGTCCTTATGAAGGGTAAATAGCAATTGACATATCACGTTGTGGTTTTTGCGTAGGTAAGAAACGTTCTTGCTAGAAACCCATAGCAGCCACGTAAAACATGCAAACAACAATTAGAGGACGTCTAACTTGTTTTTGCACGGTATGCTATGTGATGTGATATGGCTAAAAAGGAATGTGATGAATGATATGTGATGTATGAGATTGATCATGTTCTTGTAATAGGAATCATGACTTGCATGTCGATGAGTATGACAACCGACAGGAGCCATAGGAGTTGTCTTAATTTATTGTATGACCTACGTGTCATTGAACAACGCTATCTAATTACTTTACTTTATTGCTAAACCATTAGCCATAGTAGTAGAAGTAATAGTTGGCGAGACAACTTCATGGAGACACGATGATGGAGATCATGATGATGGAGATCATGGTGTCATGCCGGTGACGATGATGATCATGGAGCCCCGAAGATGGAGATCGAAAAGGAGCAAGATGATATTGGCCATATCATGTCACTTTTTGAGTGCATGTAATGCTTATCATGTTTATGCATCTTATTTGCTTAGAACGACGGTAGTAAATAAGATGATCCCCCATTAAAATTTCAAGAAAGTGTTCCCCCTAACTGTGCACCGTTGCGAAGTTCGTTGTTTCGAAGCACCACGTGATGATCGGGTGTGATAGATTCTAACCTTCACATAGAACGGGTGTAAGCCAGATTTACACATGCGAAACACTTAGGTTGACTTGACGAGCCTAACATGTACAGACATGGCCTCGGAACACAAGAGACCGAAAGGTCGAGCATGAGTCGTATAGTAGATACGATCAACATGAAGATGTTCACCGATGATGACTAGTCCGTCTCACGTGATGATCGGACACGACCTAGTTGACTCGGATCATGTAAGCACTTAGATGACTAGAGGGATGTCTATCTGAGTGGGAGTTCATAAGATGAACTTAATTATCCTGAACATAGTCAAAAGATTCTTGCAAATTATGTCATAGCTCGTGCTTTAGTTCTACTATTTTAGATATGTTCCTAGAGAAAATTTAGTTGAAAGTTGATAGTAGCAATTATGCGGACTGGGTCCATAAACTGAGGATTGTCCTCGTTGCTTCGTAGAAGGCTTATGTCCTTAATGCACCGCTCGGTGTGCTGAACCTCGAACGTCGTCTGTGGATGTTGCGAACATTTTACATACACATTTTGATAACTACGTGATAGTTCAGTTAAACGGTTTAGAGTTGAGGCACCAAAGACGATTTCGAAACGTCGCGGAACATATGAGATGTTTCGAGGGCTGAAATTGGGATTTCAGGCTCGTGCCCACGTCAAGAGGTATAAGACCTCCGACGATTTTCTTAGCCTGCAAACTAAGGGAGAAAAACTCAATCGTTGAGCATGTGCTCAGATTGTCTGAGTACAACAATCACTTGAATCGAGTGGGAGTTGATCTTCCAGATGAGATAGTGATGTTTCTCCAAAGTCATTGCCACCAAGCTACTAGAGCTTCGTGATGAACTATAACATATCAGGGATAGATATGATGATCCTTGAAGTATTCGCGATGTTTGACACCGCAAAAGTAGAAGTCAAGTAGGAGCATCAATTGTTGATGGTTAGTAAAACCACTAGTTTCAAGAAGGGCAAGGGCAAGAAGGGATACTTCATGAAACGACAAAACAGTTGCTGCTCTAGTGAAAACCCAAGGTTGAACCCAAACCCGAGACTAAGTGCTTCTGTAATGAGAGGAACGGACACTAAAGCAAAACCACCCTAGATACTTGGTAGATAAGAAGGTTGGCAAGGTCGATAGAAGTATATTGGATATACATTATGTTAATGTGTACTTTACTAGTGCTCCTAGTAGCACCAGGGTATTAGATACCGGTTCGGTTGCTAAGTGTTAGTAACTCGAAATAAAAGCTACGAAATAAACGGAGACTAGCTAAAGGTGAGATGACAATATGTGTTGGAAGTGTTTCCAAGGTTGATGTGATCAAGCATCGCACGCTCCCTCTACCATCGAGATTGGTGTTAAACCTAAATAATTGTTATTTGGTGTTTGCGTTGAGCATAGACATGATTGGATTATGTCTATCGCAATACAGTCATTCATTTAATGAGAATAATGGTTACTCTGTTTATTTGAATAATACCTTCAATGGTCTTGCACCTAATATGAATGGTTTATTGAATCTCGATCATAGTGATACACATCTTCATGCCAAAAGATATAAAATAGTAATGATAGTACCACCTGCTTGTGGCACTGTCATGTAAGTCATATTGGTATAAAACGCATGAAGAAGCTCCATGTTGATGGATCTTTGGACTCAGTCGTTTTTGAAAAGTTTGAGACATGCGAACCATGTCTATTAGTGTATATGCATGAAGAAACTCCATGCAAATGGACCGTTTGGACTCACTTGATTTTGAATCACTTGAGACATGCAAATCATACCACATGGGCAAGATGACTGAAAGCCTCGTTTTTCAGTAAAATGGAACAAGAAAGCAACTTGTTGGAAGTAATACATTTTGATGTGTGCAATCCAATGAGTGCTGAGGCACACAGTGGATATCGTTATGTTCTTACTTCACGGATGATTTGAGTAGATATTGAGTATATTTACTTGATGAAACACAAGTCTGAATTATTGAATGGTTCAAGTAATTTCAGAGTGAGTTGAAGATCATCGTGACAAGAGGATAAAATGTCTATGATGTGATCATTGAGATGAGTATCTGAGTTACGAGCTTTGGCACGCAATTAAGACATTGTGGAAATTGTTTCACAATTAATACCGCCTGGAACACCATAGTGTGATGGTGTGTCCGAACATCATAGTTGCACCCTATTGGATATGGTGCGTACCATGATGTCTCTTATCGAATTACCACTATCGTTCATGGGTTAGGCATTAGAGACAACCGCATTCACTTTAAATAGGGCACCACGTAATTCCGTTGAGATGATACCGTGTGAACTATGGTTTAGAGAAACCTAAGCTGTCGTTTCTTGAAAGTTTGGGGCTGCGACGCTTATGTGAAAAAAGTTTCATCCTGATAAGCTCGAACCCAAAGCGGATAAATACATCTTCATAGGACACCCAAAAACAGTTGGGTATACCTCCTAATTCGGACCCGGAAGCAAAAGATTGTTTCTAGAAACGGGTCCTTTCTCGAGGAAAAGTTTCTCTCGAAAGAATTGAGTGGGAGGATGGTGGAGACTTGATGAGGTTGTTGAACCATCACTGCAACTAGTGTGTAGCAGGGCACAGGAAGTTGTTCATGTGGCACCTACACCAATTGAAGTAGAAGCTTATGATAGTGATCATGAAACTTTGGATCAAGTCACTACCAAACCTCGTAGGTCGACAAGGATGCGTACTGCTTCAGAGTGGTACGTAATCCTGTCTTGGAGGTCATGTTGCTAGACAACAATGAACCTACGAGCTATGGAGAAGCGATGGTGGGCCCGGATTCCGACAAATGGCTTGAGGCCATAAAATCCGAGAGATGATCCATGTATGAAAACAAAGTGTAGACTTTGGCAGAACTACTTGATGATCGTAAGGCTATTGGGTACAGATGGATTTTAAAAGAAAGACGGACAATGATGGTAAGTATCACCATTAAGAAAGCTCGACTTGTTGTTAAGATGTTTTATGACAAGTTCAAGGAGTTGACTACAGTGAGGCTTTCTCACTCGTAGCAATGCTAAGAGTCTGTTGGAATTGGATTAGCAGTTACTGCATTATTTATGAAATCTTGCAGATAGGATGTCAAAACATTGTTTCCTCGACAATTTTCTTGAGGAAAGGTTGTATGTGATACAACCAGAAGGTTTTGACAATCCTGAAAGACGCTAACAAGTATGCAAAGCTCCAGCAATCCTTCTAAGGACTGGAGTAAGCATCTCGAAGTTGGAATGTACGCTTTGATGAGATGATCAAAGATTTTGGGTTTATACAAAGTTTATGAGAAACTTGTATTTCCAAAGAAGTGAGTGGGAGCACTATAGAATTTCTGATGAGTATATGTTGTTGACATATTGTTGATCAGAAATGATGTAGAATTTTTGGAAAGCATATAGGGTTATTTGAAAAGTGTTTTTCAATAGAAAACCTGGATTAAGCTGCTTGAACATTGAGCATCAAGATGTATGAGGATAGATCAAAAACGCTAAATGGTACTTTCAAATGAGCACATACCTTGACATGATCTTGAAGGTGTTCAAGATGGATCAGTCAAAGAAGGAGTTCTTGCCTGATTTGTAAGGTATGAAGTTAAGACTTAAAGCTCGACCACGGCAGAAGAGAAAGGAAGGACGAAGGTCGTCCCCTATGCTTCAGACGTAGGCTCTATAGTATGCTATGATGTGTACCGCACCGGAAGTGTGCCTTGCCATGAGTCAGTCAAGGGGTACAAGAATGATCCAGGAATGGATCATTGGATAGCGGTCAAAAATTGTCCTTGGAGTAAATAAGGACATGTTTCTCGATTATGGAGGTGATAAAGAGTTCGGCGTAAAGGGTTACGTCGATGCAAGCTTTAACACCTATCCGAATGACTCTGAGTAGCAAACCGGATACGTATAGTGGAGCAACCATTTGGAATAGCTCCAAGTGGAGCGTGGAAGAAGCATTTACAATATGACCTAGACATTTGCGAAGTACATACGAATCTGAATGTTGCAGACCCGTTGACTAGAACCTCTCTCACAAGCGAAACATGATCAAACCCCAGAACTCATTGAGTCTTAATCACATGATGATGTGAACTAGTTTAGTGACACTAGTGAACTCTTTGGATGTTGGTCACATGGCGATGTGACCTGTGAGTGTTAATCAAATGGCGATGTGAACTAGATTATTGACTCTAGTGCAAGTGGGAGACTGTTGGAAATATGCCCAAGAGGCAATAATAAATTAGTTATTATTATTATATTTCCTCTTTCATGATAATCGTTTATTATCCATGCTATAATTGTATTGATAGGAAACTCAGATACATGTGTGGGTACATAGACAACACCATGTCCCTAGTAAGCCTCTAGTTCACTAGCTCGTTGATCAATAGATGGTTACGGTTTCCTGACCATGGACATTGGATGTCGTTGATAACGGGATCACATCATTAGGAGAATGATGTGATGGACAAGACCCAATCCTAAGCCTAGCACAAAGACCGTGTAGTTCATATGCTAAAGCTTTTCTAATGTCAAGTATCATTTCCTTAGACCATGAGATTGTGCAACTCCCGGATACCGTAGGAATGCTTTGGGTATACCAAACGTCACAGCATAACTGGGTGGCTATAAAGGTGCACTACGGGTATCTCCGAAAGTATCTGTTGGGTTGGCACGAATCGAGACTGGGATTTGTCACTCCGTGTGACGGAGAGGTATCTCTGGGCCCACTCGGTAGGACATCATCATAATGTGCACAATGTGACCAAGGGGTTGATCACGGGATGATGTGTTAAGGAACGAGTAAAGAGACTTGCCGGTAACGAGATTGAACAAGGTATCGGGATACCGACGATCGAATCTCGGGCAAGTACAATACCGCTAGACAAAGGGAATTGTATACGGGATTGATTGAATCCTCGACATCGTGGTTCATCCGATGAGATCATTGTGGAACATGTGGGAGCCAACATGGGTATCCAGATCCCGCTGTTGGTTATTGAACAGAGAGTCGTCTCGGTTATGTCTGCATGGTTCCCGAACCCGTAGGGTCTACACACTTAAGGCTCGATGATGCTAGGGTTATAGGTAATAGATATACGTGGTTACCAAATGTTGTTCGGAGTCTCGGATGAGATCCCGGACATCACGAGGAGTCCCGGAATGGTCCGGAGGTGAAGATTGATATATTGGACGAAGGGTTTTGGAGTCCGGAAGTGTTCCGGAGGTACCGGGTGATGACCAGCATGACCGAAAGGTGTTTCGGGAGCCCCAGCAAGTGTTGGGGGGGGGGGGGCTTCATGGGCCAAGGGAAGGGGGCAAACCAGCCCACTGAGGGGCTGTGCGTCCCCCTCACCTATTCCCATGTGACCAGGGGGTTTGGGGCGCCCCATCTAGGGTTCCCACCTCCTGGCTTGGGGGCCAAGTCACCCAAAGTGGAGATCCCATCTGCCCTGGCCGCCGCCCCTAGGGGAAACCCTAGGGCGCCTCCCCCTCCCCCTTGCCCCTATATATAGTGGAGGGTTTGGGGCTGCCATACACATGAGAACCTCTCCCTCTTGGCGCAGCCCTACCCCTCTCCCTCCTCGTCTCTTGCGGTGCTTGGCGAAGCCCTGCTGGAGTACCACGCTCCTCCACCACCACCACGCTGTTGTGCTGCTGCTGGACGGAGTCTTCCCCAACCTCTCCCTCTCCCCTTGCTGGATCAAGGCACGGGAGACGTCATCGGGCTGTACGTGTGTTGAACGCGGAGGTGCCGTCCGTTCGGCACTAGGATCTCCGGTGATTTGGATCACGACGAGTACGACTCCTTCAACCCCGTTCTCTTGAACGCTTCTGCTTAGTGATCTACAAGGGTAGGTAGATGCACTCCCCTCTCTCTTGTTGCTAGTCTCTCCATAGCTAGATCTTGGTGACTCGTAGGAAAATTTTGAATTTCAGCTACGTTCCCCAACACTTTCTTGGACCAGAAGCAAACTAGGAGACTTAGAGATGAAGTCGGAGACGCAACAAGGCAGCCACGAGGGTGGAGGGTGCGCCCCCCTACCTCATGGGTCCCTCGTGGGTCTCCTGACCTAGTTCCTTCGCCTATATATACTCTTATACCCCAAAAACATCAGGGGGAGCCACGAAAACACTTTTCCACCGCCACAACCTTCTGTACCCGTGATATCCCATATAGGGGCCTTTTCCGGCATCCTGCCGGAGGGGGATTCGATCACGGAGGGCTTCTACATCAATACCATTACCCGTTCGATGAAGCGTGAGTAGTTTACCACAGACCTACGGGTCCATAGCTAGTAGCTAGATGGCTTCTTCTCTCTCTTTGATTCTCAATACCATGTTCTCCTCGATGTACTTGGAGATCTATTTGATGCAATATTCTTTTGCGGTGTGTTTGCCGAGATCCGATGAATTGTGGATTTATGATAAGATTATCTATGAATATTATTTGAGTCTTCTCTGAATTCTTATATGCATGATTTGATATCTTTGCAAGTCTCTTCGAATTATCGATTTAGTTTGGCCTACAAGATTGGTTTTTCTTGCAATGTGAGAAGTGCTTAGCTTTAGGTTCAATCTTGCGGTGTCCTTTCCCAGTGACAGTAGGGGCAGCAAGGCACGTATTGTATTGTTGCCATCGAGTATAAAAATATGGGGGTTTCATCATATTGCTTGAGTTAATTCCTCTACATCATGTCATCTTACTTAATTCATTACTCCGTTCTTTATGAACTTAATACTGTAGATGCATGCTGGATAGCAGTGGATGTGTGGAGTAATAGTAGTAGATGCAGAATCATTTTGGTCTACTTGACACAGACGTGATGCCTATGTTCATGATCATTGCCTTAGATATCATCATAACTTTGCGCTCTTCTATCAGTTGCTCGGCAATAATTCGTTCACCCACCGTAATATTTGCTATCTTGAGAGAAGCCACAAGTGAAACCTATGGCCCCCGGGTCTTTTTTACATCATATTAGTTTCCCGTCAACTTGCCAATTTCTATCGCCGTTTCTTTATTTTGCAATCTTTACTTTCCAATCTATAAACCAAAAATACCAAAAATATTTACTTTACCGTTTATCTATCTCTACCAGATCTCACTTTTGCAAGTAACTGTGAAGGGATTGACAACCCCTTTATCGCGTTGGGTGCAAGTTTGTTGATTGTTTGTGCAGGTATTCGGTGACTTGTGCGTTGTCTCCTACTGGATTGATACCTTGGTTCTCAAACTGAGGGAAATACTTACTCTACTTTGCTGCATCACCCTTTCCTCTTCGAGGGAAAAACCAACGCAAGCTCAAGAGGTAGCACCCATCACAAAGCACCTCTTCCCATGGCAAGAAAAATCGATCTAGTCGGCCTAACTAAACCAAAGATTCAAAGAAGAAATACGAGGCTATAAGTAATCATGCATATAATAGATCAAAGAAAACTCAAATAACTTTCATGGATATAGATCTTATCATAAACTCAAAGCTCATCGGATCCCAACAAACACACCGCAAAAAAGTTACATCAAATATATCTCCAAGAGACCATTGTATTGAGAATCAAAAGAGAGAAGAAGCCATCTAGCTACTATCGACAGACCCATAGGTCTACAATGAACTACTCATGCATCATCGCAGAGGCACCAATGAGGATGATGAACCCCTCCGTGATGGTGTCTAGATTGGATCTCGTGGTTCTGGAACTTGCGGCGGCTGGAACTGTGTTTTGTCGACTTCCCTAGGGTTTCTAGATTTTTGGGGTATTTATAGAGCAAAGAGGCGGTGCGGAGGCCACCGAGGTGAGTACAACCCACCAACGTGCGTGGGCCCCCAGGCGCACCCAGGAGGGTTGTGCCCCCCTCGGGGCACCCCTCTAGTACTTCTTTGGCCCAAGTTGTTTCCTCTGGTCCATAAAAGTTCTCCAAAAAGTTTGCTGCGTTTGGTACTGATCTTCTAGGAGGTAAAAAACAAGCAAAAAACAACAACTCGCACTGGGCACTATGTCAATAGGTTAGTCCCAAAAAATAATATAGATTTGCTATAAAATGATTGTATAACATCCAAGAATGAAAATATAACAGCAGGGAACTGAAGGAAATATGCCTTAGAGGCAATAATAAAGTTGTTATTTTATATTTCCTTATATCATGATAAATATTTATTATTCATGCTAGAATTGTAATAACCGGAAACTTAGTACATGTGTGAATACATAGACAAAACAAAGTGTCCCTAGTATGCCTCTACTTGACTAGCTCGTTAATAAAAGATGGTTATGTTTCCTGACCATAGACATATGTTGTCATTTGATGAACGTGATCACACCATTTGAGAATGATGTGATGGACAAGACCCATCCGTTAGCTTAGCAAAATGATCATTAAGTTTTATTTCTATTGCTTTCTTCATGACTTATACATGTTCCTCTAACTATGAGATTATGCAACTCCCGAGTACCGGATGAACACCTTGTGTGCTATCAAACATCACAATGTAACTGGGTGATTATAAAGATGCTCTATAGGTGTCTCTGAAGGTGTTTGTTGGGTTGGCATAGATCGAGATTAGGATTTGTCACTTTGTGTATCGGTGAGGTATCTCTGGGCCCTCTCGGTAATGCTCATCACTATAAGCCTTGCAAGCAATGTGACTAATGAGTTAGTTACGGATGAAGCATTACGGAACGAGTAAAGGGACTTTCCAGTAACGAGATTGAACTAGGTATGATGATACTAACGATCGAATCTCGGGCAAGTAACATATCGATGACAAAGGGAACAACGTATGTTGTTGTGCAGTTTGACCGATAAAGATCTTTGTAGAATATGTAGGAACCAATATGAGCATCTAGGTTCCACTATTGGTTATTGATCGGAGATGTGTCTCGATCATGTTTACATAGTTCTCGAACCGGTAGGGTCCGCACACTTAACATTCGATGACGATTTGTATTATGAGTTATGTGTTTTGGTGACCAAAGTTTGTTCGGAGTCCTGGATGAGATCACGGACATGACGAGGAGTCTCAAAATAGTCGAGAGGTAAATATTGATATATTGGAAGGTTACATTCGGACACTGGAATGGTTTCGGGAAGTATTGGATAAGTTTCGGAGTACCGGGAGGTTACCGAACCCCCGGGGGTTTATTGGGCCTTCATGGGCCCTAGTGGAGAGAGGAGGCCGGCGGCCAGGTGGTGGCGCATGCCCCCCCAAGCCCAAACCAAATTGGACTATGGGTGGGGGGGCCTTTCCTTCTTCTCCTCCACCTCTTTCCCCTTCCCCCTTCTCCAGAAAGGAAAGAGGAATCCTATTAGGACTAGGGAGTCCTGAATAAGTGGGTATCCGGACAGTCGGACTATATACTTTGGCTGGACTGTTGGACTATGAAGATACAAGATTGAAGACTTCGTCCCATGTCCGGATGGGACTCTCCTTGGCATGGAAGGCAAGCTTGGCGATCCGGATGATAGATCTCCTCCTCTGTAACCGACTCTGTGTAACCCTAGCCCCCTCCGGTGTCTATATAAATCGGAGGGTTTAGTCCGTAGGACACAACAACAATCATACCATATGCTAGCTTCTAGGGTTTAGCCTCTCTGATCTCGTGGTAGATCAACTCTTGTAATACTCATATCATCAAGATCAATCAAGCAGGAAGTAGGGTATTACCTCCATCGAGAGGGCTCGAACCTGGGTAAACATCGTGTCCCCAGTCTCCTGTTACCATTAGCCTTAGACGCATAGTTCGGGACCCCCTACCCAAGATCCGCCGGTTTTGACACCGACATTGGTGCTTTCATTGAGAGTTCCATTGTGTCATCGCAATAAGGCTTGATGGCTTGTCCAACCTTCAACAACTCCGTCCAGGGTGAGACTTTTCTCCCCGGACAGATCTTCATGTTCGGTGGCTTCGCACTGCGGGCCAACTCGCTTGGCCATCTGGAGCAGATAGATAGCTATGCCCCCGGCCATCAGGTCGGGTTTGTAAACCTAAACTACACTGCCGACATCCGCGGAGACTTGATCTTCGACGGATTCGGACCCATGTCAGGAGCACCGAACGATCACGACGTGCATGACCTAGATCTGCCGTCGGACAGTATTCGGAACATCGCACCTGCTACGGCTCCGGACTTCGTTCCAGAGCAGATCGTGCCCTCCGAGGACGGGTGGACGGACCCCGCCCCGGAGGCCGCACACTCATCGGCGTTAGGGCCAAACACAGACTCCTCTCCCAGGGAAATCTGTATCTCCGGACCCCCGGACCTGTGTCTGGGCGTGGGCTCCGAACCGCGTGCATCCGGACCCATCGAGTCCTATTGGGCTCCAATAATGGAATTCACCGCCTCAGATATCTTCCAGCACTCCCCCTTCAGCGATGTGCTAAATTCGTTAAAATCTCTCTCTTTATTAGGAGACTCTTGGCCGGGCTATATCCGGCCCGTGTGGGATACGGAGGACGAAGAAAATCGCGACCCACCCACCACCCACTTTATAGCCACTGTCGATGACCTAACAGACATGCTCAACGTCGACTCCGACAACATCGATGGTATGGACGTCGATGAAGGGGACGATCTGGAACCACCGCCCACGGGGCGCTGGACTGCCACTTCATCATACGGCGTCTACATGGTGGATGCGCCTAATGAAAACAATGGTGACAAAAAGGACACAACGGAGGATAAACCCCCCGGACAAACGCAAAAACGACGGCGCAGGCGCCACTCTAAGTCCAGTCACAGTAAAAATAGCGATAACAACACAAAAAAGGAGGACACTCCAGTTGACTCCGAAGGCAACAACGACCATAGGGACCCAGCGATGGAGCAGGATAAGCCAGGTCAGGCCGAACACAGCCCGGAGCAGATGCCCAATCACAGCGATCCAGAGGACCGAACTCATCACACTGGCTCCAAAGAGGAGGACAGTCCGGTTGACGATGCATTCATCATCCTGGAAAAACGTTCCGAACAAGATAACCTCCGCAGAAAGCTTCTAGCCACGGCGAGGAGCCTGAAGAAGCAGAAGCAAAGGCTCAAAGCCGCGCAGGATACGCTCAACCGAAGATGGAACAAGGTGCTGGACACCGAAGGAAAATGCGGCGACTATCGCCACACAAAGAGCTACCCAAAGTGCAAACTGCTACCCAAATTTGACTACGAGGCCGCGGCGCCCATTTCGCCAAAAAACAATAGGCCACTCGGCCGGACCAACCACCTCATGGCCGTGATAGAGCAGCCACTGATACTGCACACAATTTACGAGAGCTCCTGGACAAAAAGGTCAGTGCGGCCAGATCCATCTACGGGTCCAGAGGACATACTCTGACGCGGGATTATGGTCACCACAACAATCATACCGATCGTATACCAGTCCGGAATCAATACTAGGAGCAACAAGAGCCGACAACATGTCGCAACACGGCCAGATACAGAGGGGCTATGCACCCCCTGTGCTTCACCGATGAGGTGCTGGATCATGAATTTCCACAAGGATTCAAACCCGTGAATATAGAGGCATACAACAGAACGACAGACCCTGGGGTCTGGATTGAAGATTTTATCCTTCACATACACATGGCTCGTGGGGATGACCTCCACGCCATCAAATACCTTCCCCTCAAGTTGAAAGGACCAGCTCGGCACTGGCTGAAGAACCTCCCTCGAAAACTCAATTGGAAGTTTGGAGGAACTTGAGGATGCTTTCAGGGCCAACTTTCAAGGAACTTATGTTCGACCCCCGGATGCAGACGATTTAAGTCATATAATACAGTAGCCTGGAGAGTCAGCCCGCAAGCTTTGGAACAGATTCCTCACTAAGAAGAATCAAATTGTCGACTGTCCGGGTGCCGAAGCCTTAGCGGCCTTCAAACATAGTATCCGAGACGAGTGGCTTGCCAGACACCTCGGCCAAGAAAAGCCAAGGATGATGGCAGCCTTAACAAGCCTTATGACCCGATTTTGCACGGGCGAGGACAACTGGTTGGCCCGTAGAGGCACTAGTGACCCGGGCACATCCGAAATTCAAGATGGCAATGGGAAGCCACGGTGCACTAAGCACAAGCGTCGGAATGACGATAGTCCGGACAATATGGCGGTTAACGCTGGATTCAGGGGCTCTCAACTCGGTCAAGGAAAGAAGCCATTCAAAGGCAGTAAAGAGGGACCATCTGGCCTGAACAAAGTCCTGGACAGATTGTGCCAAATCCATGGCACTTCTGGAAAACCTGCAAATCATATCCATAGAGAATGTTGGGTCTTCAAGCAGGCCGGAAAATTAAACGCCAAACACAAGGAAAGGGACACACCAAGCGAAGACGAGGATGAGCCTCGCCAGCCGAACACGGGGGGCCAGAAACAATTCCCACCAGAAGTCAAAACGGTGAACATGGTACATGAAACTCACGCAGAGTTCGCCGCCCCCAAATTCAATCCCTGGGCGGCCTGCCCGATCACCTTCGATCATAGGGACTACCGGCCAGTATCCGGCACGGAGAATCGGCTGCCTTGGTGCTCGACCCAATAATTGATGGATACCATCTCACACGCGTCCTAATGGACAGCGACAGTAGTCTTAATCTGATATATCAAGACACCATCCGCAAGATGGGGATAGACCCATCCAGAATAAGTCAAAATAGTGCCACCCTCACTGGAGTGATACCAGGCGTCGAGGCCCACTACTGGGGCTCCCTCGTATTAGAAGTAACATTCGGTTCTCCTGATAACTTCATAAGCGAGGAACTAATCTTCAATATCGCTCCCTTCAGCAGTGGTTATCATGCATTACTCGGAAGAACGGCCTTCGCTTGCTTTAACGCAATACCGAACTTCGCCTGCCTTAAACTTAAGATGCCTGGTCCACGTGGTGTCATAACCATTGATGGAAAGACAGAGCAGTATGCGGCGGCTCTAGTAGCCGGACATTAAGCGGCCTCTCCTACCAGAAGCATGATCGGTCGTCAAGACCACAGGCACGGTTAGACGAGTCCAGTCCACCATTTTTCATAACAGCCCGGATAAACCCGAGCTAGGCGTTGTACATGTATCCCCATAAATGGTATTAGGGGCTGTCAGCACATAACAAGGCCCACAATTCGGCTTGCCTCATTAATAGGCAAATATCTCGTAGCTCGAACATCCAGCGAGACTAATTAACTTTTCGCATGCTTACTCTTTTCATGAGTTTTCGTTTTTATAGACATAATTCATGCGACACCCTTCCAGGATACGGCACAACAGAGACAAAGGCGCAGACGTGCAGCAGGGCCCCGCCCAAAGGTTTCTCTTTAGATTAAGCCCCTGTGTAAACCTTCTTTACTGTCTTTTGTTGCTTGACATCCCATGGGCATTTCATACACCCATAAGGGACACTGGCGTTATAGGCTTTTCGCCACGACAGATCAATGCACGTACCTGGAATTACAGGGTCAAGGGCGTTATTCAGCCCAGTATATGTTATAAAGTCCGAATACCTTTGGGAGTGTTCGGCTTCGCGAGTTTGGCCTTATATGCATCAGCTCCGAATCATGTCTTTGGTCAAATGTTGGGTTAGCCTAGCTCCTGGGTTTGCTGCCTTACGTTCCGTTCTATCGGCTAAGGCGTCCAAAGGAGAACTACTGCGATTGTGCCCTGGTTATTCCGGATGAGCACCTTAGTAGAGAAAGCCGAAAACTGACTGTCATGATACAACGAGAGACTGGTCAACCACCCGAGGACTCCTCGGAATCTATAGGATTCCTCCGCATTGACGAAGGACTGGTTTCCCGGTCAAGTACTCGCACCATATTCGGTTGCACGCGGAAATACTAGGGGCTACATAGTAGCCCCACCTTTCAACTCCTATGGCTAAGTGAAAGCATTACAGCTATATAGTCCGGTTGCCTGGTTCGATGTGCGATCACCTCCTTAATGGACCAAGACGTTAGATCAAGTGTGTTTACGCCCTTTTTTTTCGAACACCCCCGCATTATATGCGTGGGGGCTAAAGCCAACGACTGGTAACTTTCACGTTATATGCATACATAAATAGCCACCAAGGAGACATTATAATACTTCTAGGCAAAAGTATAAAAAGCAGCCTCTACATTTAACACATAATTGTTTACAATTTAGTGATTTGTCACTCGAACATGACATTCTTCGAACACTAAGCCTCTATTCTATGGGCACCTTCTATGACCTACTCGAAATATTGCTCGACTGGGTCTCGGCTTCCTGCCGGACCCTAGGTCGCAACGCAGGTGGCCTCCATATCTGCCCAATATGTCTTAACATGGGCAAGAGCCATCCGCGCACCCTCTATACATGTCGACCTCTTCACGGCATCGATATGCGATCTGGCGCTAAATAATTGTTGCACCAAACCAAAGTAACTGTCCGGCCTCGGCCCCCTCGGCCATAGATGGTCTATTATAGACCTCATTGCAAGGCCGGACAGCCTATGGAGCTCGGCTATAGTGGCCATCTTCTCACTCAATGGTAGTGAGCGCGCTGGGGCATTAAATTGCGACCAGAACAACCTCTCCATTTCATTATCTTTATGATCCTTGAACAACTTGGCCACATCGGCCACACTCTTCGCCAAGTCCGCATACTCATCTGCAACGCTCCATAGCTTATCCAATGGAGCATACTTTGGATCTAAAAACTTCATCTGCAACAAGTAAGGATTTCCAGCCGCGATTTCTCCGGCCTGTCGAAGTTCCTCCCGCGCGTCTCTAATTTCAGAGTGCGTCTCCTTAGCCGAATCCAGCGCCTTCTTCAGGTCAGCTACCTTTGCCTGATTCTCCTTCTTGAGAAGCTCATACCGGCCGGCGGCGTTCCTCAGCTCCACAGCCATCTCAGCTATGTTTTCTTCGCTTCGGAGATGAGCGGCCTGTTCGGCTCTTATGTCTTCGGCTGCCTTTAGAGCAGCCGCATTGCTGACCCGGGCTTGTTCCTTGGCTAGGGCAAGCTCCGCCCTCAGGGCCTCAATGGCAGCAGCTCCGCCTGCAGCCACAGCACATCATATTAATATTCCAACCTTTTTTCAATTTCCTAAAGCAAATATGGATATAAAAGCGCATACTCGGCGACTCCTCGAATCGCTTGTTTACAAGCGTGATGTCGGCATCCACCACATCAATTTTTCACCTCAATTCAGCGACTTCAGCAATCTGGTCTACCGCCGGATCCTTAGCAACCTGCACATCAAGACAAGTTCGATAATTACCTGAGAGTGTGATCCTCTGTTCGCCGCCATGGGCTGGCAACCACAGTCTCAGGGGCTACTATCTATAGAGCACATCTATCGCATGCGGTGCAACCAAAAAAACTACATATTTTGTTGCGTACCTCAAAGCCTTTGAGCAAGCTCCTAAAAGCTTCATTTAACCCGCTCGTGGCGGAAGAAATTTTCTCCAACACCGTACCCATTAGTGTATGGTGATCCTCCGAGAGAGCAGCTGACTCCAGGAGGCCCGTCAGTATGTTCGGCCGGGCACCAGATTCTCCCGGACCCTTGCCATTGTCCTCCAAAGGAGCCGAATGTGATGGGCTCGGGGCGGCCGAAGTGTTAGCTTCTGGCTCAATGGATCTGGACTCCTTCGTGATGACACCTTAGGGTTGCCTGCCCCATGGGGCGGAGAGGTAGGTGGAGTTTCGCTCTCCATCATCTCCGGAAGAAGATCCCCCAAAGACGAACACTGTTGAGACGAACTGCTAGCCGGACTATAAAAAATAGGTCCTGGTTATTACTTTCAGAGGAAAAAGCAACAAGCTTCTTGTTTATTAAACTTACATCTCGGTGGAGGGCTGGCCCATCAGCGGGCACGATGCGGTAAGGACGCCCTTCGGGGCAAGTCCCCTTGGTGAAGTTTTCTTCCCTAGTTTGGGCGCCTCCATTTCCAAGTCTTCGGAGGCGGCCCTCTTCTTCCCGCAGGGGGAGGAAACCTCAGATTCACCTCCCTGATTCTCCTCCTCCGTGGAGACATTAATTCCCCCGGTTCGGATGCATAATGTATGAGGCTCACTCTTGGCTTTTCCGCTCCTCCCTTCGTCTTTCTTCGATGGCACTTGTCTTAGCGCCCGCTCAAGCATCCTGGCTATTGCCGGACCAGGCGGGCCTTCGGGAAGCGGGGCCGGACACCTGATCCTCTCCGCCTTGCTAAGCCAATCCTGGTCGCGGACAGTTTTTCAAAACACTGCTGTAATGAATATAGGCGAAGTGTTCGGTTATAAGGTTAGTTACTTGGGTATCTGGGCGATTGCAGCTCAGGCCCGCATCCTCGATGGTGTCCGGACACTTTATTCGTGGTCCGAAGAACAACTTATACATCCCTTCGAGCGTCGTGCTGAAGAAGTGTTGGATGGTTTGTGGACCTTCTAGATTGAACTCCCATATCCGGAGAGGACGCCGTTTGCATGGCAAGGCCCGCCGAACTAGCATTACCTGGATTATTTTGACAAGATTGATATCCCTTTCAAGAAGTTCCCGAATACGGCTCTGCAACGTTGGTACATCGTTTGCAGGCCCCCAGTCCGGTCCCACGTTGGCCCACGACGCCAGTTGAGGCGGAGGGCCCGGGCGGAAGGCGGGGGCGGCCACCCACCTTGTGCCTCGGGGAGTTGTGATGTAGAACCACCTCCGTTGCCATAAATCTGACACCTCCGGGAAGGAACCCTCCGGCCATGGAACATCGGTGTTTCTGCTTATGGCGGCGCCTTCGCACTCCGCGTGTCGCCCCTCGATCTCCTTCGGCTTCACATTGAAGGTCTTGAGCCATAGGCTGAAGTGTGAGCCGACGTGAAGGAAGGCTTCACACACAACGATGAATGACGAGAGGTGAAGGATGGAATCCGGTGCTAGGTCGTGGAAATCTAGCCCGTAATAGAACATGAGCCCTCTCACGAAGGGATCAAGAGTAAAACCCAAGCCTCGGAGGAAGTGGGAAACAAATACCACACTCTCGTTGGGTTCAGGAGAAGGGATGACCTGCCCTAGAGCGGGAAGCCTGTGCTTAACATCAGCGGTCAAATACCCGGCCTCCCTAAGCTTCACAATATCCTCCTCTGTGACAGAGGAAGCCATCCACCGGCCTTGATGGTCGGATCTGGACATGATCGAAGATCCGAGAAGCTTGAGCTTAAGCTTTGGGTGTTGGAACTCGAGGTGCGGGAAGGCGCAAGCGTGGAGATAGAGGGATAGGCCTCGACCCCTCTATAAAGGGTGAAGAATATCAAGCGTCCCCAGCGTAACTATTCGGGACTTGCCTAAAAACACGGAGTCATGCCAACATGCACGGTTGGATTACCCATACCCGTATTGATGAGGATCCCATGATAAGAGGGACACGATCTCTGCTTCGACAAGACGTGCCAATGGAACCGCCTCGTAATGTGCACGATAGCTGGTGATTAAAAACGGTTCGAGTAAAAGCCGGACCATGGCGTGATGTCACACTACGAAGAGTTGTCACCAGATTAGATTCGTGGTTTATTGTTCTCTCTACGGTGGTATATAAAGTTTGTCTTGCAGAGCCGGACACGGTCCTTGTGTTAGGAATTTATCTTGGAGTATTCGGAGATGGAACCCGCCTCGCAATGCCGAAGACAATCTACGTGCCGGACTCATCGTCATTGAAGCCTGGTTCAGGGGCTACTAAGGGAGTCCTGGATAAGGGGGTATCCGGACAGCCGGACTATATACTTTGGCCGGACTGTTGGACTATGAAGATACAAGATTGAAGACTTTGTACCGTGTCCGGATGGGACTCTCCTTGCCGTGGAAGGAAAGCTTGGCGATCCGGATGATAGATCTCCTCCTCTGTAACCAACTCTGTGTAACCCTAGCCCCCCCGGTGTCTATATAAACCGGAGGGTTTAGTCCGTAGGACACAACAACAACAATCATACCATAGGCTAGCTTCTAGGGTTTAGCCTCTCTGATCTCGTGGTAGATCAACTCTTGTAATACTCATATCATCAAGATCAATCAAGCAGGAAGTAGGGTATTACCTCCATCGAGAGGGCCCGAACCTGGGTAAACATTGTGTCCCCAGTCTCCTGTTACCATTAGCCTTAGACGCACAGTTCGGGACCCCCTACCCGAGATCCGCCGGTTTTGACACCGACACTCCTCACACTTGGCGCGCCCCTAGGCCGACTACCTCCTCCCATCCTCCTTTATATACGGGGGCAGGGGGCACCCCAAAGGCACAACATAGTCTTAGCCGTGTGCGGTGCCCCCTCCACCGTTTACTCGTCGGATAGTATCATCGTAGTGCTTAGGTGAAGCCCTGCACGGATCACATCATCAACACCATCATCACGCTGTCGTGTTGATGAAACTCTCCCTCGACCCTCTACTAGATCAGGAGTTCGAGGGACGTCATCGAGTTGAACGTGTGCTGAACACGGAGGTGCCGTATGTTCGGTAGTTGGATCGGTTGGATCGTGAAGACGTTCGACTACATCAACCGCGTTAACATAACACTTCCGCTTTTGGTCTACGAGGGTACATGGACACACTCCCCCCCTCTCGTTACTATGCATATCCTAGATAGATCTTGCGTGGTCATAGGATTTTTTTTGAAATTGCATGCTACGTTACCCAATAGTGCCATCCGAGCCAGGTCTATGCGTAGATCATATGCACGAGTAGAACACAAAGAGTTGTGGGCAATAATAGTCATACTGCTTACCACCAATGTCTTACTTTGATTCGGTGGTATTGTTGGATGAAGCATCCCGGACCGACATTACATGACCGTGTTCATGACACTGGTTCTATCGACGTGCTTTGCACGCAGGTGGCTGACGGGTGTCTGTTTCTCCAACTTTAGTTGAATCGAGTTTGACTACGGTCGGTCCTTGTTGAAGGTTAAAACATCACACTTGACGAAAAATCGTTGTGGTTTTGATGTGTAGGTAAGAACCGTTCTTGCTAGAAGCCCATAGCAGACACGCAAAACTTGTTTTTGCAGGGCATGTTATGATGTGATATGGCCAAGACATGATGTGATATAAGTTATTGTATGAGATGATCATGTTTCGTAAAAGTTATCGGCAACTGGCAGGAGCCTTATGGTTGTATCTTCATTGTATGAAATGAAATCGCCATGTAATTGCTTTACTTTATCACTAAGCGGTAGCGATAGTCGTAGAAGCAATAGTTGGCGAGACGACAACGATGCTATGATGGAGATCAAGGTGTCAAGCCGGTGACAATGGAGATCATGACGGTGCTTTGGAGGTGGAGATCAAAGGCACAAGATGATGATGGCCATATCATGTCACATATTTTGATTGCATGTGATGTTTATCTTTTATGCATCTTATTTTGCTTAGTTCGGCGGTAGCATTATAAGATGATCCCTCACTAAATTTCAAGGTATAAGTGTTCTCCCTTAGTATGCACCATTGCTACAGTTCATCGTGCCGAGGCACCACGTGATGGTCGGGTGTGATAAGCTCTACGTTCACATACAACGGGTGCAAGCTAGTTTTGCACATGCAGAATACTCGGGTTAAACTTGACGAGCCTAGCATATGCAGATATGGCCTCAGAACACTGAGACCGAAAGGTCGAACGTGAATTGTATAGTAGATATGATCAACATAGAGATGTTCACCATTGAAAACAACTCCATCTCACGTGATGATCGGACATGGTTTAGTTGATATGGATCATGTGATCATTTATATGACTAGAGGGATGTCTATCGAAGTGGGAGTTCTTTAGTAATATGATTAATTGAACTTTAATTTATCATGAAGTTAGTCCTGATAGTATTTGCAAATTATGTTGTAGATCAATAGCTTGCGTAATAGCTTCCCTATGTTTTTGATGTGTTCCTATAGAAAACTAAGTTGAAATATGATAGTAGTAATGATGCAGACTGGGTCCGTGATTTGAGGTTTATCCTCATTGCTGCACAGAAGAATTATGTACTTGATGCACCTCTAGGTGACAGACCTATTGCAGGAGCAGATGCAGACGTTATGAATGTTTGGCTAGCTCAATATTATGACTACTTGATAGTTTCGTGCACCATGCTTTACGGCTTAGAACCGAGACTTCAAAAACATTTTGAATGCCATGGAGCATATGAGATGTTCCAAGAGCTGAAATTGGTATTTCAGATTCATGCCCGTGTCGAGAGGTATGAGACCTCTAACAAGTACTTTGCCTAAAAGTTGGAGGAGAATAGCTCAGCTAGTGAGCATGTGCTTAGAATGTTTGGGTACTACAACTGCTTGAATCAAGTGGGAATTAATCTTCCAGATAAGATAGTGATTGATAGAGTTCTCTAGTCACCATCACCAAGTTACAGGAACTTCATGATGAACTCATAATATGCAAGGGATGATGAAAGCGATTCTCGAGCTCTTCGTGATGCTGAAATCGATGAAGGTAGAAATCAAGAAAAAGCACCAAGTGTTGATGATTAAACAAGACCACTAGTTTCAAGAAAAGGGCAAAGGGAAATAAAGGAAACTTCAAGAAGAATGGCAAGCAAGTTGTCACTCCCGTGAAGAAGCCCAAAGATGGACCTAAGCCTGAAACTGAGTGCTTCTATTGCAAGGAAATGGCCACTGGAAGCGGAACTACCCCAAATATTTGGCAGATAAGGCGGATGGCAAAAGTGAACAAAGGTATATTTGATATACATGTTATTGATGTGTACCTTACTAGTGCTCGTAGTAACCCCTGGGTATTTGATACCTGTTCGGTTGCTAAGATTAGTAACTCAAAACAGGAGTTACAGAATAAATAGAGACTATTTGATGGTGAAGTGACGATGTGTGTTGGAAGTGGTTCCAAGATTGATATGATCATCATCGCACACTCCCTATACTTTCGGGATTAGTGTTGAACCTAAATAAATGTTATTTTGGTGTTTGCGTTGAGCATGAATATGGTTAGATCGTGTTTATTGCAATACAATTATTCATTTAAGATAGTGAATATTTGTTATTCTGTTTACATGAATAAAACCTTCTATGGTCATACACCCAATGTTAATGGTTTATTGAATCTCGATTTTAGTGATACACATATTCATAATATTGATGCCGAAAGATGCAAAGTTGATAATGATAGTGCAACTTATATATGGCACTGCCGTTTGGGTCATATCGATGTAAAGCGCATGAAGAAACTCCATGCATATGGACTTTTGGAATCACTTGATTATGAATCATTTGATACTTGCGAACCGTGCCTTATGGGCAAGATGACTAAAACTCCGTTCTCTAGAACAATGAAACAAGCTAGTGACTTGTTGGAAATAGTACATGCAGATGTATGCGGTCCAATGAGTGTTGATGCTCGTGGCGGGTATCGTTATTTTCTGACCTTCATAGATGATTTGAGCAGATATGGGTATATCTACTTCATGAAACACAAGTCTGAAACACTTGAAAAGTTCAAAGAATTTCGGAGTGAAGTGGAGAATCATCGTAACAAGAAAATAAAGTTTCTACGATCTGATCATGGAGGAGAATATTTGAGTTATGAGTTTGGCCTTCATTTAAAACAATGTGGAATCGTTTCACAGCTCACGCCACCTGGAACACCACAGTGTAATGCTGTGTCCGAATGTTGTAACTATACTTTATTAGATATGGTGCGATCTATGATGTCTCTTACCGATTTACCACTATTGTTTTGGGGTTAGGCATTAGAGACAACTGCATTCACGTTAAATAGGGCACCGTCAAAATCCGTTGAGATGACACTGTATGAACCGTGGTTTGGCAACAAACATAAGCTATCGTTTCTTAAAGTTTGGGGATGCGATGCTTATGTCAAAATGCTTCAGCCTGATAAGCTCGAACCCAAAATCGGAGAAGTGCATCTTCATAGGATACCCTAAGGAAACAATTGGGTACACCTTCTACCACAAGTATGAAGGCAAAATCTTTGTTGCTAAGAACGGAACCTTTCTAGAGAAGGAGTTTCTCTCAAAAGAAGTGAGTGGGAGGAAAGTTGAACTTGATGAGGTAATTGTACCTTCTCCCGAATTGGAAAGTAGTTTATCACAGAAATCAGTTCCAGTTATTCCTACACCAATTAGTGAGGAAGCTAATGATGATGATGATCATGAAACTTCAGATCAAGTTACTACTGAACCTCGTAGGTCAACCATAGTATGATCCGCACCAGAGTGGTATGGTAATCCTATTCTGGAAGTCATGTTACTAGACCATGATAAATCTAAGAACTATGAGGAAGCGATGATGAGCCCAGATTCCATGAAATGGCTTGAGGCCATGAAATCTGGGATGGGATCCATGTATGAGAACAAAGTGTGGACTTTGGTGGACTTGCCCGATGATCGACAAGCCATAGAAAATAAATGGATCTTCAAGAGGAAGACGGACGCTGATAGTAGTGCTACTATCTACAAAGCTCGACTTGTCACAAAAAGGTTTTCAACAAGTTCAAGGAGTTGACTACAATGAGACTTTATCTCCCGTAGCGATGCTTAAGCCTGTCCGAATCATGTTGGCAATTGCCATATTTTACGAAATCAGGCAAATGGATGTCTAAATTGCATTCCTTAAATGGATATCTCTGAGGAGCGCTGTATATGATGCAACCAGAAGGTTTTGTCAATCCTAAAGGTGCTAACAAGGTGTGCAAGCTCCAGCGATCCATCTATGGACTGGTGCAAGCATCTTGGAGTTGGAATATACACTTTGATGTGTTGGTCAAAGCATATAGTTTTATACAGACTTCTTGTATTTACAAGAAAGTGAGTGGGAGCACTACAACCTTTGTGATAAGTATATGTGAATGACATATTGTTGATCGGAAGTGATGTAGATTTTTCTGGAAAGCATAAAGGAGAGTTTGAAAGGAGTTTTTCAAAGAAAGACCTCGGTGAAGTTGCTTACATATTGGGCATCAAGATCTATAGAGATAGATCAAGACGCTTGATAAGATTTTTCAATGAGTACATACCTTGACAAGATTTTGAAAGAGATCAAAATGAATTAGTCAAAGAAGGAGTTCTTGCCTGTATTACAAGGTGTAAAGTTGAGTAAGACTGAAAGCCCGACCACGACAGAAGATAGAAAGAGAATGAAAGTCATTCCCTATGCCTTAGTCATAGGTTCTATAAAGTATGTCATGCTATGTACCAGACTAGTTGTGTGCCTTGCTATGAGTTTGGCAAAGGGGTACGATAGTGATCCAGGAGTGGATCACTGGATAGCGGTCAAAGTTATCCTTAGTTCCCTAAGAGGACTAAGGAAGTATTTCTCGGTTATGGAGGTGATAAAAATTTCATCGTAAAGAGTTACATCGATGCAAGCTTTACAATGATCCATATGACTCTGTGTCTAAATCTGGATACACATCAAGAGTGGGAGCAATTAGCTAGAGTAGCTCCATGCAGAGCATTATAGACATAGAAAATTTGCAAAATACATACGGCTCTGAATTTGGCAGACCGGTTGACTAAACTTCTCTCACAAGCAAAACATGATCACACCTTAGTACTCTTTGGGTGTTAATCACATAGCGATGTGAACTAGATTATTGACTCTAGTAAATCGTTTGGTGGTTTGTCACATGGCGATGTGAACTATGGGTGTTAATCACATACATGTGTGAACTATTGGTGTTAAATCACATGGCGATGTGAACTAGATTATTGACTCTAGCGCAAGTGGGAGACTGAAGGAAATATGTCCTAGAGGTAATAATATAGTTGTTATTTTATATTTCCTTATATCGTGATAAATGTTTATTATTCATGCTAGAATTGTATTAAACGGAAACTTAGTACATGTGTGAATACATAGACAAAACAAAGTGTCCCTAGTATGCCTCTACTTGACTAGCTCGTTAATCAAAGATGGTTATGTTTCCTGACCATAGACATATGTTGTCATTTGATGAACGGGATCACATCATTCGAGAATGATGTGATGGACAAGACCCATCCATTAGCTTAGCATAATGATCGTTAAGTTTTATTGCTATTGCTTTCTTCATGACTTATACATGTTCCTCTGACTATGAGATTATGCAACTCCCGAATACCGTAGGAACACCTTGTGTGCTATCAAACGTCACAATGTAACTGGGTGATTATAAATATGCTCTACAGGTGTCTCCATAGGTGTTTGTTGGGTTAGCATTGATCGAGATTAGGATTTGTCACTCCGTGTATCGGAGAGGTATCTCTGGGCCCTATCGATAATGCTTATCACTATAAGCCTTGCAAGCAATGTGACTAATGAGTTAGTTGTAGGATGAAGCATTACGGAACGAGTAAAGAGACTTGCCAGTAACGAGATTGAACTAGGTATGATGGTACCGACGATCGAATCTCGGGCAAGTAGAATACCAATGACAAAGGGAACAACGTATGTTGTTGTGCGGTTTGACTGATAAAGATCTTCGTAGAATATGTAGGAACCAATATGAGCATCCAGGTTCCACTGTTGGTTATTGATCGGAGATGTGTCTCGATCATATCTACATAGTTCTTGAACCCGTAGTGTCCGCACGCTTAACGTTCGATGACGATTTGTATTATGAGTTATGTGTTTTGGTGACCGAAGTTTGTTCGGAGTCCTGGATGAGATCACTAACATGACAAGTAGTCTCGAAATAATTGAGAGGTAAAGATTGATATATTGTAAGGTTACATTCGGACACTGGAATGGTTTCAGAAAGTATCGGATAAGTTTCGGAGTACCGGGAGGTTACCGGACCCCTCGGGGGACTATTGGGCCTTCATGGGCCCTAGTGGAGAGACGAGGCCGGTGGCCAGGTGGTGACGCGCACCCCCAAGCTCAAACCGAATTGGACTAGGGGTGGGGGGCGCGGACCCCTTTCCTTCTTCTCCTCCACCACTTTCCCCTTCCCCCATTCTCCGGAAAGGAAAGGGGAATCCTACTAGGACTAGGGAATCCTAGTAGGACTCCCCACACTTGGAGCGCCCCTAGGCCGACCGCCTCCTCCCCTCCTCCTTTATATAAAGGGGCGGGGGGCACCCCAAAGGCACAACATAGTCTTAGCCGTGTGCGGTGCCTGCCTCCAACGTTTACTCCTTCGATAGTATCATCGTACTGCTTAGGCGAAGCCCCGTGCGGATCACATCATCAACACTGTCATCACTCCGTCGTGCTGATGAAACTCTCCCTCGACCCTCTACTGGATCAAGAGTTCGAGGGACGTCATGGAGCTGAGCGTGTGCTGAACACGGAGGTGCCGTATGTTCGGTACTTGGATAAGTTGGATCATGAAGACGTCCGACTACATCAACTGCGTTAACATAATGCTTCTGCTTTCAGTCTACGAGGGTACGTGGACACACTCTCCCCCTCTTGTTGTGATGCATCTCCTAGATAGATCTTGCATCATCGTAGGAATTTTTTTTAATTGCATGCTATGTTCCCCAACAGGAACAATAAAAAATTATAGATACGTTGGAGACGTATCAGCATCCCCAAGCTTAATTCCTGCTCGTCCTCGAGTAGGTAAATGATAAAAACATAAGTTTTGATGTGGAATGTTTCCTAACATGTTCATCACATTATATTTTATTTTGTAGCATGGACATATGGACTTTTATATGGTTCAAAGTAATAGTCTAGTTTTGACATGAAGATTTAAATAATCAAGCATATCAACAAGCAACCATGTCTTTCAAAATAAAACACTAAAGCAAGTTATCCCTAGCCCGTCATGCCCAATCATTGATCCATTCGTGAAACACACTCGCATATTAGCTACATCCAATGCTCAAGTACGATCATAGTGCCCCTTAGTTGGTGTTTATAAGAGAAGATGGAGACTCAAATAAAAATAAAAATTGCATAAAGTAAATAGATTGGCCCTTCGTAGAGGGAAGTAGGACTTTGTAGAGGTGCCACAACTCAAAGCTTAAATTGAGAGATAATTTTTTTGGGAGGCATACTTTTCCCGTCAACAAAAACGGCTGAGTAATTCCCAACACATTCCATGCTAGATATATCATAGGTCGTTCCCAAATAGAAAATAAACTTTATTCCTTTTTCCACCATTTTTTTACAATCCATGGCTAGCCGTATCCACGGGTGCCTTCCATACCAACACTTTCCAAGGAATTTATTATTTGATAACATAAAGTAAATTTCCTTTTCATTTCGGGACTGGGCATCCCTATTACCGCCGTACTCTCGGGCAATGACAAGTGAATAAACACTCACCTTGAGAATAACACATCTAGCATGGAAAATATTGGCCACCCCGTTGCTTCATGAGCAGTACGAGCACATAAAAAGGAAATTTATTTTGAAAATTAGGGATGGCACATACAAATTTGCTTACAACGGCGTGGAAATACCGCATATAGGTAGGTATGGTGGACTCATATGGAAAAAGTGGGTTTAAGGACGTTGGGTGCATAAGTAGTATTTCTACTTAGTACAAGTGGAGGCTAGCAAAAAGATGGAGAAGCAACCAACCAAGAAACGGAAAATCACGTAAGCGAGCATTAAGCATAACTAACACCGAGTAATGCACCACAAGTAGGATGTAATTTCATTGCATGACTATTGACTTTCGTGCTTGCATAGGGAATCACAAACCTTAACACCAATATTCTTACTAAAGCATAATTACTCACCAACATGATCACATATCACTATCATCATATCTCAAAACTATTACAAAGAGTCAAGTTTATTTTGTCCAATGATCTTCATGAAAGTTTTTATTATAGCCCTCATGAATATCTATCACTTTGGGACTAGTTTCATATATTGCAATTGCTTTTGACAAGCTTAAACAAATCTAAGTGAAGAACACGAGCATAAAATTTTCATCTCTCAAAGTAGTATAAGTGAAGCATAAGAGAATTTCTTCAAAATTATTAAAGCACACCATGCTCAAAAAGATATAAGTGAAGCACTGGAGCAATTCCATAGCTCGAAAATTTAAGTGAAGCATAGATCAATTATAATAAATCATATCATAATTTTGGCTCTCTCAAATAGGTGTGTCCAGCAAGGATACTGCTACTTCTTGAGCCTGCGTTGGTTTTTCCCGTGAAGAGGAAATGGTGATGCAGCAAAGTAGAGATAAGTATTTCCCTCAATTAGAGAACCAAGGTATCAATCCACTTGGAGGTACAAGCAAGTCCCCAATCTACGCACCTGCACAAACAATCAAACACTTGCACCCAACGCGACAAAGGGGTTGTCAATCCCTTCAAGGTCAACTGCAAAGGTGAGATCTGATAGAGATATGTAAAACTAAAAAATGTAACTAAATATTATTTTTTTGGTTTATAGATCTGAAAATAAAGATTGCAAATTGTAGATCGGAAAGCAAATATGATGGAAAATAGACCCGGGGGGCATAGGTTTCACTAGAAGCTTCTCTCATGAAGGCAAACAATACCGTGGGTGAACAAATTACTGTCGAGCAATTGATAGAAAAGCGCAAAGTTATGATGATATCCAAGGCAATGATTATGCATATAGGCATCACGTCCATGCCAAGTAGACTGACTCCTGCCTGCATCTACTACTATTACTCCACACATCAACTGCTATCCAACATGCATCTAGAGTATTAAGTTCATAAAGAACGGAGTAATGCCTTAAGTAAGATGACATGATGTAGAGAGATAAACTCAAGCAATATGATGACAACCCCATCTTTTTAACCTTGATGGCAACAATGCAATATGTGCCTCGCTACCCCTACTTTGTCACTGGGTGAGGACACTACAAGATTGAGCCCAAAACTAAGCACCTTTCCCATTGCAAGAAATACCAATCTAGTTGGCGAAACCAAAACGATAATTCAAAGAGAAATACAAAGATATGAAATCATGCATATAAGAATTCAGAGGAGATTCAAATAATATTCATGGATAATTTGATCATAAATCCACAATTCATGGGATCTCGACAAACACACTGCAAAAGAAGATTACATCAGTAGATCGCCAAGAACATCAAGGAGAACATGGTATTGAGAACCAAAGAGAGAGAAGAAGCCATCTAGCTACTAGCTATGGACCCGTAGATCTGAGATAAACTAGTCATGCTTCATCGGAAGGGCAATAGGGTTGATGTAGAAGCCCTCCGTGATCAAATCCCCCTCTGAAAGAGTACTAGAAAAGGCCTCCAGATGGGATCTCACGAGGTCTGAGACCTGCGGCGGTGGACAAGTATTTTCGTGGATGCTTCTGAGGGTTTTGGAATATATGTGAATTTATAGGACGATGAAGTAGGTCGGTGGACTCCCGAGAGGGCCATAAGCCAGGAGGCGCGCCCCTACAACTTGTCATCGCCTCGTGGGTCTTCTGACTTCATCTCCAAGTCTTGTAGGTGTCTTCTGGTCCAAGAAAAATCATCACGAAAGTCTTAATCCATTTGGACTCCGTTTGGTATTCCTTTTCTGCGAAACTCAAAAACAAGGAAAAAACAGAAACTGGCACTAGCCTCTAGGTTAATAGGTTAGTCCCAAAAATAATATAAAATAGCATATTAATGCATATAAAACATCCAAAACAGATTATGTAATAGCATGGAAAAATAAAAAATTATAGATATGTTGGAGACGTATCAGATACTTGTGACAAACTAAAAAGCAAAACAAGTAAAGACTCATATAATACAAGAGACTCCAAGCAAAACTCATGATATGTGATGGACAAAAATATAGCTCCAAGTAAAATACCGATGGCCGTTAGAAGAAAGAGAGGATGCCACTCGGGGCATCCCCAAGCTTAGTTGCTTGTTTCTCCTTGAATATTATCTTGGGGTGCCATGGGGCATCCCAAAGCTTAGTGATACATCTCCAACGTATCTATAATTTTTGATTATTCCATGCTATTAAATTACCTGTTTTGGATGTTTAATGGGCTTTACTATGCACTTTTATATTATTTTTTGGACTAGCCTATTAATCGGAGGCCCAGTCCAAATTGCTGTTTTTTGCCTATTTTAGTGTTTCGCAGAAAAGGAATATCAAACGGAGTCCAAACAGAATGAAACCTTCAGGAGAGTTATTTTTGGAACAAACGCAATCCAGGAGACTTGGAGTGGATTTCAAGAAAGAAATGAGGCGGCCATGAGGTAGGAGGGCGCGCCCCCCACCCTCGTGGGCCCCTCGTGGCTCCCCTGACAGACTTCCTTCGCCTATATATACTCATATACCCTGGAAACATCCAAAAGCACCACGAAACCCTATTTCCACCACCGCAACCTTCTGTACCCGTGGGATCCCATCTTGGGGCCTATTCCGGCGCTCCGCCATAGGGGGAATCGATCACCGAGGGCTTCTACATCAACACCATAGCCTCTCCGATGAAGTGTGAGTAGTTTACCATAGACCTTCGGGTCCATAGTTATTAGCTAGATGGCTTCTTCTTTCTCTTTGGATCTCAATACAAAGTTCTCTTCGATCTTCTTGGAGATCTATTCGATGTAATTCTTTTTGCGGTGTGTTTGTCGAGATCCGATGAATTGTGGGTTTATGATCAAGATTATCTATGAACAATATTTGAATCTCCTCTGAATTCTTTTATGTATGATTTGTTATCTTTGCAAGCTCTTCGAATTATCAGTTTGGTTTGGCCTACTAGATTGATCTTTCTTGCAATGGGAGAAGTGCTTAGCTTTGGGTTCAATCTTGCGTTGTCCTTTCCTAGTGATAGCAGGGGCAGCAAGGCACGTATTGTATTGTTGCCATCGAGGATAAAAAGATGGGGTTTATATCATATTGCTTGAGTTTATCCCTCTACATCATGTCATCTTGCCTAATGCGTTACTCTGTTCTTATGAACTTAATACTCTAGATGCATGCTGGATAGCGGTCGATGTGTCGAGTAATAGTAGTAGATGCAGAATCGTTTCGATCTACTTGTCGCGGACGTGATGCCTATATACATGACCATGCCTAGATATTCTCATAATTATGCACTTTTCTGTCAATTGCTCGATAGTAATTTGTTCACCCACCGTAATACTTATGCTATCTTGAGAGAAGCCACTAGTGAAACCTATGGCCCCCGGGTCTATTTTCCATTATATAAGTTTCTGATTTATTTTATTTTGCAATCTTTACTTTCCAATCTATATCATAAAAATACCAAAAATATTTATGTTATTATCTCTATCAGATCTCACTTTTGCAAGTGGCCGTGAAGGGATTGACAACCCCTTTATCGCGTTGGTTGCAAGGTTCTTATTTGTTTGTGTAGGTACGAGGGATTTGCGTGTAGCCTCCTGCTGGATTGATACCTTGGTTCTCAAAAACTGAGGGAAATACTTATGCTACTTTGCTGCATCACCCTTTCCTCTTCAAGGGAAAACCAACACATTCTCAGGAGGTAGCACTTAGGCTCTTCTTACTCCTTATTCCTTCATCCATTGTGATCTCACCCAAAACTTGAAAACTTCAATCACACAAAACTTAACAAAACCTTTGTGAGATCCATTAGTATAAATAAAGCAATCACTACTCTAAGTACTGTTGCAAACCCATTCATATTTTGTTATTGCATTATACACATTGTATTCTAACTTTACCATTGCTTATACCCCCGATATAATCCATAGATTCATCAAAATAAGCACACAATGCAACAAAAACAAAATCTGCCAAAAACAGAACAATCTGTAGTAATTAGGGAACTTCGTATACTTCTGTAACATTAGGACAATGTGAGAAATTTTGTATATCAATATTGTGTAAGAAATTTAGAGCAAAAGCACATTTTTGTGATTTATGAAAATTATTTTACTGGGCACAGAAGTTTCTATTTTTCAACAAGATCAAATCAACTATCACCCAACATGATCCCAAAGGTTTAGCTTGGCACCAAAACTAATTGAAACATAAAAACACAATTAAACAGAGGCATAATTGTGCAAACACTCAAAAATAGAAAGAAAAAGGCAAAAATAAATTTTATTCATTGGGTTGCCTCCCAACAAGCGCTATCATTTTACACCTGTAGCTAGGCATAATTCATAGATTCAAGTATTGTCATCTTTAGTTTTAGATCCATAGGATGCCCTCATGATTGATTCATATGTGGCTTAATTCTTGTTCTAGGGAAGTGTTCCATACCCTTTCTTAGTGGAAATTAAAATTTAATGTTGCCTTCTTTCATATCAATCACGACACCTATAGTGCATAAAACCGGTCTACCAAGAATAATTGGACAAGACGGGTTGCAATCAATATCAAGAACAATAAAGTCTATGGCCACATAATTTCTATGTGCAAGAATACAAACTTCATTAATTCTTCCCAAAGGCTTTTTAATAGTAGAATCTGCCAATTGCAAATTAAGAGAGCATTCTTCAATATCGGTAAAACCAAGCACATCACATAAAGATTTTGGAATTGTGGAAACACTAGCACCCAAATCACATAAGGAAAAACACTCATAATTTTTAATATTTACTTTTATGGTAGGTTCCCATTCATCATGTAATTTTCTAGGAATTGAAACTTCTAATTCCAACTTTTCTTCAAAAGCTTTCATCATGACATCGACAATATGTTTAGTAAAAGCTTTATTTTCTTCATAAGCATGGGGTGAATTTATCATGGATTGCAGCAAAGAAATACATTAAAGCAAAGAGAAATTATGATAATTAAAGTCTTTGAAATCCAAAAGAGTGGGCACATCACTAGTTAAAGTTTTGACCTGTCAAACCCCACTTTTATCAGTTTTTCATCAAGATTTTCACCCTCCGACTTATCGGGACGCATTCTAGCTAAAGTCGACTCTTCTTCAGTCCCTTTATCATCAATTTTAATTTTACTAAACAAGGAATCAATAGAAGAAACACCAATTACTTTAAGATCTTCATCATTTTTATGAAAGCAATCACTAGAAAATGCTCTTTTCAAAATTCTCTTTTAGATCTAAGCATAGCAGTTCTTTTCTTACTTTCATCGATAGAAACATATAAAGCTTTAATTTATTCATCAAATTTGCGTACAAAACCTTTCATCCTGAGATTTTCTACATCATGAGAAATTCTATCAATGCTTCTAGACATATCATAAATTTTATTCAACTTTTCTTCTATCGTAGTACTGAAAACCTTTTGAGCATTGATAAATTCTTTAATATTATTCTCAAGATCAGAGGTGTTCCTATTATTATTGTAAGAGGAATTACCATAGGAATTCCCATAATTATTAGAGGAATTTCCCAGAAAAGGCCTAGGATTAAAATTACCTCTATAAGCATTGTTATTGAAATTATTTCGCGGGATAAAATTCACATCTATGGCATCACTATTTTGCTCAATCAAAGTAGACAAAGGCACATCATTAAGATCAATAGGAGCACCTTTACCAGCAACCATTTTCATAAATGCATCAACTTTTTCACTCAAAGAATTTATTTCTTCAACCGAATTAACCTTTTTACTAGTAGGTGCTCTCTCGATATGCCATTGTGAATAATTTTCCATGATATTATTAATAAATTTAGTAGCTTCACCTAAAGTAATTTCCATAAAAGTACCACCCACAGCAGAATCTAAAAGATTTCTAGAGACAAAATTCAATCCCGCATAAATTTTTTGTATGATCATCCAAAGATTTAAACCATGAGTAGGACAATTTCTTAGCATCAATTTCATTCTTTCCCAAGATTGTGCAACATGTTCATGCTCAAGTTGCTTAAAATTCATGATGTGAGTTCTAAGGGAAATGATTTTCGCGGGTGGAAAATACTTAGTAATAAAAGCATCTTTGCACTTATCCTAAGAATTTATACTATTGCGAGGCAAAGAAGAAAACCAAAATTTTGCACGATCCCTCAAAGAGAAAGGAATAATTTCAACTTCACAATATCATTGTCCACATCCTTTTTCTTTTGCATATCATATAAGTCTACGAATGTGTTTAGATGGGATGCACCATTCTCATTAGGAGTACCAGAAAATTGATCTTTCATAACAAGATTCAACAAAGCAGCATTAATATCACAAGATTCCACACTAGTGGCGGGAGGAGCAATCAGAGTGCTAATAAAATCATTGTTATTGGTATTGAAAAAAAAACACAACTTGGTGTTTTCTTGAGTCACCGTGACTAGGCAAACAAGATTACAAACATATCTGACGAGAAAAAGCCGAACAAAAAGAGGGCGAATAAAAAGACAAACTTTTGTGAAGTGGGGGGACATGAAAATGAGAGGCAAATGGAAAATAATGTAAATTGCGAGGAGATGAGATTTGTGATTAGGACCCTGATAGATGTTGATGATGTCTCCCCGGTAATGGCGCCAGAAATTCTCCTTGATGATAGCTCGTATCCGCATCAATTTTTCCCCGAAGAGGAAGGGATGATGCAGCACAACTTTGGTAGGTATTTCCCCCAGTTATGAAACCAAGGTTATCAACCCGTAGGAGAACCAAGCAACACTATATATGTAAATGGTACCTACACACAAAGAACAAATACTTGTAACCCGACGCGTAAGAGGGGTTGTCAATCTCCCGGGTAAAAGATTGGTAAATAGATAGATGGTAAATGAAAATAGAATAATGCCAAATAAAATTCAGCGAGGTATTTTTTGGGTTTTTTGATAATATAGTTCTGAAAATAAAAGATGCAAATAATGAAAAAGGCAAATAGCAATGCAAATCTGCAAATATATGATGGTAAAATAGACCCGGGGCCGTAGATTTCACCAGTGGCTTCTCTCAAGAAATAGCACATGGTGGGTAAACAAATTACTGTTGGGTAATTGATAGAACATTGAATAATTATGGCGATATCCATGCAATGATCATTATATAGGCATCACGTCCAAGATTAGTAGACCGACTCCTGCCTGCATCTACTACTATTACTTCACACATCGACCGCTATCCAGCATGCATCTAGTGTATTAAGTTCATGGAGAAACGGGGTAATGCAATAAGAACGATGACATGATGTAGACGAGATCTATTCATGTAGGAATAGCCCCCATCTTGTTATCCTTAATAGCAACGATACATGCATGTCTTGCTGCCCCTTCTGTCACTAGGAAAGAACACCGCACGATCGAACCCATCACAAAGCACCTCTTCCCATGGCAAGAAAAATCGATCTCGTCGACCTAACTAAACCAAAGATTCGAAGAAAAAATACGAGGTTATAAGTAATCATGCATATAAGAGATCAAAGAAAACTCAAATAACTTTCATGGATACATATCTGATCATAAACTCAAAGTTCATCAGATCCCCAAAAAAACACCGCAATAGATCTCCAAGAGACCATTGTATTGAGAATCAAAAATAGAGAAGAAGCCATCTAGCTACTGCCTATAGACCCGTAGGTCTACAATGAACTACTCACGCATCATCGGGGAGGCACCAATGAGGATGATGAACCCCTCCATGGTGGTGTGTAGATTGGATTTCGTGGTTCTAGAACTTACGGCGGCTAGAATTTTGTTTTGTCGACTCCCCTAGGGTTTCTGGATTTTTGGGGTATCTATAGAGCAAAGAGGCGGTGCGGGAAGCCACCGAGGTGGGCACAACCCACCAGGGCATGCCTGGGCCCCCAGGTGGGTTGTGCCCCCCTTGGGGAACCCCTCTAGTACTTATTTGGCCCAAGTTGTTCCTTCTGGTCCATAAAAATTCTCCAAAAAGTTTTGCTGCGTTTGGGCTCTGTTTGGTATTGATATTCTACGACGTAAAAAACAAGCAAAAAACAACAACTGGCAGTGGGCGCTATGTCAATAGGTTAGTCCCAAAAAATGATATAAAGTTGCTATAAAATGATTGTAAAACATCCAAGAATGATAATATAACAACATTTTATAATAAAAAAATATAGATACATTGAAGACGTATCAGACATTTCAAACTTTTCTGACATTAACCTTCTGAACTTTTCAATAAAATGAGGGTTAGTAGAACCAAATATGACATCGTCAACATAGATTTGGCACATAAATAATTCTCCATTAACCCTTTTAGTAAAAAGAGTAGAATCAATTTTCCCAATTTCAAAACCTTTTTCAATAAGAAACTTAGTCAAGCATTTATACCAAGCTCTAGGGCTTACTTAAGACCATAAAGAGCTTTGTGAAGGTTGTAAACATGATTAGGTTTATTGGGATTAACAAAACCAGGAGGTTGCTTAACATAAACTTCCTCCTCAATTTCACCATTTAGAAAAGCACTTTTAATATCCATTTGGTATAAGGTGATATCATGGTGATTGGCATAAGCAAGTAAAATGCGAATGGATTCAAGTCTAGCAACAGGGGCATATGTCTCACCATAGTCCATACCTTCGACTTGAGTGTAGACTTGAGCAACGAGACGGGCCTTGTTGTGTACCGCTTGTCCATCCTCATCTTGCTTATTTTGGAACACCCATTTTGTACCAATGATGTTTTGATCATCCTTGGGCTTCTCAACCAATGTCCACACTTGGTTCCGCTCAAAGTTGTGTAGCTCTTCGTGCATAGCATTTATCCAATCCAGATCCTCAAGGGCTTCTTCTACCTTCATAGGTTCAATGCTAGAGATTAATGAGTAGTGTTCACCAAAATTAGCCAAACGAGTTTTAGAGTGAAAGATTCTCCCGGTGTTGATGTCGTCAAGCATTTGTTCAACGGGATGATTTTTTGAGACTCTTGCTCTAACTTGTGAGAGCTTTTGCTTGGGTTTTGGTGGAACACCCTCATCATCAGCTTATTCTTCTTTATTGTTGGTGGTGTTGTTGTTTGCTTGTGGAGGTGGAGAAGGAGGTCAAGGTGGTTCATCTTGTTGTACTTCCTCATTTACTTTGTCTTGACGTGCTCCACTTGTGGAGGCCTCCATGTCAACTTTTGGTTCACCTTGATGTGAAGTTGAGGCTTCCACTTGAATGGATGAAGTGCTCTCCTTCACCTCCATTGGGTGAATTTTGCGAATTGATAAATCATGAATTACTTCCGAGGGGTCTTTGTCTCCTACATCAATTGGCAATTGCTCTACTTGTGAGCCGTTAGATTCATCAAACTTCACATCTACCATCTCTTCAATCTTTCGGGTGAAAGTGTTGTAGACACGGTAAGTGTGAGTGTTTAAGCCATAACCGAGTAGAAAACCTTCATGAGATTTAGGAAAATGTTTCTGTTAGTAGGTACATCACACACAATTTTCCCTGTTAAATCATTTGTGATGGCCTTCCCATCGCACACAATATTAATAATTTTATCGTTTGCGTTATTGAATGCATCACACATGGTGCGTAGAAGTAACTGTATGGCAAAGGCTATCCATCACACACAGCTTTTATGCGGTAAACGTTTGCGCGAGGTGGCCTAACACAAACAATTTTGAAGAGAATGTCGTGTGTGATTGCTCATCGACCCAACATGGTTTATTCCTAGAAACTGTGTGCGTTGCCTATGGTCATCGCCCACGGTATTTTCTCAATAACCATTTGCAATAGCAAAAACCAATTAGCAGGCTAATTGCCCTATTATTAATAATCCATTTATTAATCTAATTGACATTCATATGAAACACATAATATATATCATTCCCATATTAAGGAAGCAGGATTTAATAATTGAAATACATCAGAGTACAACATGATATAGCTTCAGCACTCACCTACCCCATTACACAACTGCACCAGCACCAAGTTTCACATGCAACATCTGAAGGAAATATGCCCTAGAGACAATAATAAAGTTATTATTTATTTCCTTATTTCATGATAAATGTTTATTATTCGTACTAGAGTTGTATTAACCAGAAACTTAATACATGTGTGAATACATAGACAAAACCTAGTGTCCCTTGTATGCCTCTACTTGACTAGCTCGTTAACAAAAGATGGTTAAGTTTCCTAATCATAGACATGTGTTGTCATTTGATGAACGGGATCACATCATTAGGATAATGATGTGATGCACATGACCCATCCGTTAGCTTAGCATGATGATCGTTACAGTTTCATTGCTACAACTTTCTTCATGACTTATACATGTTCCTCAGACTATGAGATTATGACACTCCCGAATACCGTAGGAACACCTTGTGTGTTATGAAATGTCACAAGATAAATGGGTTATTATAAAGATGCTCTATAGGTGTCTCCGAAGGTGTTTGTTGGGTTGGCCTAGATTGAGATTAGGATTTGTCACTCCGAGTATTGGAGAGGTATCTTTGGGCCCTCTCGGTAATGCACATCATAATAAGCCTTGCAAGAAATGTGACTAATGAGTTAGTTATGGGATGATGTATTACGGAACGAGTAAAGAGACTTGCCGGTAACGAGATTGAACTAGGTATGAAGGTACTGACGATCGAACCTCGGACAAATAACATACCGATGACAAAGGGAATAATGTATGTTGTCATAATGGTTCGACCGATAAAGATCTTCGTAGAATATGTAGGAGCCAATATGGGCATCCAAATTCCGCTATTGGTTATTGACCAGAGAGGTGTCTCGGTCATGTCTACATACTTCTCGAACCTGTAGGGTCCGCACCCTTAACGTTCATTGACGATATAGTATTATATGAGTTATGTATGTTGGTAACCGAATGTTGTTCGGAGTCCCAGATGTGATCACAGACATGAGGAGGAACTCCGGAATGGTCCGAAGATGAAGATTGATATATGGGATAATAGTGTTTGATTTCCGGAAGGGTTCGGGAATTCACCGGAAGGGGTTCCGGATGTTTCTCGAAATGTTTGGGTACGAGAACACTTTATTTGGGCCAAAAGAGAAAGCCCACAAGGTTTTTGGAAAGCGCAAAAGGAAGTTTTGCGAAGTCCAGGGGTGTAACATCCCAATTTTTTATATTTGGAATGTTAATAGGATCATTCTTTTTCATCATGATTTTCTATGCATATTTTAAATTTTCTGATTGTTCAAATCGTTGTTGCAACTTAAGGCAAAATATTGGAGTGGAGATAACATGACTTGTCCCCTATTTTAAGATGTTCATGATGTCCATAATATTATTTTCAGTTAATCTGTTATGTTTTGGTATTTTCCATAATCTCCAAAATATCTTATTGTAGTGTTTTATTGCTGTTTGTGTGGCCTATCGCATAAAAAAATTCAAAATTGCATTAGATGAGGAACTAGTGTTCCTGTAGTTTATATTAGTGGTATTTTTTTATGTGTCTATGGAATTTATTTTAGATTTTATCTTGGTGTTTTTATTTTAGTTTTATCTGCTGTGGTTTTTGTTAAAAAAAAAACAAAAGGAACGCAGTCGCAGCGCACTGTGCACTACCGCACAGCCGCGGCCCAGCCAGCCAGGGCTTCGCCCTCGCGCGCGCGCAGCGCCAGCCCAGCAAGCAGGCCTTCGGCCCATTTCGGCTTAGCTAGCAGCCCACACCCGTAGTTTTACATTTCTCTCTTTCTCTTCTCTCTGCTGCTGACACCTGTGGTCCGCTGGTCATCCCCTTCCTCTCGACGTGTTCATCACGGACTCCGCTCCCGATCCAAAATCCTCCTCTTGTTTCGATCGATCTGCTGCCCCTCTCGTTGTTTTGACTCCATATATATACTCCCCACGTCTGGCTTGTCCGATATTTCGCCAAAATTGCAGACTCCCGTGCCCTAGGTTGATTTCGCGATCTCGCCAGAGTTCCACCGCTGCTGACCTCCGCCGTCGTCGTTTCCGTAGCCTACAGTGGGTCCCAGCACCTCCTCTTGCTCCTGTTAATTTCGCCATGATCTCCTCTATCTCCATGACCCTCTGTATCGCACAGGGGTGTACCGAACCGAGCGCAAGGATCTCGATCCGAAGATCACATCCACCGCCCGAGCTCCAGCCATCCTCTGTCGTCAACCCCGTTCGCCACCGACGCCGCTAAGGATTTCTTCGAGACCGCAGCAGAGCTATGCGTGCCGTATGCTACCCGCCGGAGTCTGGAGACCACCTGAATAGGCGCCACCATCACCGCCTGAGCCGCCCCGCGCCGTTCTTCCTCAAGTCCGGTGGCCAGCCTCTGTTCTTCTCCGGCGAGTTGCCTTGCACCGTCCGATCTCTCTCCAATGGCCAAAATTAGATCTGTTGTTTCTATTTAAGGCCGAACCGTTTTTCTCTAGTTACCGGCCGTTCGTTGCTTAAGCCCAGCAGCAAACAACATCCAGCCTCTCATAGTGTGCCACATGTGCGCCACATGGCACATCCACAGCTGCCGCAACAGTTCTTCCACAAATCTGTTTTAGCACAATTTATTTTGGAGAGATTTCATACCAAATTTCATTTAAGTATTTCTTTTAGCCTATAACTCCAATTTAGATGATTCTTTTTCCTGTGTACTCGTAGAGACCAGGAGAATATCTTAGAATCAAAACTTCAAATTTTTGAGCTATTTAAATTTGAATTTCCTAAAATTTGAATTCAAACTTTCGGAGGCCATATCTTTCAAACCATTGATCCAAATTAGTTGATTATTTTTGCATTGTGATCCTACTAGCATGTAGATATTATATACTGGTATGTTCTTTAGTTGAGTTTTTATTTGAATTCCTTGTTGTTGACTTTAATGTGGTGTTATGTGAGTATGGTTTATTTACCGGTGCCTTCGTTAATTGTATAAATTGTCCGGAGTGCGAAGCGGATCAGAATTGATCGTTAGAGTACTTCAACACCGTTCAAGACAATTTTGCACTTTTGATTTTGGTCATCCTATATTCTGCTATGCATGTGTGATTTTTATGCTATGACATGTGCTTGGTTTGATCTGTATGTTCTCTGTTGACATATTCTGATAGTGATTGTATTATGTGATGGTGTGATCAACTTGCTATGGTAGACGTGGGCATGTGTCACGTGATGTTTGGAAGTGGTGAGCGCTTATAGCTGTAGGCTCGGGGTTTTTTCTCAGGTGAATGCATCAATGGCTGAGCGCTCTATTGTCCCTAGAGAATGCGCCATGACTGAGTGCACTTGAGTTGTCGGGGCTTTTTCTCACGTGAATGCGTCACTGGCTGAGCGCTCTGTTCTCCCTAGAGAATGCGCCAGGACTGAGCGCACTTGAGACATCTTGAAGATCTTTATCATCTGTGTTGTTTGCACCTTGCCTATGTCATGGAGGTAGGTGGAGGTAGTTTTACGCGAAACCAAACTTGAGTGTTTTGTTTGTCATACTTTGCTTGTGGATGTAGGTTTGCTTTATCATATTGTGTGATTTGCCAATACATTCAATGTATTGACCCTTTGTGGCTGCAACTTATCATGTTGCAGGATTTTCAGATGGTCAGTGAGATACAGTAGGTCGCGAGTCTTCACTCAACATTTTCGCCAGTGGGCATTGACGGGACTCATCATCCATTATGGTACATTTCCGTTGTTATTATTAAATAAGTTAGCCATGTGCTATTCAGTTTGTAATATCTTATGAATTCTGGATCATATGTTATAGTAAATAATGCACTTGTTATTTGATATTCATATGTACTGTGTGTGCTAGCGAGTCGATCCAGGGACTAGCACAGTGAGCGAAGAGACATCGAATCTTATTAGGTTCGGGTCATTACAAAAGATCTTTATCATCTGTGTTGTTTGCACCTTGCCTATGTCGTGTAGGTAGGTGGAGGTAGTTTTACGCGAAACCAAACTTGAGTGCTTTGTTTGTCATACTTTGCTTGTGGATGTAGGTTTGCTTTATCATATTGTGTGATTTTCCAATATATTCAATGTATTGACCCTTTGTGGCTGCAACTTATCATGTTGCAAGATTTTCAGATGGTCAGTGAGATACAGTAGGTCGCGAGTCTTCACTCAGCATTTTCGCCAGTGGGCATTGACGGGACTCATCATCCATTATGCTACATTTCCGCTATTATTATTGAATAAGTTAGCCATGTGCGATTCAGTTTGTAATATCTTATGAATTCTGGATCATACGTTATAGTAAATGATGCACTTGTTATTTGACATTCATATGTACTGTCTGTGCTAGCGAGTCGATCCAGGGACTAGCACAATGAGCGCAGAGACATCAAATCTTATTAGGTTCGGGTCGTTACAGATGGTATCAGAGCTGTGTGTTGACTGTAGGTCGTGGCCCTAGAAAATGGATTAGAAAAGCCATAGGAGTGAAAAAACTTGATTTACAACCTTTTGTCTACTTGTTAGTTTTTACTCTCGTACTCATACCTTCTCTTTTTCAAATATAGATGACCCCTGGGATTATATTAGTGTCATTTAAGGAGTTTAGTTGGTAGACCACATTCTAAGTTGTGTTCGATAAACGATTTGCGGTAGTATGATGAGATCATATCTCTTGGGGATATGACCTTACCTGTAGGTTTTGCTTGTGTTGTGTTATATGTTGGTTGGTCATTGCTTTCCATGTTGTCATATTACGTGGATTGTTTGTATTATGCAATTGGGTGCTTTTGATTGATCATATGTGCTCTTTTGATGTGATTACTTTAGGATAGTTTTGGTGACTTGTGTGAACTGTGTGAATTTAGTGTTCATTTTTGTTGTTGTTGGAGTTTTAGTTGCTAGCATGAGCATATGGGTAGTGTTTTTCCCCTTAGACCTATTTTCGTCTATATCCTAATACATGCTGCAACCCAGTGATGAGTTCAAGTTTTACCACATGTGCCAAGATCTGACGAGAAGCAAGCACAATCTTGCTGAAGGAAGAAACGCGGAGGAAGCTACAATTCATCGGCGTATGTTTTATAGTAGTTGATGCAAACTCAAGAGTTGAAAGGAACGCTAGATTGTTTTGTGGGCATGCAACACCAACGGAATTATCCGAACCCAGTTCGTGAACAAGAGAAGTGTTTGCAATGTTTGTGAGGATGCCTGAGTTTTAGCATATGAGATTTACTAAACCATGTACAAGATAATGATTTGGGTGCGGAATGGATTGATCACCATGCCGACTTACTCTTATTATTCACTTTTGCTATGTGGGATGGTAAATCTAGAGTGACTTTCTATAGTAGAGAGACTACGTTTTTAAGCCTAAACCTTAGAGTGGTTGATATAGGACCGAACCTCGATGGCGAGATCCGATCTGTTGTTGCGGCCCGACCTTTCATGACACTCCACCACCAGCAGTAGTAACCTCTCGCCCGTGAACGCGATGTACACGAAGTAGAGGGTTTGAACCTTACGGCTCAGCACGAGAAAACCAATCTCGACGATGGTACTCACGCACAAAACAATTTCCACGAAGAGAAATCGCAACACAGAGGTTTTCTAAAGCTTCCTCCAAAACTTAGGGATTTTTAGACAGCTTCCCCCAAAACTCGATACGGGTATTTACCCTAAAAACACATCGTGTCTATTCATAAAATATAACCTGACCCCCTTTACAATGACGCACGCCTAGGCTTTATAGAATAGCCAACTTAGAACACACGTATAATTAAAACCTTTCCAAAAGATACACGCACACATACTTCTTTTAATCTGGACTCTATCTAGATTTAGATTTAGACTACTAATTAATCTAAGGACCGGCAAGCTTGGCGGGCCCCATCCAATCTCCTTCAAACATTTAAATACCCGTGTGAGAAACTTCCTGATGACCATCTCTTCTGGTGGCCGTGATCGTTCAAAGAAGTACAAGCAAATCATATGTTTCCTTCTAATTTGTTTCACCTGGCTAAAAACATAATCGTGCATGCATCTTGGGGTACATGCATCCCCGGCTATTACGGTGTGGTTCGGCTGCCTCGTTTGATCTCTCTCAAACCTCTTGATGCATGGATGTTGAAACGTGGTGCTGTTGGACTCCATCTTATTTGTCTCCGTACACCATGCAACGTGCGTCACAGGAACCAATGCTTCTATTCCTTTTTCGTATTTCTCATCAGAACTTATATGTGGTGGCACACACACATCAATAGATTCATCATGTTGGCTGCTTGGCATATATGTTTCATGCATGGACATATCATCAGCAGCGAGCGGAATAATATATATCATGGTATTTAAATTACTCGCGGTCATATCAGTGGTATGATGTTTGATCCCTTGTAAAGGCAATCATTGCCAATAGTATGTTGTGCGGTGAGAATAAGCCTAGACTCTTTTATGCAGGAACCCGAAGGATTATGCTTGATGACCACCATGAGAGTATTGATATTTGTTTAGTATTGGCGTAAGACCTGTGAGCCATGAAGTTTCTATTTATGGAAGACTGCTCTTTGGATAAGGGATTCAGAATTTCAAAGGAGTGTAACGCATATGTCTGAGGGATTTCCTCGAAGGAGCAAGATTTTTAAAGACCCGTGACTCTTATTCTAAGGGTGGTGGCACCCCACACTCCAGGATGATCAATGAAGATTCAAGAAGGATCCCGAACCTAACCTTTTCTTTCTAGCCAACTCGAATCTCGAGGACGAGATTCATTTTAAGGGTGGTAGATTTGTAACATCCCAATTTTTTATATTTGGAATGTTAATAGGATCATTCTTTTTCATCATGATTTTCTATGCATATTTTAAATTTTCTGATTGTTCAAATTGTTGTTGCAACTTAAGGCAAATTATTGGAGTGGAGATAACATGACTTATCCCCTATTTTAAGATGTTCATAATGTCCATAATAATATTTTCAGTTAATCTGTTATGTTTTGGTATTTTCCATAATCTCCAAAATATCTTACTGTAGTGTTTTATTGCTGTTTGTGTGGCCTATCGAATAAAAACAAATTTTCAAAATTGCATTAGATGAGGAACTAGTGTTCATGTAGTTTATATTAGTGGTATTTTTTATGTGGCTATAGAATTTATTTTAGATTTTATCCTGGTGTTTTTATTTTAGTTTTATCTGCTGTGGTTTTTGTTTAAAAAAACAAAAGGAACGCAGTCGCAGCGCACTGTGCACAACCGCACAGCCGCGACCCAGCCAGCCAGGGCTTCACTCTCGCGCGCACGCAGCGCCAGCCCAGCAAGCAGGCCTTCGGCCCATTTCGGCTTAGCTAGCAGCACACACCCGCAGTTTTACATTTCTCTCTTTCTCTTCTCTCTGCTGCTGACACCTGGGGTTCGCGAGTCATCCCCTTCCTCTCGACGTGTTCATCATGGACTCCGCTCCCGATCCAAAATCCTCCTCTTGTTTCGATCAATCTGCTGCCCCTTTCCCTGTTTTGACTCCATATATATACTCCCCACATCTGCCTTCTCCGATATTTTGCTAAAATCGCAGACTCCCGTGCCCTAGGTTGATTTTGCGATCTCGCCGGAGTTCCACCGCTGCTGACCTCCGCTGACGTCGTTTCCGTAGCCTACAGTGGGTCCCAACACCTCCTCTTGCTCCTGTTAATTTCGCCATGATCTCCTCTATCTCCATGACCCTCTGTATCGCACAGGGGAGTACCGAACCGAGCGCAAGGACCTCGATCCGAAGATCACAGCCACCGCCCGAGCTCCAGCCATCCTCTGCCATCAACCCCGTTCGCCACCGACGCTGTTGTGGATTTCTTCGAGACCGCAGCAGAGCTATGCGTCCCGTATGCTACCCGCCGGAGTCTGGAGACCACCGGAACAGGCGCCACCATTGCCGCCCGAGCCACCCTGCGCCGTTCTTCCTCAAGTCCGGCGGCCAGCCTCTGTTCTTCTTCGGTGAGTCGCCTTGCACCGTCCGATCTATCTCCAATGGCCAAGATTAGATCTCTTGTTTCTATTTAAGGCCGAACCATTTTTCTCTAGTTACCGGCCGTTCGTTGCTTAAGCCTAGCAGCAAACAGCATCCAGCCTCTCATATTGCGCCACGTGGCACATCCACAGTTGCCGCAGCAGTTCTTCCACAAATCTGTTTTTAGCACAATTTATTTTGGGCAGATTTCATACCAAATTTCATTTAAGTATTTCTTTTAGCCTATAACTCCAATTTAGATGATTCTTTTTCCTGTGTACTCGTAGAGACCATGAGAATATCTTAGAACCAAAACTTCACATTTTTGAGCTGTTTAAATTTAAATTTCCTAAAATTTGAATTCAAACATCCGGAGGCCATATCTTTCAAACCATTTGTAACGCCCCGGATTCATTGCGCCAGGTGTCTGCCAGTTTTTTGCCACCGTTGCCATGTCATTTGCTTGCGTGTTGCATTTTGTCATGTCATCATGTGCATTGCATTGCATACGTGTTCGTTTCTTGCATCCGAGCATTTTCTCCGTTGTCCGTTTTGCAATCCGGCATTCCTATGTCCTCCGGCGTCCCCCTTTTGTCTTTCATTGTGAGTGGGTGTTAAACTTTCTCGTAATGGCCCGAGGTTTGCCAAGCGGTCTTGGTATAGCACCGGTAGACCGCCTGTCAAGTTTCATGCCATTTGGAGGTCGTTTGATACTCCAACGGTTAACCGGGTAACCGTAAAGGCCTCTGTTGTCTTGCAGCCCAACACCCCTCCAAAGTGGCCCAAAACCCATCCAAACCCCCTCCATGCTCTCCGCCGTTCGATCACGATCGCGTGGCCGAAAACCGTTCCTCATTTGGACTCTCCTAGCTCCCAGAATCTATAAATTAGCCCTCCCCTCGAAATTCGCGGATGAATCCCCCCTAACCCTAAAAACCTCCCTCCGCGCCGCCGGACATGTCCGCCGACGGCTGGACACGTCCGCGCCGCCGCTCTCGGCGAATCTCAGCGCGACACGTGGCGTCCCGCCGCCCTCTCTCTCCTCCTGCCCCGCCGCCGGACCCGCCGACCTCGAGCGCCTCCGGCCCCGCGTCGCTTCCGGCCGCCTCCTTCCTCTACTCCGGCGCCCTGCTCCGGCGATCCCGGCCCCGCCTCGATCTGCGCCCAGATCTAGATCCCGAAGGTTGACCCCGTTTTCCACCAAGTCCATAAGCATTTGCATATTTTTTAGCTCCTGTTCATCGCATCATAACTCCACATTCGTGGCTCCGTTTTGGGAGTGTAGCATATCAAATTGTTCGTCTCAACGAGTAATTCATTAAATTACATTGCATCATATTCATTTGAGTCCATCTTGATGCCTGAATCATCGTTGCAAGAGTGCTATATGATGTTAATCTGCTGAAACTGTTATAACTTGATGATTTGTCTTTTTCGTTGCATTTTGTGTGTGTATCCTATGAGCATGAATCCTACATGTGTCTTGAAGTAAATCATGCCATCTTTACAGGGGTGTGTGCCATGTATTTTTGTGATCAATGTGGTGACTAGAACAAGCATGCAAACTAGGCTCCGTGATGTTGCTGATTTCAGTCCCTGTTCTGCTATTATTTTTATGCCATGTAAACTTGATGCTACAGAGAGATCCAAGCATATTTTGAGATACTTCAGTAAGGATGTTTTGAACATATGGTTATTCTCTATCCATTAATGCCCCTGTTTGCCATTATGGCGTAGTCTAGCATGTCATTTTCTTGCTCTACTTTTGCTATAAAATGTTTCCTGGCAGATTGTTTACATGTTATTCAATTTTGCCAAGGTTGTTGTAGTTGATCCTTGCATGCTATGAACTTGTTCTTGCCTTGGTTAGTTTCATAAACATGTATTCTTGCTGATGCTAAGCTTATATGTTCATGCAATGACTTGTGGTGAGTGAATCGAGCTCGTGAAGTAGTGTACTTGCTGTTGCTGTTTTGCTAGGCTGAATCTGTTATTTTGTGATGCTATGTAAACCTGTTGCTACTAGTCATTCTATGCATAATCTGAAGATGTTCACTAAGGATGTTTTGTTATACATGTCATGCTGTATCCATCCATGCCCCTGGTTGCATTTATATCCTGCTATAGCTTGTTGTATTCTTGCTACAAAGTTGCTAAATGATGTTGATGTCAGCCTGTTAACATTAAGTTGAGTTTGTGCAATGTGTTTTGCTAGTGATCCATGCACCCTATAAACTTTCTCTTGCCATGCTTAGCTTCATAAATGTGCCTTCTTACTGTTGGTTGCCTTTTCATGCCATGTAATGCTCTGTGGTGAGTGGTCCAAGCTCACCAACATGCCTACTTATCGTTGTTCCTGCCATGTTTGAATCTGTCATATAACTTGCCAAGTTTACATGGGTTCCATCATATCTTCTGATCCTTTTTGGCTCATGGTTAGTAAAGGACTTTTGTTCTATGCATTTAGTAGTATCATGCCATGCATTTGTTTGCCATGATAAGTTCCTATAGCATGTTGTTTGATAGCTCTAAACATTGCAACCTGATGTTATTTTCTGTAAAGTCTGAACTGTTATTATTTGCAATTTTGCCATGTGTGTTTGAGCATGTTCTAGTGATTTCTGGAGATAGCTCAGTGTTCATGTTTTGTTATGCTTTACCTGTACATCATGCCCATGCCTTTTTTTCTTGTTGTGGTACTGTAGCATGTTGTTTTGGTGCTTGCAATATGCCTAGTTGCTGTTTTGGGCAGATTGTTGCTATAACTTGTTTCATGTGCGTGTGTTGAACCGTTGCTCCATTTTGAGTGTGCTCTATATGAAACTTGATTGTTTTTGCATGAAGTTTCATATTATCATGTTGCATCCTTGTTTTGGTGTGTTTGTTTGATGTTATATGCATTTTGCATCAATGCCATGTTTAACTTGTTTTGCTCATATCTTCTAGGCCGTAGCTCCGAACTAAATGAACATTATATGTAACTTGACTAGAATTTTGTGTAGATCATCTTGGTGCATCTTAACTTGCTGTTTAACAACTTGAACATAAGTTTTTTTTAGATCTGGACCAATTTCGAAATTTGCATATGAGGACTTACCGGAATTGTTATATGTTGCTTCCGGCCTCATTTAAACTTGCCTTGATGTGTTGCTCTTGTATGCATCATCTCTTGCCATGAGTAGCTTCATGTAGTCTTGTCTTGCATCATACTTGGTTGAGCATCATGCCTTGTTCCTCTGTGGTGTGTTTACCATGTTGTGTGCTTCTTCTCGATAGTTCCCGTATCATTGCGATCGTGATGATTCGTTCGTCTACGCTTGGTTCGGCTTCATCCGTTCGTCTTCTTCATGGACTCATTCTTCTTCCTAGCAGGATTTCAGGCAAGATGACCGTTACCCTGGATCTCACTACTATCATTGCTATGCTAGTTGCTTCGTTCTATCGCTATGTTGCGCTACCTATCACCTGTCTATCAAGCCTCCCAAATTGCCATGTCAGCCTCTAACCTTTTGCACCCTTCCTAGCAAACCGTTGCTTGGCTATGTTACCGCTTTGCTCAGCCCCTCTTATAGCGTTGTTAGTTGCAGGTGAAGTTGAAGATTGCTCCATGGTGGACAGGATTATGTTGGGATATCACAATATCTCTTATATTATTATTAATGCATCTATATACTTGGTAAAGGGTGGAAGACTCGGCCTTATGCCTGGTGTTTTGTTCCACTCTTGCTGCCCTAGTTTCCGTCATACCGGTGTTATGTTCCCGGATTTTGCGTTCCTTACGCGGTTGGGTGATTTATGGGACCCCCTTGACAGTTCGCTTTGAATAAAACTCCTCCAGCAAGGCCCAACCTTGGTTTTACCATTTGCCTCACCTAGCCCTTTTTCCCTTGGGAGTCGCGCTCTCGAGGGTCATCTTTATTTTACCCTCCCCCCCGGGCCAGTGCTCGTCGTGAGTGTTGGTCCAACCTGTCAGCCGCCGATGGTCACCAGGGGCAACTCTGGGCTGGCCTATCGGAAGTTTGGACAATCCGGTGTCCCCTGAGAACGAGATATGTGCAGCTCCTATCAAGATTTGTCAGCACATTCGGGCGGCTTTGCTGGTCTTGTTTTACCATTGTCGAAATGTCTTGTAAACCGGGATTCCGAGTCTGATCGGGTCTTCCTGGGAGAAGGTATATCCTTCATTGATCGCGAGAGCTTATCATGGGCTAAGTTGGGACACCCCTACAGGGTATAAACTCTCGAAAGCCGTGCCCGCGGTTATGGGCAGATGGGAATTTGTTAATGTCCGGTCGTAGATAACTTGACACCAGATACGAATTAAAACACATCAACCGCGTGTGTAGCCGTGATGGTCTCTTTTCGGCGGAGTCCGGGAGGTGAACACGGTTTTCGGGTTATGTTTGACGTAAGTAGGAGTTCAGGATCACTTCTTGATCATTGCTAGCTTCACGACCGTTCCGCTTGCTCTCTTCTCGCTCTTATTTGCGTATGTTAGCTACCATATATGCTTAGTCGCTGTTGCAACCTCACCACTTTACCCCTTCCTTACCCATTAAGCTTTGCTAGTCTTGATACCATGGTAATGGGATTGCTGAGTCCTCGTGGCTTACAGATTACTACAACAACAGTTGCAGGTACAGGTTTTGCGATGATCTTGACGCGAGAGCGATGCTTGCTTGTCTTGGAGTTCTTCTTCTGCTTCTTCTTCGTTCAGGGGATAGGTTCTAGGTCGGCAGCCTGGGCTAGCAGGGTGGATGTCGTTTGAGTTTCTGGTTGTGTTTCATCCGTAGTCGAATGATGCTCTTATGTATTGTGATGTTGTATTCGTGTGGCATTGTATGCCTTTTGTATGTATCCCCATCTATTATGTAATGTTGATGTAAGGATATCCACCTTGCAAAAGCGTCTTCAAGATGCGCTTCTATCTTTGGTGGGACCTTTGAGTTCCTTTAGGATAGGGTCGCATCTTGGGTGTGACAAGTTGGTATCAGAGCCTCGACCGACCCTAGGATCCCCCTTGATTGATCGTGTAGTCTGGCCGATGTTGAGTCTAGAATAAACTATTTTCGGAGTCTAGTTATATCGGAGAGTAGGAATTCTTTTTACTCCTCTGCCCCTTCATCGCTCTGGTAAGGAATCTTGACGTAGGTGTTTTGAATTACTCCTCTTCTCCTTCAAATTCTTCTTTAGGATCACGCGGTTAGTTTTTGTTCGCTGTCCATCCTCTTGTATCCGGTGCTTTTCTCGTCAAGCTAATTCGACCCTCTTTGTCTTTCGCGAGATCAATCCTCAGTTCTTCCTCCATCGACGTTGTTTTCCCCATCCGAAGTTGTCTTTCTTTTTCCCACCCGCCCACCATTTTTCTTCTCGGAGCCGGAGTCCGTAATCGAGTATCCATCCTACTCGTGCGAAGTTTTTGCTCTCTCTCCTCAATGATTTCAACCGGTATTTTCTCTTCTAGTTATTCGTCAATTCTCCCCTCCAGTTGCATTTGTTTTCCCGCCCTCCCACCCTCTTCTTCCCGGAGCCTGAGTCTCTTTCGACCATCAGTTCCATTCATGTGGAGTCTCTTCAGTCTTCCTTCAATCATTTTAACCGGTGAATTCTCTTTTGTTTGACATTATTCATCTCTTTTCCGGTGGATTCAATTCAAGTTTTTTGGGTTGATCACATTCTTTTCCTTGGATTAAATGTTTTCCCCTTGCTCGTTCACCTCTCGCCAGTTTATCTTTTCGGAGTGCTCAAGACATCTCAAAAGATTCGTCTGTGTTCGAATTAATTCGAGGTTGTCATCTCATTCATATATTTCAATTGTTCCGGTGCATCATCTATCTGTTCAACATCCCTTTCGAACGGTGTATTTCTCTTCAGTGGGCCCTAACCCACAGGTCTTTTTCCAGGATCTTACCTGACTCTTCTAATTTCCCGGAGCTATTCTCAAATCCTTTCTGAAGTTTGACGTAAGAATGAATTTCATCAGTCAGATGCCATCTCCAAGATCGCTTTCAAATTCTTTTCATCTCGGGTTCTACCTTTCCTCTTTTTCATTATTTCGGAGTTTCTCAACAATTTTGGTGGTGTTTCTCGTCGTCATTTGAAGAGCGAAGAAGAGTTTTTCCTCTCAATCTTGCTCGTTCTCCCAAAGATTCATGGTTCTAGCTTCGTGTTACCCTCTCAAATTATTCCGTTTGTCAGAGATTCTTTTCTTACCCATCCGGAGTATGCCAGAAGTTCTTTTTTTTCTGTTTCTTTCACCGAAGGCCATCATTCCAGATATCGTTCTCTAATTATCCCGGTGCTTCGTTCAAGTATTCTTTAATCAGCTTGTTATCTCTTTGTTCTTTTGCATCTAAATCCCCTCTAGCATTTTGTTCCTCTAATTCTTCCTGGTGATTCATTCTCTTTCATCAGTCATTTTTCTAATTTTAACGGTGGTTCGTTCAAGATTCTTTTTCCTTGATTATCATTTTAATTCATTCGTTCTTTCCAATCCTACCGGTGGTTCATGAAGACTTTCTCAAGTTCTGCGCCATAATCCCCTTAATCCTTTTCCAACAAGAATAAGTTGCATGTCAAATCTGGTTGTCATCAATTAAATTTGATGAGGATAAGCATACAATAAATCTTATTCTTATTTCATCCAAGTGATTAATCCTTTTTCTTTGGAGTTTGTTCTTGTTGAATAAATTCTAGTTCCAAGTGTTTTCATCTTTTCTTTTTCCCGGAGTTCAAATTTTCCTCGGCCATTTCGTTGGAACCTCCATCTAAATCATCGCAAGGCTCATCTTATTCTTTTCATTATTCCATTCTATCTCATCATCCTTTTGTCACCGGAGTTCTTCATGGTGGTTCTTCATGATTTAATTCATTCTTCAAGTGTTCATCAAGATCCTTGTTGGTGGAGTTCAAATATTTGTTCTTCTCGCGTCTCGAAGTGCAATTAATTCTCCATATTTCTTTGAAGGGGAGTTTTGCATTTCTTCGTTCTTCTCAGTTATCCAATCATTTCCGTTTGTGGCCGGTTATCACCTCATGATCTTGAGATGTTACCTATAAGACCACAATAAGCCTATTCTTTTTGTGGTTGGTTCTCTCAACAACTCCGTTCAACCCTTCCTGCTAAGTTCTTTTCATTAAATTCTTTCAATTCTTCCGGAGGCATTGCTTTGTGCATCTCATCAAGTGCCATTCCATCTTGTGAAGTTCATGTTCTATTCCTTCCATTTTCAGCCGGAGTGCTGCCTAAATCCTTTCAGTCTTATTCGATTCTTATCTCATTCTAACTGCAGTGGTTTCATAGTCTATATGATTTCGTGAGCTTCGATTCTCGTCATTCTCATCGTTCCTCTCTTCTTATCGAGTGCTCTTGATTCTTTGCTTCTTCTCTTGAATTCTTGCTTCACCTCATCCCTTTTCCCTTCCGTCTGGGTCCTAAGATCTCGGGACGAGATCTCTTGTTAGTGGAGGAGTGTTGTAACGCCCTGGATTCGTTGCGCCAGGTGTCTGCCAGTTATTTGCCGTCGTTGCCATGTCATTTGCTTGCGTGTTGCATTTTGTCATGTCATCATGTGCATTGCATTGCATACGTGTTCGTTTCTTGCATCCGAGCATTTTCCCCGTTGTCCATTTTGCAATCCGGCACTCCTATGCCCTCCGGCGTCCCCCTTTTGTCTTTCGTTGTGAGCGGGTGTTAAACTTTCTCGTAATGGCCCGAGTATTGCCAAGCGGCCTTGGTATAGCACCGGTAGACCGCCTGTCAAGTTTCGTGCCATTTGGAGGTCGTTTGATACTCCAACGATTAACCGGGTAACCGTAAAGGCCTTTGTTGTCATGCATCCCAACACCCCTCCAAAGTGGCCCAAAACCCATCCAAACCCCCTCCATGCTCTCCACCGTTCGATCACGATCGCGTGGCCGAAAACCGCTCCTCATTTGGACTCTCCTAGCTCCCAGAATCTATAAATTAGCCCCTCCCCCCGAAATTCGCGGATGAATCCCCCCTAACCCTAAAAACCTCCCTCCGCGCCGCCGGACATGTCCGCCAACGGCCGGACACGTCCGCGCCGCCGCTCCCGGCGAATCTCAGCACGACACATGGCGTCCCACCGCCCTCTCTCTCCCCCTGCCCCGCCGCCGGACCCGCTAGCCTCGAGCGCCTGCGGCCCCGCGTCGCCTCCGGCCGCCTCCTTCCTCTACTCCGGCGCCCTGCTCCGGCGAGCCCGGCCCTGCCTCGATCCGTGCCCAGATCTGGATCCGTAAGGTTGACCCCGTTTTCCACCAAGTCCCTAAGCATTTGCATATTTTTTAGCTCATGTTCATCGTATCATAACTCCGCATCCGTGGCTCCGTTTTGGGCGTGTAGGATATCAAATTGTTCGCCTCAACGAGTGCTTCATTTCATTCCATTGCATCATGTTCATTTGAGTCCATATTCATGACTGAATCATTGTTGCAAGAGTGCTATATGATGTTAATCTGCTGAAACTATTATAACTTGATGATTTGTCTTTTTCGTTGCATTTTGTGTGTGTATCCTATGAGCATGACTCCTACATGTGTTTTGAACTAAATCATGCCATCTTTACAGGGATGTATGCCATGTATTTTTGTGATCAATGTGGTGACTAGAACAAGCATGCAAACTAGGCTTCGTGATGTTGCTGATTTCAGTCCCTGTTCTGCTGTTATTTTTATGCCATGTAAACTTGATGCTACAGAGAGATCCAAGCATATTTTGAGATACTTCAGTAAGGATGTTTTGAACATATGGTTATTCTCTATCCATTAATGCCCCTGTTTGCAATTATTGAGTAGTCTAGCATGTCATTTTCTTGCTCTACATTTGCTATAAAATGTTTTCTGGCAGATTGTTTACATGTTATTCAATTTTGCCAAGGTTGTTGTAGTTGATCCTTGCATGCTATGAACTTGTTCTTGCCTTGGTTAGTTTCATAAACATGTATTATTGCTAATGCTAAGCTTATCTTTTCATGCAATGACTTGTGGTGAGTGAATCGAGCTCGTGAAGTAGTGTACTTGCTGTTGCTGTTTTGCTAGGCTGAATCTGTTATTTTGTGATGCTATGTAAACCTGTTGCTACTAGTCATTCTATGCATAATCTGGAGATGTTCACTAAGGATGTTTTGTTATACATGTCATGTTGTATCCATCCATGCCCCTGGTTGCATTTATATCCTGCTGTAGCTTGTTGTATTCTTGCTCCAAAGTTGCTAAATAATGTTGCTGTCAGCCTGTTAACATTAAGTTCAGTTTGTGCCATGTGTTTTGCTAGTGATCCATGCACCCTATGAACTTTCTCTTGCCATGCTTAGCTTCATAAACATGCCTTCTTACTATTGGTTTCCTTTTCATGCCATGTAATGCTCTGTGGTGAGTGGTCCAAGCTCACCAACATGCCTACCTATCGTTGTTCCTGCCATGTTTGAATCTGTCATATAACTTGCCAAGTTTACATGGGTTCCATCATATCTTCTGATCCTTTTTGGCTCATGGCCAGTAAAGGACTTTTGTTCTATGCATTTAGTAGTATCATGCCATGCCTTTGTTTTCCATGATAAGTTCCTGTAGCATGTTGTTTGATAGCTCTAAGCATTGCAACCTGGTGTTATTTTCTGCAAAGTCTGAACTGTTATTATTTGCAATCTTGCCATGTGTGTTTGAGCACGTTCTAGTGATTTCTGGAGATAGCTCAGTGTTCATGTTTTGTTATGCTTTACCTGTACATCATGCCCATGCCTTTTGTTTTCTTGCTGTGGTACTGTAGCATGTTGTTTTGGTGCTTGCAATATGCCTAGTTGCTGTTTTGGGCAGATTGTTGCTATAACTTGTTTCATGTGCGTGTGTTGAGCCGTTGTGTGCTCTATATGAAACTTCCTTGTTTTTGCATGAAGTTTCATATTATCATGTTGCATCCTTGTTTTGGTGTGTTTGTTTGATGTTTGTATGCATTTTGCATCAATGCCATGTTTAACTTGTTTTGCTCATATCTTCTAGGCCGTAGCTCCGAACTAAATGAACTTTATATGTAACTTGACTAGAATTTCGTGTAGATCATCTTGGTGCATCTTAACTTGCTGTTTAACAACTTGAACATAAGTTTTTTTTTCAGATCTGGACCAATTTCGAAATTTGCATATGAGGACTTATCGGAATTGTTATATGTTGCTTCCGGCCTCATTTAAACTTGCCTTGATGTGTTGCTCTTGTATGCATCATCTCTTGCCATGAGTAGCTTCATGTAGTCTTGTCTTGCATCATATTTGGTTGAGCATCATGCCTTGTTCTTCTGTGGTGTGTTTACCATGTTGTGTGCTTCTTCTCGATAGTTCCCGTATCGTTGCGATCGTGAGGATTCGTTCGTCTACGCTTGGTTCGGCTTCATCCGTTCGTCTTCTTCATGGACTCGTTCTTCTTCCTAGCGGGATTTCAGGCAAGATGACCGCTACCCTGGATCTCACTACTATCATTGCTATGCTAGTTGCTTCGTTCTATCGCTATGCTGCACTACCTATCACCTGTTTATCAAGCCTCCCAAATTGCCATGTCAGCCTCTAACCTTTTGCACCCTTCCTAGCAAACCGTTGCTTGGCTATGTTACCGCTTTGCTCAGCCCCTCTTATAGCGTTGTTAGTTGCAGGTGAAGTTGAAGATTGCTCCATGGTGGACATGATTATGTTGGGATATCACAATATCTCTGATATTATTATTAATGCATCTATATACTTGGTAAAGGGTGGAAGACTCAGCCTTATGCCTGGTGTTTTGTTCCACTCTTGCCACCCTAGTTTCCGTCATACAGGTGTTATATTCCCGGATTTTGCATTCCTTACGCGGTTGGGTGATTTATGGGACCCCCTTGACAGTTCGCTTTGAATAAAACTCCTCCAGCAAGGCCCAACCTTGGTTTTACCATTTGCCTCACCTAGCCCTTTTTCCCTTGGGAGTCACGCTCTTAAGGGTCATATTTATTTTACCCCCCCCCCCGGGGCCAGTGCTCGTCGTGAGTGTTGGTCCAACCTGTCAGCCGCCGGTGGTCACCAGGGGCAAATCTGGGCTGGCCTATCGAAAGTTTGGACAATCCGGTGTGCCCTGAGAACAAGATATGTGCAGCTCCTATCAGGATTTGTCGGCATATTCGGGCGGCTTTGCTGGTCTTGTTTTACCATTGTCAAAATGTCTTGTAAACCGGGATTCCGAGTCTGATCGGGTCTTTGGGAGAAGGTATATCCTTCATTGATCACGAGAGTTTATCATGGGCTAAGTTGGGACACCCCTACAGGGTATAAACTTTCGAAAGCCGTGCCCGCGGTTATGGGCAGATGGGAATCTGTTAATGTCCGGTCGTAGATAACTTGACACCAGATACGAATTAAAACGCATCAACCGCGTGTGTAGCCGTGATGGTCTCTTTTCGGCGGAGTCCGGGAGGTGAACACGGTTTTCGGGTTATGTTTGACGTAAGTAGGAGTTCAGGATCACTTCTTGATCATTGCTAGCTTCACGACCGTTCTGCTTGCTCTCTTCTCGCTCTTATTTGCGTATGTTAGCCACCATATATGCTTAGTCTATGTTGCAACCTCACCACTTTACCCCTTCCTTACCCATTAAGCTTTGCTAGTCTTGATACCCATGGTAATGGGATTGCTGAGTCCTCGTGGCTCACAGATTACTACAACAACAGTTGCAGGTACATGTTTTGCGATGATCTTGACGCGAGAGCAATGCTTGCTTGTCTTGGAGTTCTTCTTCTGCTTCTTCTTTGTTCAGGGGATAGGTTCCAGGTCGGCAGCCTGGGCTAGCAGGGTGGATGTCGTTTGAGTTTCTGGTTGTGTTTCATCCGTAGTCGGATGATGCTCTTATGTATTGTGATGTTGTATTCGTGTGGCATTGTATGCCTTTTGTATGTATCCCCATCTATTATGTAATGTTGATGTAATGATATCCACCTTGCAAAAGCGTCTTCAAGATGCGCTTCTATCCTTGGTGGGACCTTTGAGTTCCTTTAGGATAGGGTCGCATCTTGGGCATGGCACCATTGATCCAAATTAGTTTATTATTTTTGCATTGTGATCCTACTAGCATGTTGATATTATATAACTAGTGGTATGTTCTTTAGTTAAGTTTTTATTTGAATTCCTTGTTGTTGACTTTAATGTGGTGTTATGTGAGTATGGTTTATTTATCGGTGCCTTCGTTAATCGTATAGATTGTCCGGAGTGCGAAGCAGATCAGAATTGATCGTTAGAGTACTTCAACACCGTTCAATGCAAGTTTGCACTTTTGATTTTGCTCATCCTATATTCTGCTATGCATATGTGAGTTTTATGCTATGACATGTGCTTGTTTTGATCTGTATGTTCTCTGTTGACATATCCTGATAGTGATTGTATTATGTGATGGTGTGATCAACTTGCTATGGTAGACATGGGCATGTGTCGCGTGATGTTTGGATGCGGTGAGCGCTTATAGCTGTAGGCTCGGGGCTTTTTCTCAGGTGAATGCGTCAATGGCTGAGCGCTCTATTGTCCCTAGAGAATGCGCCATGACTGAGCACACTTGAGTTGTCGGGGCTTTTTCTCACGTGAATGCGTCACTGGCTGAGCACTCTATTGTCCCTAGAGAATGCGCCAGGACTGAGCGCACTTGAGACATCTTGAAGATCTTTATCATCTGTGTTGTTTGCACCTTGCCTATGTCGTGGAGGTAGGTGGAGGTAGTTTTACGCGAAACCAAACTTGAGTGTTTTGTTTGTCATACTTTGCTTGTGGATGTAGGTTTGCTTTATCATATTGCGTGATTTGCCAATACATTCAATGTATTGACCCTTTGTGGCTGCAACTTATCATGTTGCAGGATTTTCAGATGGTCAGTGAGATACAGTAGGTCGCGAGTCTTCACTCAGCATTTTTGCCAGTGGGCATTGACGGGACTCATCATCCATTATGCTAAATTTCCGCTGTCATTATTACATAAATTAGCCACGTGCTATTCAGTTTGTAATATCTTATGAATTCTGGATCATACGTTATAGTAAATGATGCACTTGTTATTTGATATTCATATGTACTGTGTGTGCTAGCGAGTCGATCCAGGGACTAGCACAGTGAGCGCAGAGACATCGAATCTTATTAGGTTCGGTTCGTTACAGAAGATCTTTATCATCTGTGTTGTTTGCACCTTTCCTATGTCGTGGAGGTAGGTGGAGGTAGTTTTACGCGAAACCAAACTTGAGTGTTTTATTTGTCATACTTTGCTTGTGGATGTAGGTTTGCTTTATCATATTGTGTGATTTTCGAATACATTTAATGTATTGACCCTTTGTGGCTGCAACTTATCATGTTGCAGGATTTTCAGATGGTCAGTGAGATGCAGTAGGTCGCGAGTCTTCACTCAACATTTTCGCCAGTGGGCATTGATGGGACTTGTCATCCATTATGCTACATTTCCGCTGTTATTATTGAATAAGTTAGCCATGTGCTATTCAGTTTGTAATATCTTATGAATTCTGGATCATACGTTATAGTAAATGATGCACTTGTTATTTGATATTCATATGTACTGTGTGTGCTAGCAAGTCGATCCAGGGACTAGCACAGTGAGCGCAGAGACATCGAATCTTTTTAGGTTCGGGTCGTTACAGAAGATCTTTATCATCTGTGTTGTTTGCACCTTGCCTATGTCGTGGAGGTAGGTGGAGGTAGTTTTACGCGAAATCAAACTTGAGTGTTTTGTTTGTCATACTTTGCTTGTGGATGTAGGTTTGCTTTTATCATATTGTGTGATTTGCCAATACATTCAATTTATTGACCCTTTGTGGCTGCAACTTATCATGTTGCAGGATTTTCAGATGGCGAGTGAGATACAGTAGGTCACGAGTCTTCACTCAGCATTTTCACCAGTGGGCATTGATGGGACTCATCATCCATCATGCTACATTTCCGTTGTTATTAGAATAAGTTAGCCATGTGCTATTCAGTTTGTAATATCTTATGAATTCTGGATCATACGTTATAGTAAATGATGCACTTGTTATTTGATATTCATATGTAATGTGTGTGCTAGCGAGTCGATCCAGGGACTAGCACAGTGAGCGCAGAGACATTGAATCTTATTAGGTTCGGGTCGTTACAAGGGGCCAGTCGCCAGGGTCCCTGGCGTCTGGGTCCAGATGCCGGAAACCCTGGCGTCTGGCCCTGGAGTCCGAGAAGGACTCTTGCCTTTATGGTGAAACCGACTTTGTGGAGGCTTTTACTCCAAGTTTTGACCCCAAGGCTCAACATATAAATAGAGGGACAGGGCTAGAACCCAAGACACATCAAGAAACACCAAGCCGTGTGTCGGCAACCCCGTGCCCTCTAGTTTATCCTCCATCATAGTTTCTGTAGTGCTTAGGCGAAGCCCTGCAGAGATTGTTCTTCACCAACACCGTCACCACGCCGTCGTGCTGCCGGAACTCATCTACTACTTCTCCCATCTTGCTGGATCAAGAAGGCGATGATGTCATCGAGCTGAACGTGTGCTGAACGCGGAGGTGTTGTACATTCCGTACTTGATCGGGACGGATCATGAAGGTGTACGACTACATCAACCGTGTTGATAAACGCTTCCGCTTTGCGATCTTCAAGGGTATGAAGATACACTCCCCCTCTCGTTGATATGCATCTCCTAGATAGATCTTGCGTGATCGTAGGAATTTTTTGAAATTGCATGCTACGTTCCCCAATAGTGACTTCCAAGCCATGTCTATGCGTAGATGATATGCACGAGTAGAACACAAAGAGTTGTGGACGATAATAGTCATACTGCTTACCACCAACATCTTACTTTGATTCGACGGTATTGTTGGATGAAGCGGCCTGGACCGACATTACATGACCGCATTCATGAGACTGGTTCTGCCGACATGCTTCGCACACAGGTGGCTGGCGGGTGTCTGTTTCTCCAACTTTAGTTGAATCGAGTTTGACTACGGCCGGTCCTTGTGAAGGTAGAAACAACACACTTGACGAAAAATCATTGTGGTTTTGATGTGTAGGTAAGAATGGTTCTTGCTAGAAGCCCGTAGCAGCCACGTAAAACTTGCAACAACAAAGTAGAGGACGTGTAACCTGTTTTTGCAGGGCATGTTGTGATGTGATATGGTCAAGACATGATGAGATATAAATTATTGTATGATATGGTCATGTTTTGTAAAATTCATCGGCAACTGGCAGGAGCCTTATGGTTGTCGCTTTATTGTATGAAATGCAATCGCCATGTAATTGCTTTACTTTATCACTAAGTGGTAGGGATAGTCATAGAAGCAATAGCTGGCGAGACGACAACAATGCTATGATGGAGATCAAGGTGTCAAGCCAGTGACGATGGAGATCATGACAGTGCTTTGGAGATGGAGATCAAAGGCACAAGATGATGATGGCCATATCATGTCACATATTTTGATTGCATATGATGTTTATCTTTTATGCATCTTATTTTGCTTAGTACGACGGTAGCATTATAAGATGATCCCTTGCTAAATTTCAAGGTATAAGTGGTCTCCCTGAGCATGCACCGTTGCTACAGTTCGTCGTGCCGAGACACCACGTGATGGTCGGGTGTGATAAGCTCTACGTTCACATAGAACGGGTGCAAGCTAGTTTTGCACACGCAGAATACTCGGGTTAAACTTGACGAGCCTAGCATATGCAAATATGGCCTCGGAACACTAAGACCGAAAGGTTTAACGTGAATCATATAGTAGGTATGATCAACATAGTGATGTTCACCATTGAAAACTACTCCATCTCACGTGATGATCGGAGATGGTTTAGTTGATTTGGATCACGTGATCATTTAGATGACTAGAGGGATGTCTATCTAAGTGGAAATTCTTAAGCAGTATGATTAATTGAACTTTAATTTATCATGAACTTAGTCCTGATAGTTATTTTGCATGTCTATGTTATTGTAGATCAATGACATGTGCTACCGTTCCTTTGAATTTTAATGTGTTCCTAGAGAAAGCTAAGTTGAAAGATGATGGCAGCAACTACACGGACTAGGTCCGTAACTTGAGGATTATCCTCATTCCTGCAAAGAAGAATTATGTCCTGGAAACACCGCTAGGTGCCAGGCCTGCTGCAGATGCTACTGATGACATTAAGAACGTCTGGCAGAGCAAAGCTGATGACTACTCGATAGTTCAGTGTGCCATGCTTTACGGCTTAGAATCGGGACTTCAAAGATGTTTTGAATGTCATGGAGCATATGAGACGTTCCAAGAGTTGAAGTTAATATTTCAAGCAAATGCCCGAGTTGAGAGATATGACGTCTCCAACAAGTTCTAGAGCTGCAAAATGGAGGAGAATAGTTCTGTCAGTGAACACATACTCAGAATGTCTGGGTACCATAACCACTTGACTCAGCTGGGAGTTAATCTTCCTGATGATAGTGTCATTGACAGAGTTCTTCAATCACTGCCACCAAGCTATAAAGGCTTTGTGATGAACTATAGTATGCAAGGGATGAACAAGACAATTCCCGAGCTCTTCGCAATGCTAAAGGCTGCGGAGTAGAAATCAAGAAGGAGCATCAAGTGTTGATGGTCAATAAGACCACTAGTTTCAAGAAAAAGGGCAAAGGGAAGAAGGGGAACTTCAAGAAGAATGGCAAGAAAGTTGCTGCTCAGGGGAACAAACCCAAGTCTGGACCTAAGCATGAAACTGAGTGTTTCTACTTCAAAGGGACTGGTCACTAGAAGCGGAACTGCCCCAAGTATTTGGCGGATAAGAAGGATGGCAAAGTGAAAGGTATATTTGATATACATGTTATTGATGTGTACCTTACTGATGCTCGTAGTAGCGCCTGGGTATTTGATACTAGTTATGTTGCTCATATTTGCAACTCGAAACAGGGGCTATGGATTAAACGAAGATTGGCAAAGGACAAGGTGACGATGCACGTGGGAAATGGTTCCAAGGTCGATGTGATCGCCGTCAGCACACTACCTCTACATCTACCTTCGGGATTAGTTTTAGACCTGAATAATTGTTATTTGGTGCCAGCGTTGAGCATGAACATTATATCTGGATCTTGTTTGATGCGAGACGGTTATTCACTTAAATCAAAGAATAATGGTTGTTGTATTTATATGAGTAATATATTTTATGGTCATGCACCCTTGCTGAGTGGTCTATTTTTGGTTGAATCTCGATCGTGATGACGCACATGTTCATAATATTGAAGCCAAAAGATGCAAAGTTGATAATGATAGTGCAACTTATTTGTGGCAGTGCCGTTCAGGTCATATCGGTATAAAGCGCATGAAGAAACTCCGTGCTGATGGGATTTTGGAATCACTTGATTATGAATCACTTGGTGCTTGCGAACCGTGCCTCATGGGCAAGATGACTAAAACTCCGTTCTCCGGAACAATGGAACGAGCTACTGACTTGTTGGAAATAATACATACCGATGTATGCGGTCCAATGAGTGTTGAGGCTCGTGGCGGATATCGTTATTTTCTTACCTTCACAGATGATTTGAGATATGGTTATATCTACTTAATGAAGCATAAGTCTGAAACATTTGAAAAGTTCAAAGAATTTCAGAGTGAAGTAGAAAATCATTGTAACAAGAAAATAAAGTTTCTACGATTTGATCATGGAGGCGAATATTCGAGTTACGAGTTTGGTGTTCATTTAAAACAATGTGGAATAGTTTCACAACTTATGCCACCTAGAACACTAGAGCGAAATGGTCTGTCAGAACGTTGTAACCGTACTTTATTGGATATGGTGCGATTTATCATGTCTCTTACTGATTTACCACTATCGTTTTGGGGTTATGCTTTAGAGACGGTTGCATTCACTTTAAATAGGGCACCATCAATTTTCGTTGAGACGATGCCTTATGAACTGTGGTTTGGCAAGAAAGCAAAGTTGTCGTTTCTTAAAGTTTGGGGCTGTGATGCTTATGTGAAAAAGCTTCAACCTGATAAGCTCAATCCCAAATCGGAGAAGTGCATCTTCATAGGATACCAAAGGAAACTGTTGGGTACACCTTCTATCATAGATCAAAAGGAAAAATCTTTGTTGCTAAGAATGGATCCTTTCTAGAGAAGAAGTTTCTCTCAAAAGAAGTGAGTGGGAGGAAAGTAGAACTTGATGAGGTAATTGTACCTTCTCCCTTATTGGAAAGTAGTTCATCACAGAAATTAGTTCCTGTGATTCCTACACCAATTAGTGGAGGAAGCTAATGATGATGATCATGAAACTTCAGATCAAGTTATTACCGAACCTCGTAGGTCTTCCAGAGTGAGATCCGCACCAGAGTGGTACGGTAATCCTGTTCTGGAATTCATGTTACTAGACCATGGTGAACCTACAAACTATGAGGAAGCGATGATGAGCCCAGATTCCGCGAAATGGCTTGAGGCCATGAAATCTGAGATGGGATCCATGTATGAGAACAAAGTGTGGAATTTGGTGGATTTGCCCGATGATCGGCAAGCCATAGAAAATAAATGGATTTTAAAGAAGAATACAGACGCTAGCGGTAATGTTACTGTCTACAAAGCTTGACTTGTTGTGGAAGGTTTTTGACTAGTTCAAGGAAATGACTACAATGAGACTTTCTCACCCATAGCGATGCTTAAGTCTATCTGAATCATGTTAGCATTTGCCGCATTTTATGATTATGAAATTTGGCAGATGGATGTCAAAACTGCATTCCTGAGAGGATTTCTGGAAGAAGAGTTGTACATGATGCAACCAGAAGGTTTTGTCGATCCAAAGGGTGCTAAAGAAGTATGCAAGCTCCAGCGATCCATTTATGGACTGGTGCAAGCCTCTCGGAGTTGGAATAAACACTTTGATAGTGTGATCGAATCAGATGGTTTTATACAGACTTTCGGAGAAGTCTGTATTCACAAGAAAGTGAGTGGGAGCTCTGTAGCATTTCTAATATTATATGTCGATGACATATTGTTGATTGCAAATGATATAGAATTTCTGGATAGCATAAAAGGATACTTGAATAAGAGTTTTTCAACGAAAGACCTCGGTGAAGCTGCTTACATATTGGGCATCAAGATCTATAGAGATAGATCAAGACGCTTAATTGGAATTTCACAAAGCACATACCTTGATAAAGTTTTGAAGAAGTTCAAAATGGATCAGTCAGAGAAAGGGTTCTTGCCTGTGTTACAAGGTGTGAAGTTGAGTCAGACTCAAAGCCCGACCACTGTAGAAGATAGAGAGAACATGAAAGTCATTCCCTATGCTTCAGCCATAGGTTCTATCATGTATGCAATGATGTGTACCAGAACAGATGTGTGCCTTGCTATAAGTATAGCAGGGAGGTACCAAAGTAATCCCGGAGTGGAGCACTAGACAACGGTCAAGAACATCCTGAAATACCTGAAAAGGACTTAGGGTATGTTTCTTGTTTATGGAGGTGACAAAGAGCTCATCGTAAACGGTTACGTCGATGCAAGCTTTGACACTGATCCGGATGACTCTAAATCGCAACCAGATACGTATTTTTATTGAATGGAGGAGCTGTCAGTTGTCGCAGTTCCAAGGAGAGCGTCGTGATGGGATCTACGTGTGAAGCGGAGTACATTGCTGCTTCGAAAGCAGCAAATAAAGGAGTTTGGATGAAGGAGTTCATATCCGATCTAGGTGTCATACCTAGTGCATCGGGTCCAATGAAAATCTTTTGTGACAATACTGGTGCAATTGCCTTGGCAAAGGAATCCAGATTTCACAAGAGAACCAAGCATATCAAGAGACGCTTCAATTCCATCCGTCATCAAGTGTCAAAAGGGGACATAGAGATTTGCAAGATACATATGTATCTGAATGTTGCAGACCCGTTGACTAAGCCTCTTCCACGAGCAAAACATGATCGGCACCAAAACTACATGGGTGTTAGTATCATTACTTTGTAATCTAGATTATTGACTCTAGTGCAAGTGGGAGACTGAAAGAAATATGCCCTAGAGGAAATAATAAAGTTATTATTTATTTCCTTATCTCATCATAAATGTTTATTATTCATGCTAGAATTGTATTAACCGGAAACTTAATACATGTGTGAATATATAGACAAAACATAGTGTCCCTAGTATGGCTCTACTTGACTAGCTCGTTAATCAAAGATGGTTAAGTTTCCTAACCATAGACATGTGTTGTCATTTGATGAACGGGGTCACATCATTAGGAGAATGATGTGATGGACATGACCCATCCATTAGCTTAGCATGATGATAGTTACAATTTCATTGCTACTGCTTTCTTCATGACTTATACATATTCCTCGGACAATGAGATTATGCAACTCTCGATTACCGGAGGAACACCTTGTGTGCTATCAAACGTCACAATGTAAATGGGTGATTATAATTATGCTCTACATGTGTCTCCGAAGGTGTTTGTTGGGTTGGCATATATCGAGATTAGGATTTGTCACTCCGAGTATCAAAGAGGTATCTCTGGGCCCTCTCGGTAATGCACATCATAATAAGTTGCAAGCAATGTGACTAATTAGTTAGTTACGGCATGATGTATTACGGAATGAGTAAAGAGACTTGCCGGTAACGAGATTGAACTAGGTATGAAGATACCGACGATCGAATCTCAGGCAAGTAACATACCGATGACAAAAGGGAATAATGTATATTGTCATAAAGGTTCGACCGATAAAGATCTTCGTAGAATATGTAGGGGCCAATATGGGCATCCAGGTTCCGCTATTGGTTATTAACCAGAGAGGTGTCTCGGTCATGTCTACATACTTCTCGAACCCGTAGGGTCCGCACGCTTAACGTTCGTTGATGATATAATATTATATGATTTATGTATGTTGGTAACCGAATGTTGTTCAGAGTCCCGGATGTGACCACGGATATGACGAGGAACTCCGGAATGGTCCAAAGATAAATATTGATATATGGGATAATAGTGTTTGATCTCCGGAAGGGTTCCAAATGTTTCTTGAAATTTTTGGGTATGAGAACACTTTATTTGGGCCAAAAGGGAAACCCACAAGGTTTTTGGAAAGCGCAAAAGGAAGTTTTGTAGAGTCCAGGGGCCAGACGCCATGGTCCCTGGCGTCTGGGTCCAGACGCCGCGAACCCTGGCATCTGGCCCTGTAGTCCGAGAAGGACTCTTGCCTTTTGGGTGAAACCGACTTTGTGGAGGCTTTTACTCCAAGTTTCGACCCCAAGGCTCAACATATAAATAGAGGGGCTGGGCTAGCACCCAAGACAGATCAAGAAACACCAAGACATGTGCCGGCAACCCTGTCCCCTCTAGTTTATCCCTTGTCATAGTTTTCGTAGTGCTTAGGCAAAGCCCTACGGAGATTGTTCTTCACCAACACTGACACCACGTCGTCGTGCTGCCGGAACTCATCTACTACTTCGCCCGTCTTGCTGGATCAAGAAGGCGAGGACGTCATCGAGCTGAACGTGTGCTGAACACGGAGGTCTTGTACGTTCTGTACTTGATCGGGACGGATCGTGAAGGTGTACGACTACATCAACCGCGTTGATAAATGCTTCCGCTTTGCGATCTTCAAGGGTATGAAGATACACTCCCCCTCTCGTTGCTATGCATATCCTAGATAGATCTTGGGTGATCATAGGAATTTTTTTGAAATTGCATGCTACATTCCCCAACAACATCTAGAACCTTTCAAAATTAGCATCATAAACGGTACATAGACAGATGCATATCATCTGGAAAACTGCTGAAGCGGAAGGCGAATATTGAGCCTTCATTCATGTTGAAGGTCTTTGCAACTTTAGGCCAGTGCCTATGGATGATTGACCGTCCATCCTTCATCCTCTTTAGGAACATTCAATATTGAACCATGGGTGTTGTATGAAAACTTTCCTCGCCTCCTGACCATAGAGGTGGTTTGAGAGGTAATCATCAGTGAACAGCTTTGGAAAGGCCTGAAAACAAGGATGTGCATAAACATCAGTGGTTTGAGGGGTAATCATCAGTGAACTATATAGTAGTATATAGAAAATATGTTGATGAAAAATAAGCACATTGCAGATTCATTAGATTAATTCAAGCTACATAGAAAACCCATTTATCCAAACCAAGCATGATTAAGAACTAGGAAATATAGCACTTGTATATGTTTCTCATGTATTAAGTGCAGCCAAATTCAATTTGTTCCTCACATGGTATACAATAACAGAATGCAGCCACAACAATTGAACATCACATTGCAGAATTGAACCAAGCAGTTAACTAAACACCACAATAAATGAACCAAACCTTAACTGAGCACCACATTGCACAATATAACATACTCCTATTAGAAGATCAGACAGTTAACCAAAGCAAGCATGCTTAACAACTTGGAAATATAGCAATTGTATTTGTTTCTCATGTATTTAGTACAACCAAATTTGATTTATTTCTCACATGGTATACAATAATAGAATGCACACACAACAATTGAACATCGCATTGCAGAATTGAACCAAACAGTTAACTAAACACCACAACGAATGAACCAAACATCAACTAAGCACCACATTGCACAATATAACATACTCCTAATAGAAGATCAGACAGTTAACCCAACCAACAATGCTTGACAACTTGGAAAATTGCACCCTAAAGAATTGAACATCACATTTGCAGAATTGAACCAAACAGTTAACTAAACACCACATTGCATGACATATAGAACATATACACTAGAGCAGAAGATTGCATGGTAAAAGTGGATAGAATAATTCACTACAATTTGTTATGGAAAGGCAGTAGCTAGCAAACTGAACATGGGTCTTTATAGTGGGTTAATAAGACAAGCTACTCATTGTCGGAGATATCGATGATGATTGGCTCCTTGGACATGGAAGAGGGCGAGGCCTCTGCATCGTGGGTGCCCTCATCATAGTGGTGAGTTGCCTGAGCCGCTTCGTGCACCAACCTACTGGCTCTCGAGATGAGGTAAGCACGTGCACGCTGAGAAAACAACTCGTAGTCTTCGTCAAAGAGACCGACGGTGGCCTCGAGAAAACTCCATGAATTGTCATTTAAAGCAGCCAACTGCATCACGGTGTTGGCGCGCGAGGCATCGACGGTGACCTCGACGGGGAGGTGCTCCTCCAAGATCTGGGGGTCGGCACGAATGGCAGTCATCGCGACCTCATCCGCGCGTGCGGCCGCGATTTGCTTCTCCGCTGCCAAATGCTACTTGAGATCCTGGCTATACTACGTGCACCATGGCTTAGGACGGCGCTTATTTGGTGGAGAAGTTGGTGATTTGGGTGGAAGGTGTCGCGCTCGTGCCGGCGGTCGGGGCATCTGGGATGTGGAAGGAGGAGGAGGATGGGGTTCGGGTGTGAATTACCCGCCTGGATAGGCGAGGCCGAGCAGCGTGAAGGAGGGTCGCCAATGAGGAGGCGGCATTGCAAGCAAGGAGTGAAGGTTTCAACTTTGAAAGGAAGGTGGAAACAGGGGAAATGTGGCTTTTGGTAAGGGGGAGGGGCGGGGAGGTAGATATTACCACGGAAGCCGAAAATTTGGAATCGCTTCAGCAAAAAAACTGGCGCGCAAAGTGTCATCAGATACGGTCCATTATTTAGAGCGGGTTGTGGATTGTAGCCGACGAACCTTCTCGAGTAAGCCATAGGCCTACTATAAACAGACGGTGCTCCAGGATATTTTGTACTGCATCTCACATAGTTGGTGATAATAAACTATGTGGGATCTACTTGATTTTTCATCTTGATTTGAATTACATAATGGGGTCACAGCTGCAAAGGATGGTGTCTGAATTGCTAGAACTTCTATCTGTAGTGAAAATGCAACTATAGGTGTGTTGTCAAAAAAATTGGAATTATTCAGGGTTCATTTGGACATTTTTATACGGTAACTTGGTTTTCTAGGCATTTCAGGTGCACAATTCAAAATTAAACCACATGCACATGCTTCGGTGCACCAAAATGGATTGTAAAATGATATATGTGTCCATGGGTTGATAATTACGTCCCATTCAAGAAATGGGGATGAATTTCAAACACCACGGCACCGTGGCTCTCCGGCAAACATTAAGGTGCTTGCTTTTGTAATTCTAGTAAATCCAGAAGTTGTCCGAAATTCATGAACCTTGGCATGCTATCATGGAACGACATCAAGATGCTGGGGTAAAAAAATATTGCCCCATTTGGGCCAGGTTATGGTATAAGCTTCTCGCAAATCAGAGCTTCTCTCACAACAAGCATGATGGTTTCGGTAGGGAACATTTCACCTTTCCGGACGAAACGATATCCGTTGCATCTTCTCGATTTCAATTTTTTTCCTAGTGTCAACATAGAACGACATGAGTGTTGTGTCAATTTTTGGGATTTTTCGGGGTTCGCTTGGACATTTTTATACATTAACTGAGTTTTCTATGCATTCATGTGCATAATTCAAATTTGAACTACATGCACATGCTCTAATGCATATAAATTAGTTGAAAATTCAAATATGTGTCCTTGGTTGCATGCTTAATCAGGTCCCATGCAAGAAAATAGAATGAATGTCAAACACCCTGCCACCGTCACTCGGCCGCAAACATTGAGATATATACCTGGTTTTTAAATTCTAGTAAATTCAAGGCTCGTCTGAAATTCATGAAACTTGGCATGCTGTCATCGAGCGGCATCAACATGCCATGGTACATTTTTTGTCCCATTTGGGGCAGGTTTGGGGATATGCTTCTCACAAACCAGAGCTTCTCACAACAAGCCCGATGGTTTCGATAGGGAACGTTTCACCTTTCTAGACGAAATGATATGCATTGCCTCTTCTTGATTTCAATTTTTTTCCTAGTGTTAACATAGAACAACTGGGGTGTTGTGTCAATTTTTGGGATTTTTGGGGGTTCCACTTAGACATTTTTATAACTGAGTTTTCTATGCATTCATGTGAAATTCAAATGTGAACTACAGGGACATGCTCTAATGCATATAAATTGGTAGAAAATTCAAAGATGTGTCCTTGGTTGCATGCTTAGGTCCCATGCAAGAAATGGGAATGAATGTCAAACACCCTGCCACCGTCTCTCGGCCGCAAACATTGAGATACCTGCATTTTAAATTCTAGTAAATGCAAAACTCGTCTGAAATTAATGAAACTTGGCATGCCATCATGGAGCGGCATCAACATGTCGTGGTAATTTTTTTGTCCCATTTGGGGCAGGTTTGGGGATATGCTTCTCACAAACCAGAGCTTCTCACAACAAGCCTCATGGTTTCAGTAGGGAACGTCCCACCTTTGGCGACAAAACGATATCCATTGCCTCTTATTGCTTTGAAATTTTTTCTCGTGTTAACATAGAACAACATGAGTGTTGTGTCAATTTTTGGGATTTTTCGGGGTTCATTCGGACATTTTTATGCATTAATTAAGTTTCTCAATGCATTCATGTGCATAATTCAAATTTGAACTACATGCACATGCTCTAATGCATATAAATTGCTTGAAAATTTAAATCTGTGTCCTTGGTTGCATGCTTAGGTCCCATGCAAAAAATGGGAATGAGTGTCAAACACCCTGCCACCGTCTCTCGGCCGCAAACATTGAGATACCTAGTTTTTAAATTCTAGTAAACGCAAAACTCGTCTGAAATTCATGAAACTTGGCATGCTATCATGGAGTGGCATCAACATGCCGTGGCAATTTTTTTGTCCCATTTGGGGCAGGTTTGGGGATATGCTTCTCACAAACCAGAGCTTCTCACAAAAAGCCTGATGGTTTCGGTACGGAATGTCCCACCTTTAGGGACGAAACGATATTCACTACCTCTTATTGCTTTCAAAAAATTTCTAGTGTCAACATAGAACAACACGAGTGTTGTGTCAATTTTTTGGATTTTCGGGGTTCGTTTGGATATTTTTATGCATTAACTGAGTTTTCTATGTATTCATGTGCATAATTCAAATTTGAACTACACACACATGCTCTAATGCATATAAATTGGTTGAAAGTTCAAATCTTTGTCCTTGGTTGCATGCTTAGGTCCCATGCAGGAAATGGGAACGAATGTCAAACACCCTGCCACCGCCACTCGGTCGTAGACATTGAGATTCCTTGTTTTTAAATTCTAGTAAATCCAAAACTCGTCTGAAATTCATGAACTTGGCATGCTATCATGGAGCGGCATCAACATGCCAAGGTAATTTTTTTGTCCCATTTGGGGCAGGTTTGGGTATAAGCTTCTCACAAACTAGAACTTCTCACAACAAGCCTGATGGTTTCGGTAGGGAACATCCCACCTTTGGGGACGAAATGATATCCGCTACCTCTTATTGCTTTCAAAAAAATTCTAGTCTCAACAGAGAACAACAGGAGTGTTGTGTCAATTTTTGGGATTTTTTGGGGTCTGTTTGGACATTTTTATGCATTAATTGAATTTTCAATGCATTTATGTGCATAATTCAAATTTGAACTACATGCACATGCTACAGTGCATATAAATTGGTTAAAAAATCAAATCTGTGTACTTGGGTGCATGCTTAGGTCCCATGCAAGAAATGGGAATGAATTTCAAACACAAGGGCACCGTTGATTGCTGGCAAAACATTGAGATACTTTGTTTTTAAATTCTAGTAAATGCAAAACTCGTCTGAAATTCATGAAACTTGGCATGCTATCATGGAATGGCACCCGACATATTGTGGTGTTTTTGGTGTCCATTTTGAGAGAAGGCACACTCAAATAACAGCCAAACAAAGGCATTTTCAAACAAATAGATGCCACTTTAATATCCCAAACGTTTGTATAATTCAAATCATGTGCATTCTGTTAACCATTTACATGACGCCGCGTGTCTTGGTTTTAATGGCTATAGGAGGTGATGTGCGAACAGCTGCTTGACTGAACAGGAGGCATGCAAGCGCAGTCCGATGCGCAGGCTGACCGAGAGGCTCACTGGGAAGCGTGCTAGCTGTTCAACGCAGGATTTGTGCATCTCTTCATTGCAAACGGTTTAGATTGAGTATGGTATGCAAATTAAAGCCAGACTTCGGTGCCAAGACAAGAGACACTGCGATTTGTCAAAATATGCAGCTAAAAATCACTAGCACTATCTAATTTTTGCAACTAAAATCTCTACCACTATCTAATTCATGCACATGTTCGCTACGCACTCACCATACGAGGCGTGCTAGTAGCTGTGTGAAATGACGGTAGGCGTGCCAGTAGTCCGCCGCGCAGGCTCACTGGGAGGCGAGCCAGCCCTTTGACCGCTGCCCACCTTGCTCCCACTCCTCCATATTAATGGCGCGTCCGCCTCGCTCTGTGAAATGATGGTATAGGAATGCCAGAAGTCTGCCATGCAGGCTCACCGGGAAGCGAGATAGCCTTTGTCCACCACCTGCCTCGCTCCCACTCGTCTGTATTAATGGCGCGCCCGAGCGGACGCACCCCCCATCCTCGCCACACACACAATCCTCTCTCTTCGCACGCATCCTTGACGCCACTCTCAGTCCTCAAAGTGCACCGGAGCAGCCAATGAGGTGGAGAACGAGGCAGCCAATGAGGTGGAGAACGAGGCAGCCAACAAGCAGAGGCGGGTCGAGAAAGAACCGCAAGTGACTCCAGCAGGCCTAGACTTCATCAGCAACCTCCCCGATGATATGTTGAGAGTCATTACATCCCTCCTCCCAATCAAATATGGGGCGAGGACAGCCGCCCTTTCCCGGCAGTGGCGCCCCCTATGGCTCCTCACCCCTGTCGACCTCCTAGATGCCCATGAGCTCTGCCATGGCTATCGCAAGCTTGGATGCGTTCTCCCAGATCCTCGGCAGTCACCATGGCCCAATCAGAGGTCTTATCATGGGCAAGTTCCATTCCAATGGCAAGGACCGAGCCAAGCTTGACGAGTGGTTCTGATCCCCCACCATAGATCGGCTCAAGAAGCTCGGTTTTAATGATGGGCATATGCGCTCGCTGCCAACGTCCGTGCTCCGCTTCACGCCCACGTTGCACCTCGCCAAGTTCATGAACTGCCATCCCCCCTTAAAGACGCGCCCGCTCTTTTTCTACCACGACTAAAGCACCTCGAGCTCGTCGCCGTTTGAAAATCAAAGGATGACATGGAGCGCCTGCTCCCCGGCTGTACTACACTCGAGTTCCTTTGTCTTCAGGTGATTAATTGGTCGAGTACCTTCCACATCACCTCCAGGACTCTCCGGACAATTTATGTGTGTTGCTGGTGGACAACAATATGGTCATTGAGGACACACCTTTACCTGAGAGATTACTTGTAGTTAATGAACAAGGTCCAAAGAATCAATGTCATTTCTGCACCAAAATTGGCAGGTGGGCTAATCGTCTGCCAAATACTACTACTTTCAGGTACAACAGTCGCCTTATACATCTATTTCTTGATATCAACATTATTTGTAGTTTTGAAGATGTATGTTCGTCTATCATCCAGCAAAGCTTCACCCAGATTCTGGGCACAGTGAAGGTCTTGGCACTAGAATCTGTCGGCCCCAATCTGGACCAAGTTGTCAGTTGCCTGAGATGCTTTCCGTGCGTGAAGAAGTTGTATATCGAGGAGATGTTCCTTTCCTGTTAAATGTTAACCATAAGGGAGTTCAATTTTTTGCACCTTTTCCCAAGTTTGCAATGACAATGTACTACAATTTCTAAAGGAATTTTGGAGGATTTCAGGACATACACCCCCCACCACATATTGGTTGCTTGATTCATATGGTTACAATCCATAAGCATTTCTCCTTTGGATTCATCTATACTAGTTTTCTTAGGGAATCTTTCATCCAATCCAACCTCCTGTGAAGAAGGCTACATGTTTCTAGATTGTAATCAAATGCCCATGTTAATCATGTCAGATCGAAGATGGCACATTGGTGCATTTTAAAAATCTTGCAAACCAAATAGGCGTGTGGTAGTGTTCAAAACTGCATGTAGGCACTAACACGTTCTCTTCTTTTGCAGATAATAATAGGCCCGGAGGTGGATAATGTTTATAGCGACAATCACATCGAATGCCTGGATCTGCATCTCTCAAATATTACTTTGAACTCCTACCGAGGGACCTTACCGGAGATTGCACTCGTCAGGTTCTTTCTTGCTAGAGCAAAGGTGCTGAGGATACTAAGGTTGAACACACATTTAATTAGGACAAATGAATGGTACGTTGATCAAAGCCGGCAGGTACTATAGAATGGAAGAGGCTCCAAAAAAGCTAAACTTTGTTTTGGAAGAGCATATGATAGAGCAATTGGAAGTCATTGTGTCAAACCCATACATGACTTGTCAACGGCTGATCCCTTTGTAGAAATGTTGATGTCTGCAATGTTTGAATTTGGGTGTTGTAATCTTTGAATTTGAACCTTGCAATATTTATGGTATTTGTTATATAATGTAATTGGATGTTTAATTTGGTATTGCAATCATGTCATGTTACAAGTATATATATGTTGTTCTTCTGTACACGGAGCATAGATGTTCTGCAGACAGAGCATATCACAACACACACGAACCGCACTAGGTAACCCATCAGTGATGAATTCATCAATCGCAAACAGTTCATCCGAGTGAACTGTATGCTATACATCGCACACGCCTTTGTCTGGCAGCCCATTTCTTTTGTCCACCCTCATTGCAAACAATTAATTGAACTAAACTATATGCCCTGAATCGCGCACACAAGAAAAATCTAAAACATGTTTGATGCATCACGTCGGGCCCCCATATGCATGCGGTTGCGCCGCACGCGTTGCCAAACGATGTAGTTACGTGCGGCACGATGAAGTTACGTGCTGCGAATTAGAACTGCCATCAGGACGTGCCGTCCGACCTCCCCTTTAATTCCCGCGACCATTAACACCTTAGTATATTCAACCTTTCGATCGCGCCCCACAACACAACAAGCACACCCACGATGACACATAGAGTGGGGATGTCTAGCGGCGCTCCAATGGAGTTCGGCGAGCATAAAGTGGAGACTCATGCGAGGGAGACGGATTTCTCGGTGGTATACACCATCGACCCGACCATGGTGGATGACTACATCAACACTGTTGAGCAGTTGCTTGCTGGAGACAAGTACAAGGTGGTCAGCTCGACCTCTAGTACACCGCCGGTAGTCCCGGCATAGATCATAAGGTTGCCGTCGCCCAGTTGTGTGTGTGCCATCATGTCCTCATCTACCACTACTGCATGGGCAGAGAGCCTTGCGACCATTTCAACAGGTTTCTCAACAGTACCGACTACAAGTTCTCCATGGTGGAAACCACCGACGATGTAAAAGCGCTCAGTGTTATGGGCTTGGCCTGCGAGAACCTTGTCGAAATCCGTGACCACTACAGGTTCTGGGGCAGCACGAAGAAGGACTCCCTAGTCGAACTTGCCTCAGCCATCAGTGACCCCTACTATGAAAAGATGAAGCAGGATGCCCAGATAACAAATCCTGTATCCTGGCACAAGGCCTGGATGCGGTGACTGGATGAACCTCACCTCAGGTTCGCGGCCAAGAGCATGTACACATGCTACGAGATGCACAGGCAGATCGTTGACATGAGGAAGTGCCTCGTTACCCAAATCGACAAGCCCGGATCGAGCCACAAGCAGAGGAAGCGCCACAAGAAGTAGATGATGATCAGATGATTGTTTATGCTAGTTAATCATGCATGTAATATATAGTTTACTTTATTGGTGTGTGGAAGTGTCATGTGTGTAGTAGCCACCTATGAAATTATGCTTGTAATAGTTTACTTTTGTGTGTGCAAATGCCATGGTTGTAGTAGCCACGTATGTAATTAGATGTTTAATTTGGTTAATCATGCATGTAATATATATGTTGTTGTTCTATATGCAATCCCATCGCACAACACACACGTCTTATTAGCAGCAATCGTTTGTGTTATTATCGGTCTTCACACACATTTTTGATTACAAGCCTATTTGCCATGTATCACACACATCTTGTTATATTGAACCATTTATGTTCTCTTGTCTCAACACAAATAGTTCATCCGCGTGAACCGCATGTCGTATATCGCACATACCTTGGTTTGGCTGACCGTTTATTTTGTGTTGCCTAATCACAAATAGTTCATCCTAGTGAACCATATGTTGTTTGTCGCACACACCTTCATCTGGCTGCCCGTTTCTTTTGTTGCTCCTCATCGCAAATGGTAAATTGCACTGAACCGTATGCCCTACATCACAGACGGAACTAAAATCTGAGCCATGTTTGATGAATCTGTCATCACAAACGCTTTGTACCTTTTTTGACGGGTTTTTTACACCACCGTTTGCGATTAATGCATCGCACACAGTTTCGTCAAAGGGTCTTGATCGTAGTGTCGCGTTAGCAGCATCCTGCAGTAGTGAGCACTAAGTCAAAGAGTGAATCAAGTTGATCAACACATGAAGCGTAGAAGATTGACAGAGAGGGGTCAAGTGATCCCATGGTATGGTAAGCATTGTCAAATACGCTTTGTGTACTAACCCATGGTCTTCGCGAGAATTCTTTGTGGGGTTAGGTTGTAGTGTGCACGTTCAAGTGATGCATCACTAAGAGATCAAGTGCTTGAAGATTGCCGTCCGTTGTGGTGACAATGTACTTGTGAAGATGTGCCAAAGAGTGGCTCAACCATAATGGAGTATGGGGAGCAATCTACTAGTCTTTACCGAGCCAACACTATCAAGAAAGGTGCTCCAACTTGAGGAAGTCAACATCGTCTACATCTAGCTCAAGTGGACTTTGTGCAAGGCAAAGGTTTGGCTTTGATAGGTTCTCTATTTTACCAGCCTCATGGTGGTAGTTTGGAGACCGGGTTATAGGATCGACTGCCGTACTATCAAGGGGGCTCTCAAGTGAGTAGCTTGATCGTATCGTTCGTAGAGAGCTCAAACCATTGCATGCTTGCATCATATTTCTTGGTTCTTGTTTGGATTTCTCCTTGTGAGATTTGTAGCTTATGTTCATCTTCTTGACAATCTCGAGTTCATCGAAAACGGAGTTCACATGCTTCTTCTATTGAGTTTTCGGTGTTGGAGGTTTTACCGGTCTTATTTGAGGAAGGGTTCTCACCATTTTCTTATGGGCCTTCTCTAATTTCCTTATTATTGTTATTTCTATCAAGATTGTGTTATCCCTTGTAGCTAGCTTTCTAACAAACTTGGTTTCGTTGAATTTGGAGTCCGTTTGCAGAAGTTGTGTCAGTTTTGGTGTCCTTAAAAATGCTACAGCGGTACTACCGCTCACGGGAGCAGTACTACTGCTTGGAGGGGATGTAACTTTTTACTACCGCTCTTGGGAGCGGTAATACCACGGCTACTTTTGTGGCTACTTCCGCTCTGGACCAAAAACTCATCATAAGTCCAGCGGTGATAGGCGCGGATGTATTTTTTTAGTACCGCTCGCAAGTAGTAGTACCACTACCCTTAGCGGTAGTACCGCTACCCCTAGCGGTAGTACCATGAGGACGAGCGGTAGTACCACTTCGGCGGTTCTACTGGTGTTTTGCCTCCTCGCTATTGTTTTTCAAAGGGCTTCCACCGCCCTAGCGGTAGTACCCCTCCCATGAGTGGTAGTATCGCTCGGTGCGGGCTGTGAGCATAACAGTTGGATTTTCCCCCACCTATAAACGGGGGTCTTCTTCCCCAATGAACCCTATCCTTTGAGCTTGTTTTCTTCCCCCATTGTTGACCTTCTTCGAGCTTGCTATCCCTCAATCACTCCATGGATTCTTGCTAGTTTGGGGTGGGGAAGAGAGAGGAGATCTAGATCCACATTTCCACCAATCCCTTTCTCCTCTATGTGAGGGGAACCCCTTGGATCTAGATCTTGGAGTTCTTGGTGTTCTCCTTCTTGTTCTTCCTCTCATTTTATTCCCTAGCATTAGTTGCTTTGGTGGGATTTGAGAGAGAAGGACTTGGGCACTCCGTGTGCCCTTGCCATTGCATTTGGTGCATTGTTTTGAGTTCTCCATAGTGATACGTGGAAGTTACAAGTTGAGAAGCTTATTACTCTTGGGTGCTTGGTACCCTTGAGCTTGTTCCTCTTGGGTGCTTGGGTGCCCTAGATGGTTGGTGGTGTTCGGGGCTCAATCATTATGGTGTAAAGCTCCAGGCAAGCGTTGGAGTCTCCAGTTAGGTTGTGGAGATCGCCCCGAGCAATTTGACGGGTTCAGTGACCGCCCCAAGGGTTGCCATTTGTATGGGTTCGGTAACCGCCCTCAAGGGTCCCTTAGTGGAATTAGGGCATCTTGCATTGTGCGAGGGTGTGAGGAGATTACGGTGGCCCTAGTGGCTTCTTGGGGAGCATTGTGCCTCCACACCGCTCCAAACAGAGATTAGCATCCGCAAGGGTGTGAACTTCGGGATACATCATCGTCTCTGCGTGCCTCGATTATCTCTTACCCAAGCCCTTTACTTATGCACTTTACTTTGTGATAGTTGTATTATTTCTTGTCATATATCTTGCTATCACTTAGTTGTTTATCTTGCTTAGCATAAGTTGTTGGTGCACATAGGTGAGCCTAGTTGTTGTAGGTTTTGTGCTTGACAAATTAACCGCTAGGTTTATTCCGCATTTGTTCAAGCCTAAACCGTAATTATTTTAAAGCGCCTATTCACCCCCTCCCCTCTAGGCGACATCCTCGATCTTTCACACAACATTTTGAATAGAGCTATCATTGGATATGGCCACCTAACCAAGGCCAAGTACCTTACCCTTGGAGTTGTCTCCAAAAGTTACATCCTTGCATGGACCATCATTTTTGGTAAGCTCACGGAACATGTCTTTATCACCGGTCATGTGATTGGTACATCCACTATCAAGAATCCACTCTTTTCCTCTGGCCATGTAATGAAGATTAGCCATGAGACTAAAATTTCTCATAGTCTTCTCATATTCAATGTCGAATTCTTAGTCTTCATCATAATAACCATGCTCAACATCACCATCATCATCATGCAAATGATAATCACCTAGGTCAAGTGATTTGTTAGATTTATGACCATGACAATGTGCAAATTTGTGAATTCTAATGGTTTCCGTGATGATGCTATTAATGGTTCCAACATCACCCTTGGCACACATAAGGTCACGGAGCTCAAATAGACATTCATCAAACTTGGGATCACTAGGCTTTATCTTATGAAAAGCAATGGACTTTTGAAGAATTTCATTGAGATTTTTCAAAGAGTAATTTGGAAAGAGTTCCTCAAGATATTTCCATATAGTGTATGCGCATTCAAAGTTAGGGAAGCAATCAAGCACATTTCTAGGTAAGCCTCTAATGATAAAATTAACCGTCCTAAGATTGCAAACCATGTCAAGATACCCATCAGGGGTAGGATGCAAAAGATCAATAGGAGGCACATAGGGGCTAATAATATAATTGCTCAAATTATACTCATTGAAAATATCAAGCATTTCAGTTTTCCATGAACAATAAAACTCCCCATCAAGAATAGGAACTCTATGTCTAATACTCCTGAATGTATACTCATCCGTCTTCCTCTGATGGAGATTAAACCAAAGCAATGGAGATCAATGCTCTGATACCAATTGAAAGAATCGAGAAGAGGGGTGTAGAGGGGGTGATTAGACCCTTAACAAACAAGGTGACAATTTTCAAGTTAAGGTTGAGTTTAGCACATATTAAGGGGCACCCAATACATTTCATACAAGCATGACAAGAATATAGGAAGAGGAAAGAGTAAAGCATGCAATTTGCAAGAATGTAAAGGGGATGGGAATTGGATAGTGCAAACGCAATGGAGACACGGAGATTTTTGGCGTGGTTTCGATAGGTGGTGCTATCATACGTCCACATAGTGGAGACTTCAACCCACGAAGGTAATGGCTGCGCGCGTCCATGGAGGGCTCCACCCACGAAGGGTTCACAAAGAAGCAATCTTGTCTATCCCACCATGGCCATTGCCCACGAAGGACTTGCCTCACTCGGGTAGATCTGCATGAAGTAGGCAATCTCCTTGCCCTTACAAACTTCTTGGTTCAACTCCACATCATGTCGGAGGCTCCCAAGCGACACCCAAGAAATCTAGGAGACACCACTGTCCAAAAGGTAATAGACGGTGTGTTGATGATGAACTCCTTGCTCTTGTGCTTGAAAAGATAGTCTCCCAAACAATCAACTCTCTCTCACATAGATTTCGATATGGTGGAAGAAGGATTTGAGTGGAAAGCAACTTGGGTAAGGCTAGAAATGAAGGTTCAAATGGTAGGTATGGAATCTCTTGATCCCAGCCCATGAGTAGGTGGTTATCTCTCATTAAATGAATGGTAGAAGTGTAGTCACGTTCTGATGGCTCTCTTACTTGGTAATAGGAGGGTGGAGGGGTATATATAGCCTCCTCACAAAATCCAACCATTACACACTTTTGACCCAACTCGGTGGCACCGATCAGCAATCTCGGTGACACCGACGTGTGTAGAAATATGAACGTTAGGAATCTCGGTGGACTGACGGGAACAACTCGGAGGGACTGATGTGCAAGGGCTTAGGGCAAACCTTATCTAGGTGCGCCGATTGCATCATCTTGATGGGACTAAAGTGAAGAAATAAGGCAACAGAGAATCGGTCAAGCCATCTCAGGAAGAATGATTGCAATTCTTGGTGAGACCAAAATAATTACAACAAGGCCATAGAGAGTTTGCAAGGCCATCTCGGTGGGACCGAATTGTTAGGGTTTTGGCAGTGGCTAAGTCTAGATGGACTCGGTGGCTCCAGGTAGGAAATTCCGCTAGGGCCGAGTTGTAGTTTAGGTTTTGGACAAATTTGGATAGATAAAGTGGCTGAAGGTTTTGGAGCAATATCACTAAGCACTTAAGCAAAAAGATCATTAAGCAACACCTCGTCCCCTTTTAATAGTATTGGCTTTCCTATGGACTCAATGTGATCTTGGATCACTTAAACAAGAATGTAGAGTCTTGAGCTTTTTTCAATCCTTGTCCTTAGCATTTTGCAGGGGTTCCACATTGCTACGTCTTGAGCTTGTGTTAGTTTTCCTTGAAGAGGAAAGGGTGATGCAGCACAGTAGCGTAAGTATTTCCCTCAGTTTTTGAGAACCAAGGTATCAATCCAGTAGGAGGCTCCTCACAAGTCCCACACACCTACACAAACAAACAAGAACTCGCAACCAACGCAATAAAGGGGTTGTCAATCCCTTCACGGCCACTTGCAAAAGTGAGATCTAATAGAGATAGTATGATAAGATAAATATATTTTTGGTATTTTATAATATAGATTGGAAAAGTAAAGATGCAAATAAAAGTAAATTGAAAGCTTATATGATAAGATATAGACCCGAGGGCCAGAGGTTTCACTAGTGGCTTCTCTCAAGATAGCATAATTATTACGGTGGGTGAACAAATTACTATCGAGCAATTGATAGAAAAGCGAATAATTATGAGATTATCTAGGCATGATCATGTATATAGGCATCATGTCCGTGACAAGTAGATCGAAACGATTATGCATCTACTACTACTACTCCACACATCGACCGCTATCCAGCATGCATCTAGAGTATTAAGTTCATGAAGAACAGAGTAACACATTAAGAAAGATGACATGATGTAGAGGGATAAACTCATGCAATATGACATAAACCCCATCTTTTTATCCTCGATGGCAACAATACAATACGTGCTTTGCTGCCCCTGCTGTCACTGGGAAAGGACACCGCATGATTGAACCCAAAGCTAAGCACTTCTCCCATTGTAAGAAAGATCAATCTAGTAGGCCAAACCAAACTGATAATTCGAAGAGACTTGCAAAGATAACTTAATCACACATAAAAGAATTCAGAGGAGATTCAAATATTTCTCATAGATAAACTTGATCATAAACCCACAAGTCATCGGATCTTGACAAACACACCACAAAAAGAGTTACATCGAATAGATCTCCAAGAAGATCAAGGAGAACTTTGTATTGAGATTCAAAGAGAGAGGAAGAAGCCATCTAGCTAATAACGATGGACCCGAAGGTCTGTGGTAAACTAATCACAACTCATCGGAGAGGCCTTGGAGATGATGTAGAGGCCCTCCGTGGTGGATTCCCCCTCCGGCGGAGCGCCAACGAAGGCTCCAAGATGGGATCTCACGGATACATAGGGTTACGGCGGTGGAACTAGGTTTTCGTGGTCGCTTCTGATGTTTTCGGGGTACATGGGTATATGTAGGAGGAAGGAGTACGTCAATGGAGCAACGAGGGGCCCACGAGGCTGGGGGGCGCGCCCACCTGTAGGGGGCGCGCCGGGCACCCTCGTTGCTGCCTCCCTTGTTTCTTGACTTCCACTCCAAGTCCTCTAGATCACGTTTGTTCCAAAAAGATCGCTCCTGAAGGTTTCATTCCGTTTGGACTCCATTTGATATTCCTTTTCTTCGAAATACTGAAATAGGCAAAAAAACAACAATTCAGGCTGGGCCTCTGGTTAGTAGGTTAGTCCCAAAAATGATATAAAAGTGTAAAGTAAAGCCCATAAACATCCAAAACGGGTAATATAATAGCATGGAACAATAAAAAAGTATAGATACATTGGAGACGTATCACACATCCTCTTGTCCTTGCCATGCCATTGTTGAACTTGTGTAAAATGTACTAGATAAAACTATTAGTCCAACAAAAGATATGTTGCCATTAATTACCAAAACCACCAAGGGAGCACTTTTTATTTCATATGTTCCCTTAACTGAAGCACTTTATCAATGATGCTTACCTCCTTGGGTTCGAAGGATTCAAAATATACACTACTTGCACTACTGCAGGATGCTGCTAACGCGACACTACGATCAGAGACCCTTCGACGAAACTGTGTGCGATGCAATAATCGCAAACGGTGGTGTAAAAAATGGTCAAAAAGGTGTAAAACGTTTGCGATGGCGGACACATCAAACATGGTTCAGATTTTATTTGCATGTGCCATGCTGGCATACGGTTGATCCAGCAGAACTATTTGCGATGAGGAAGAACAACAAAAACGGGCAGCCATATCAATGTGTGTGCAATATACGACATATAGTTCACTCTGATGAACTGTGTGCTATCAGGGAATGCAACAGAAACGGTCAGCCATATCAAGGTGTGTGTGATATACAGCATACGGTTCGCTCGGACAAACTGTTTTCGATTAGGTAAGAGAACGGAAATGGTTTATCTTAACAAGATGTGTGTGATATGCGGCATTTGTGATCAGCCAAAAGAACACAAATGATTCGTCTAAACCAGATTTGTGTTATATGCAGCAAGCAGCCCACTCGGATGAACTGTTCGCGATGAGAAATTATAACACAGACAATTACTATAGTAAGTTCGTGTGTGATTCTATTCGTACAAAAAACTTTGAAAAATGCAAACTAGTTGCTTGCGGTGGCTAGGAGTATCACACATGATGCGTCTACGAGTACTCATGTGCGATGATTAGTAAGTTACACATACGTTTCCTTATGTTAACATGTGTGTGAATTTGCAATATGGACAGTTAATATGCAAATGCCTTCTGGACATCGGGCACATGCTTAAACTCAAAGAACTGTGTATGATACTAATACTTTCCATGAAAATTTAAGAACATGGCTAATAGCATTTGAGTAACATATATATAGTGGTTACACTATTTGACAAAAGGAGGATCTTCGTAACACGGTTTTGACAACCATATGGTCTATATCTAGATACTTAACATAGTAACAACTATCACATTTTAAGAGGCTAATGGCCAACAACCATATGGTCCATATTTGCATACTTAACATAGTAACAGCTAGCACATTTTAAGAGGCTGAGGGCCAACAACCACAACTATCCGCTGGAAGCAGTTTGATCACGGTGACTCGGTATCTCGTCAATGAAAAGGAAGAGCCCTCTTGTGCCTTGATAGAGCATGAGTAGAACAATGTCTCCAATTTTCCAATATGGATGCATTGCCACGACAAGCGAGAACTTGTTAATTTGAATGGTTCCATTTCTGCGGGAAATGCAGTACCTTGCAATCACTTTGGCGTTATTAGCAGGCACAAGTGTAATTCGACCACGCCGAGAAATCGAACTAGTAACTGCTACAGCGGGCAATTTCTATTGAAATGTAGAATAAAAACCAATTGTAACATATCATTGAAGATATGTATAGTTTATGAGCATCAACATTAAAATAAGACTTTTTACCAGTGTTTTGAGCACACAATTGGTCTTGTTCAATGTGTGCACCATAGGTATAATTAATCCATCCAAAATCCTGCGTCCATATGATGTTCTATCTCTGTCAGATTATCAACAAAGTTTATGACATGCTTCAAGTCCTTCCAATGAAATTTGGTACGCATCCAACATATCCTGCTTAAAAGGTGGAAAGGTATTATTTATTCCGAACATGACAGAAGAATATATAGAGCGCATAATTTGGTAAATAGAATTTGTTATTGCCTAGGAACGGAGTTAGAAAATGAAATCACAATTGGTTGCTTAAATAGTGATCAATTAGCCAGAACAAATATCCTGATTTTGCTAAGTAATATGACATCATGGAGAAAGTTGAAAGGACACTAACCTCGATCAGACTTTGATCGGCTGATGACGTTGGGGAAGTAAACATCCATGCTAGTTAGACCAGGCTGTGGTGGACGCACTAGAATTTTATTGCCAGCTTTCAGTTCATAACACTTAGACATTTTTCTCCAAAGGTCCGCATTAAAATAGGAGTGACCATCTTTATCAAGTTTTACGCTAACCATCATTGTATGTCCATGTTGCGTTGTCAATATGACATCCTGGGAGTCATCAACAAAGTAAAGCCCAAGATTTCCTTCTACTCCCGTTCTTGCAAAGCAAGGGATGAACTGCTTGAAATGAAAATTAAGATCGTAAATTAGATATATTGAAATAACAAAGCAAGATGCAAATGTGGGAGTAACTGATAGAACAGATCAATATATAGATGAAAGCAAAATACAAAAGAATATAGATAATGTAACAAAGATTTGATGCAAACATCTATACCACTATATAGTGTGCCAATAGCTTCAAATATTGGTCGTTGGATATGCCCATCCAACGGTCAAGAGATGGCAAACCCGAGCATTATCATCAGTTGGATATAGTTTTTAACTCATAGGATACTGCCACGTGGCCTTCTAATTGAAAACCCAACTCTACGATCTCATGTGTTCTATAAGTATCTATCCACATGCGTATCCGATACTCTAATAAAAAGAGGCTAGAACAATCTGGATTCTAGAGAGGTAAGAACCAAGTTGGATCTTGTCTAGTACGATTCTAGAAAAGGAAATACATATTCAAATGTATTTTTCCATGCTTTTTATATATATTTAAATGACGTACAAAGCACGTACAATTTACTAGTATAGATAAGGTAGCAACAGACGGTATATGTTCACATATTTAGGCCATGCCGACAGTGGTAGGTTGAGATTGAACATACCGAGCGCTCCCTGAAGTCATCTTTAATGGTGAGATAGAACTTTGTTTCCGACTGGCCGCGACCACACTTACCCAATTTGTGCTCGCACTATGGACACATGAATGAACACCCCCAAATCAGCTAGAACAAAAATGATTCCACGGCGATTTCCGTTGGTTGATTAACAGTGATGGATGGACTGCGATAAGAGGTGAGTGAATGTTTTGCTAAGTTGATTACCTTCTCCATGAGAAAAATCCTCGGGCCAATCCCACAGAAAACCCCAGTCCACCAGAGTCCAGAATGTCGGTGCAGATAGGCGGTGGATAGCGGTAGGGGTGAAATACCGTGCTGTTTGGATCACGACCTCCGCCTGCCGACAACAGCGCCGTCGAGCTTAGGGTGGCTGCCGCGATAGAAGTTGATGAGGTGCAGAGTTGCAGAGGAGTCCGCGGCAAGTGGATGGGGACAAAGGGGGTGAGGGTTTTCTTTTTTCCTTTTGCATGTGTGAGTGAACACACACGCACTACTAGGGAAAATCCTAGGAGTAGTGCGGGTTATATGCTTATCAGTAGCACGTGTGGCCGCGCTACTGATACGGCACTACAGCTAATGCTTATCATAGCGCAGTATGACCAGCGCTACTGCTAACTAGGGATAGGAGGAACGTTTGTATGAAACAGGCGCTGCTGATAATAGCTGCAGCGCCCTTATGAGAAGAGCGCTACTGCTAAGAGCTCGCTGCTGCTAATGCCATACGCCACGCTACTATTATTAGTTTTTAATTTTTTTTCTGCTCCACATTTTGTGCTGCTGAATTTTGTTTTGTGCTTTATACAATAATCTCTAGCATATCATACATATACAAATGCAATCATAGCATATACATAGCAATACAAGGTGGTCATCATCATAATCATCATCCAACAGGAAGTGGTCTCTCGTCATCATTTCAAAAATAGTGATACAAGTCTCGAATACTTGCAACTACATCACCATCCATCTAAACAATGATATACGCGAGAAGAGCTATCACTATGAGTGAGAGCAGAACTATGCAGTACATGAGGCTGCGGTTAAGAGTCCTCTCTCGCGCTAGCATGAACCTCAAGTAACTAGCTGCTGCTTCTTGTTTGCTTTTGAAGCCTTTATAGTTGGCGCCCGAGACGCCATTCACTTGTGCCTGACACTCAGGCCACTCATTGTACACCCCCCGAACCTTCCCTTTGTACACAACATAGCACTGCCACCTCGCCATCAAGAAGATAGGTACCTATTAGAGATGCATCTTCATCAAGAGAATGTACAATCATATTAAACAAAATATACTAGAGCAACACGAAAAAGAAAGGGTTAGCAACTGGATGCAACATATAGTATGCAAAGTAATTAACTAGAGGTACGCACGTCATCGTACCCAAACTAACAAAGTAGCGTTATGCAAGTTCGGCAGGGACCATGGACATCACAAAGTTTCATCACTACAGAAAGTATACCAGTTCAGCCGACACATATCATCATCATCGGCATCATAAATCACTAGAAGTTCGATCCTTCCATATCATCGAGGATGGACCCTAGCTTCTTAAACGGCGTGAGGTCATGACGTTGCATGCCTATGTGAGTTCGGACGTCAGCTCGCGATATAGGGCCGTGGTGGAACATCCCCTTCTCATCGACGACTTCTTTCATGATGATCGTCGCAATGTCCCTTTGAATGCGAAAGAAGTCATCTCTAAGTTTATAATCCGCTTCTCCATGAGATTCTAACCACTTGTGGATATGATCATCATTTTTGTTTGTGATGTGAAACTTTTGGTGATCCGTGCTGAACTCAATCATTAGATGGAGGATGTAGAATCCATCTTTCTTGCTTGGTTTTGGGACATGGATGTAGTAGAAGTTAGTTTTATGCGCAAAACCCATCTTCTTGTTCCTTTGTTTCCTGATCTGCATGTGGCCACCCCTAAAGTTGAAGCCTTGGAGAGCATCATCTAGAATATTCATTATGTGGGTGTAGTCCTTCTTATCGTAGTTTCTGGTAGGGTCCAAATACACGGCGTGGGAGACTCGCGAGTAAAGAACGATAAGGATGGTACGCCCGTTGCTGCAGGGAAAAAGACACCTCAAATTATTCTCCATATGAGCGAGAAGGAATGATTGAAATGTATGAAAGGGTTGTCCGGAAATGACTTACTTTGGATGATAAGGCAGGAGGACAATTTCCTGGTCCTTATTTTGTACCATGAAGTTTTGGAGGTACTCCCTAGCAGTTTCACGCTCAGAGTCACCGAGACTCAAGAAGGACTCGTGCATGTAGTACGGATCCGTCACACAGATTTGCGGGACTTCTTCTCTCTTCATGAGGGAGCTCATATGTAGCGCAAAAAGGCGGACAATTGTAAAATCGAGCCGCCATGTCAGAAACATCTCGAAGATATGGTCAAACCATAGGAAGAACACCTCTGCAGGCCGTGTGTCGATGTAGCACTTCCCCTCAGACACACGAGTTGTGTATGTCGGATATCCTGGATCCTTCAAGGCTAGTAGGCTTTTCTCAGTTGACAGCACATGGTCGTGCAGTCTCCAGAGATCCCCTAATAGTGCCTCCAATGGTTTCTGTGGTAGCATCGGCTCGCCCGTGACATGCAACATGGCCGCACTTTTGACAGGTACCTCTTCAAAATCCACCGTGTGACTGCTACATGCTATGGCTTGTTTGTAGGCAGTTGAGCCTATCTTCCCCGATCTCTTCCTCTCCTTTTTCTTGGGCACACCTTCTAGACACTTCCTTAACCCCTGCCCTAGTGTTGCTGGGCTAAGCACTGTACGACCCCCGGCTAGTTGAGCTTGAGTTGAGGCGGCATCTTCAGGCGTGTCCTATGAGGATTTCATGAAGAGAGGCTTCTTGCACCCTACTAGGATGCTCCTGCCTGAGAAAATCATCCATATCCTCATCAGCATGCTGATAGCCCAATTCGTCATATGGCTGACTCATCATATCTAAGTCACCTTCATAGGCGCCTGTATTGAGGAAACCCATTGGGTCCTCCGTCTCCTCCATCTCATCATCCATTCTTTGTTCTACGGGGCCGATTACATCAGCCACTATTGGACCCCCTTCATCACGTCGTCCGCCGCTCTCACCCGACACTATAGGAGCTGGTAATTGCGTAGGCGGGGTGGTGGTCTCCATACATGCTTGTTGATGTGTGGTTATTGATGTGATCTCGGCCGGCTCCAAACAAAGAAGAATCTTCGGCCATAGCAGCACCCAACCCTTGTAGCTTCCAATCCGTAGTGGAGTCTTGTCATCCTCTCCCCCAAGCCATGGAGGAGGCAAATCCTCGTGCCCCGATTTCACACTGGACAAGTTAACCCTGAAGTGCCCAGCGGGCATCGGCTGGTTGTGGAACGTGCGTTGCAAGGGGTTCGTTATCACCCCCTTTCCCACGTCCACCTTCTGGCCTTTGATCAAGTAGAGTACGGTGCACGGGGTTTTGTTGGCCTGCAAACACATGTCTGTGGCGTAAAACATCTGAAAGGCAACAAAAATGGAATATTCTAGATATATATATATATGTTGGTGCGACATGTAATTACAGTGAGGGCGTCGAGCTCAACCAAAGAAGAAGGCCCACCTAGCGCGCCAGAGACTAAGGACGGGCTGCTATGAGCAGGTGCGGGTGCGAGAGCAGGCCCGGTTGCGTGAGCAGATGATGGTGCAGTGGTGTTGTTCACCGAGTTGCTCTTGACGAAACTGGGCATGGGAAATCATGTGCCATCTTGTCTGGATTTTCCTTCATCCAGTTGATGATAGCCGGGACCAAGTTAGTAGCAAAATCATTTCTGCGGGCATTTACAGCTGCATATATGATACGTCTCCAACGTATCTATAATTTTTGATTGCTCCATGCTACTTTATCTACTGTTTTAGGCAATATTGGGCTTTATTATCCACTTTTATATTATTTTTGGGACTAACCTATTAACCGGAGGCCCAGCCCAGATTTGCTGTCTTATGCCTATTTCAATGTTTCAAGGAAAAGGAATATCAGACGCAGTCAAAACGGAATGAAATCAACTGGGAGAAGTTAATTTTGGAAGGAAACCCACCTGATGGACTTGGAGTGCACGTCAGGGGAGTCCCGGGCTGCCCACGAGGGTGGTCCACCGACGTACTTCTTGCACCCATATATACCTACGTACCCAAAAACTTCCAGAACAGAACCTAGATCGGGAGTTCCGCCGCTGCAAGCCTCCGTAGCCACCAAAAACCAATCGGGACCCTGTTCCGGCACCCTGCCGGAGGGGGATCCCATCACCGGAGGCCATCTTCATCATCCCGGCGCTATCCATGACAAGGAGGGAGTAGTTCACCCTCGGGGCTGAGGGTATGTACCAGTAGCTATGTGTTTGATCTCACTCTCTCGTGTTCTCTCTCGTGTTCCCTCTATGGCACGATCTTGATGTATCCCGAGCTTTGCTATAGTAGTTGGATCTTATGATGTTTCTCCCCCTCTACTCTCTTTGTGATGAATTGAGTTTCCCCTTTGAAGTTATCTTATCAGATTGTGTCTTTATGAGAACACTTGATGTATGTCTTGCCATGATTATCTGTGGTGACAATGGGATATCATGTGCCACTTGATGTATGTTTTGGTGATCAACTTGCAGGTTTCGTGACATTGGGAACCTATGCATAGGGGTTGGCACACGTTCTTGACTCTCCGGTAGTAGCTTTGGGGCACTCTTTGAAGTACTTTTATGTTGGTTGGATGAATCTGAGATTGTGTGACGCATATCGTATAATCATGCCCACGGATACTTGAGGTGACAATGGAGTATCTAGGTGACATTAGGGTTTTGGTTGATTTGTGTCTTAAGGTGTTATTCTAGTACGAACTCTTTTATAGATCGATCCGAAAGAATAACTTTGAGGTGGTTTCGTACCCTACCCTACCATAATCTCTACGTTTGTTCTCCGCTATTAGTGGCTTTGGAGTGACTCTTTGTTGCATGTTGAGGGTTTGTTATATGATCTATCTATGTTATTATTGTTGAGAGAACTTGCACTAGTGAAAGTATGAACCCTAGGCCTTGTTTCCTATCATTGCAATACCATTTACGCTCACTTTTACCACTTGTTACCTTGCTGTTTTTATTATTTCAGATTATAAAAACCTATATCTACTATCTATTTTGCACTTGTATCTTCATCTCTTCGCTGAACTAGTGCACCTATACAATTTACCATTGTATTGGGTGTGTTGGGGACACAAGAGACTCTTTGTTATTTGGTTGCAGGGTTGTTTGAGAGAGACCATCTTCATCCTACGCCTCCTATGGATTGATAAACCTTAGGTCATCCACTTGAGGGAAATTTGCTACTGTCCTACAAACCTGTGCACTTGCATGCCCAACAACGTCTACAAGAAGAAGGTTGTGTAATAGACATCAATATACTACCTGCTTTAGCAAATCATGTTTCTCCTTGGCTGATTTTTGCGCGTCCTCAGCTGCTTTTTTCTCAACCGCAAGCTTCACCTTCTCATCGATGTCTGCCTGACTAAACTTCTTTTTCTACTTCTTGGCCTCCGGGCCCTTGCTGTAAAACACCTTCCATGTGGCGCCATCTCCGCCGCCGTGCACGTGTCCATATTGCGCCCGCTGGCCCAAAGGAAGTCCCTTAAGTTCGTTCAAGGCCCGGTTGAGAGGGGTGTCCCACTTGGGCCTCACGGTGAAGTAGGGCTTTCGGCTTCAAGCTGGTGTTGCTTCTCCTGTAGAAGGAACGTGAACCATTTATGAATGTGCAGTCGACTTGATCAGGAACTAAATGTAAGGTGGTAAAAAAATAATTACCAGTAATCTAATCAATCTCCTTGTGATCTCGTCCGTGTAAAAAACCTTCTTTTTCTTGTCCCACTTGTAGCGGGCCCTGATGAAGTCACGCTCCAAGGGGTTGGTGAACTTCACGAAGGGGTCTAGGAGACCCGCGACTTCACGTTCCGCGTCCTCCTTATCCCATATGGGCCTTTTGCCAAGGTACACCACAAAAAAATACACTTCTGTGATGATATATGTTTTTCACAGTAGTCGCGTTTTTTGTCATGCATGTACGTCCATGACGATTTTATGACAGAATCAAGATAGTCATACTTGTGCTGTCATAGAAGTGTTCCATGACATTACCAAAATTATCATCACGGAAGTGTCCACTTCCATGACGATAAATAGCGTGTCATAGAAGTGCTTTCGTCAAGGGTGACCGACACGTGGCATCCACCGTAACGGGACGCCGTTAACCGCATCGGGTCCGGTTTTTGGATCCGATAACCCGCTAACAGCCAAGACTAATGTCGATTTTCCAGGTGTAAAATTCTCATTGGCTGACGGATCCACGCGTCAGCTCCGTGTTGGCACAGGTGTCACTCATCCAATGGTCGAGATGGGCCTATGATATGTTGACATGTGGACCGGCCCAAAACTGGCCCTAAAGTTTAAATGGGCCGGCCCAACCAAAGGCCCATAAGATTTAGCGGACCATAATGGGCCGGCCCAGCTAAAGGCCCACAAGATTTTGCAGACCATAATGGGCTGGCCCAGCTAAAGGCCCACAAAATTTAGCATACCATAATGGGCCGGCCCAGCTAAAGGCCCACAAGATTTTGCAGACCATAATGGGCCGGCCCAGCTAAAGGCCCACAAGATTTAGCGGACCACAATGGGCCGGCCCAGCTAAAGGCCCACAATATTTTGCAGACCGTAATGGGCCGGCCCATCTAAAGGCCCAACATTCTCTGTAAAATCAGCCCGTCAATGGCCTGTCATAAACTTGTCATCAACGCGGCCCATGGTCACTTCTGGCCCGTTAACAGTCTGCTAAGTAATTGGGCCGAATTACGGCCCGGTGTATTTCCGGCTTGTTAAAGGTCCTGCTTCATTTGGGCCTTTTACAGGCCATCAAAACTTTCAGCCCATAAACGACCGTGAAGGATTTGGGTCATATTCGGCCATGTCTGACATTCGGCTTGTTAGAGGCCCACTATAGATTTGGACCACTTTCGGCCTCTTGTCATTTTCGGCATGTTAATGCCGGACGAAAACCATGGGCCATATGTGGCCCTACGTCATATCGGGCCCATTAACGGCCCATATAAAAATGACGATAATCTAGCCCGACCGAAGTTCCGGCCTGTTAAAGGCCCGTGTATTAGGTCGGCGCATTTACGGCCCGTCCAAATTTCGGCCTGTCAAAGATCCGCATCGTAAATGGGCCACCATTTCGGCCTGCTAAGACCAGTGGGTTATTTGGCACAATCAGGGCCCAATCTCACTTTCGGTCTATTAAAGGTCCATGTTTTTTATGGGCTCGAGATATTTACACCTGTAAATGGCCTATTTTTACTGAGGGCCCAAATTATGTTTAGGCCTGTTAAAGGCCCACTATGGGCATAGGCCTACCAGAAAAATATGAAAGCTTATGCTGATTTAGGCCCAGATATTTTTAGTGGGCTACATGCCAATTTCGGCCTGTAATCGTTTTTCTACCAATTGGAATGGGCCCGACGAATATTGGCATCTTGGGCTCCTACGAAGCTTTCGGCCGAATACATTACTAAGATAAACCTACACTATACAAAAATAGCGTCATAATTACTGTAGCATGTGGCAGCATCATAAATGATGTATCACAACAAAATAAATTCCAACCATATAATAAAAGGCATGTTGGCATAAAGTTTACAATCCTTCCAGATAAAAGCACCATCAGATGTATAGAAGCACAGATCATTTGACCTTAGTGCTAATGTTTCAGGTTGTAGAATCTGATGGAGTAGCATGATCTTCACCTTTTTTGTGCCATTGCTCTTGAACAACGAAGCGAATCTCTGATAGTTTGGTTTCAAAACCATTCATATCTTGAAGACATTTGTCAACCACTATTCTTGTTTCCGAAACGACGTCCATCAGGGATTGGACTTGTGTCTGGAGCACAGATATATTCAGCAGGTGATTTGGATGAGGTTACCTTGACAACCAACCCAGAATTATGCAGGAAGGTGCTTTTTGCACTGTTAGTGGAGAGATACTGACACACTGCAGCAAGAGGTGACATTGTGCCTGTGGTAGCCTCGTCACCTTCAGGTGGTTGTGGCTGTTCAATCATTTGTTCCATAGCTTCCTGAAAGTTTGAACTTGTAGATTAGTGTACCAGATAAGTTACTAATGAGACAAAAACAAACAAAGTAGGTTAAACGTTTATACATAACTTATTTTGGTGAACTACTGTAATACATTAGCATGTATTGTAGTGCCAACTACATAATAAAATCACTTTTGGAACACATGTCCATGTAGCATGCCTACTGTATTGTCTATTTCCTCACATTCATTGACATCTAAGGATAAAGAGACATGGTTTAAAGTAGGATGAACATAGTATGACATCATTCATATCATGGGCAAACAGATATAAAACAAACAGGCCATGTAAGGTGAAATGATACGTTAAGACAACTATGTATAAAAGTGAACAGAGTAACTGACATTGGCTGCAAACCAAGTAGTTAAATGAACACATCACAGTACGAATCAGTTCAAAGGCAGGAGGAGTAAGGACTTACAACAGTGGCTTGAACTGGTGTGCTCATGCCCTTCATCTTGGTGGTGTGACAATCCTTGAAGATTTGCACTGCATTCGGTTCAGGTTCTTTTTGGTCTGCACGGGCTTTCCTCTGTATTTGGAACAAGTCAATATAGATACGATAATATGGCACAAAAAAAGAAGGAAGTAGCAGCTATTTACAAGGGCCTCGCAGTGTGCAATATAGCTACGAGATCCTGTTGTCTGTTGGAATTTCACTTTAGAACGGTTCATTTTGTTCTTCAAACAGTTAGCCTAGAACAAGATACACTTGTAAGGCACATACATAAATACAAGTTCAATATGTGGTTTGATCAAATATATATAGCGTACCTGATACTTTGGATCAAACCAGTGTTTAACGAGGGCTATCCAGTCTTCATCTGTAATATATTCCACTGGAGATGTTTGGGCGATTTCATTGTTAGCCTTGCCTTCAAAGTGAGATTTTCTAATGTGGTACCGATACTGTCGCACAGCAGACTGAAAAACATGAGTGCATGCTTTTTTAGTTGCATCATCTTTCGGATCCAACTTGAACCTCATCTGTTGAAAAAAGAATGTGAGCCTTATTAGGAGGAAGCTAGAAAGTATGGGATAGAGCAAGACAATATTACTAATTGCGATGAATAACATTACTTACGGATAAATGGTCAAGGAAGGTGTTAAAGTGGGTATTGTCTTTCTCATTCCTATATTGGATCCACGCTGGGAGGATACGTGCATGACACCTAACGGCAACGGCTGCCTCTGATACTAACTTGGCTGACTTTGTAGCATCACGTGGCCTTTTTAAACCTGCCTCAAAATGGATCCATTCTTCCTCCTTTAGATTTTGTTAATCTGTCAAGCATTATCCCTGATGTCTGTTTCCGCTTGCGCCATGGTGCTAGTTCTACAACGAATATGGAAAGTGTTAGTGTACATCAAACTGTGAGAGTACATAAAAAGGAGCATGCAGCTGCAACTTGACTCGGTCAGGTACCGTCTTGGTGTTGATGCTCATGAGGTTCATCTGATCTTGCCAAGTCCTGTTGTGTCAGCAGTGCTTCGGAAGTAGTGTTAGGTGTGAAGGCAGCTTGGGAACTAGCTAGTTCCGGAGCAAACGAATGAGTAACTTGTTGAGATGCTGGTATAGTTAAAGAAAACGCTGCAGCTGGTGGAGCTGGTGGAGCAGGTGATACTGTGTTTGTAGATTTAGCCGGTGGACTTGGACCTTCTACTGCATGATAAGTACCAGTAGAATCTCGATGACAGATCCTTTTCCGTTTCACCCGACGAGTAAGACCACTCCCTGCTATATTATTTTCCTTGCTCTTTTTTGACTTTGCCATGTCAAGCCGTACCCACAACACAAAAGAATAAAATCGCTCTTCAGAACTCATTGATGCATGATACAGACAAGCAATACTTTGATGTAAGACAACCATATGAGGATGGAATATGTAAGAAAAACAGGACGGCATGACATATTCACAGCTACGATGTGCAAACTAAGCAGAAGGATTTTCAAGAAAATAGAAGTAACGCAAGCTAGACACCATATGAAAGATGCAACCAATATTACGCTGCCAAGTTAAAAGTGTCTTGTCATAAGTGGCAATTCGAAAAATTAGAAGCAGTACAACATAGAAAACAATGCAAGATACAACCACTATCAAACTGCCATGTTAAAAGTGTCTAATCATGAGTGACTGATGCAGGATACACAACAACAGTACTTTGATGTAAGAACATGGTATGATAGATAGATGTTGTGTATTCCAGACACAGAAAACCATGTCATATGCACATGTATAACGTATAAACTCGGCAGGTGCAATTTAATCAAAATAGAAGAAATATAGGCTAGACAACATATGCAACATGAAACCAATTATCACACTGCCAACTTAGAGCAAGCACCTGCGATGGTGGAGTACGGGAGATGAACTCATCATGTAGACTTGGGACTTCAACTTCATTAGCAGTAGAAGTGGCAAATCTAGAGAGTCTCTGTTTGCGTCGATGCGGAGGACCACCAACATCCCCTAACTTACTCTTTTCCTTCCTATTTTCTGATATTGCCTTATGAAGTCAAAACCACAAGAAGATGAATAAAATTAGCTCTGCATAACTGGTTGATGCATGATACAGACGAACACTACTTTGATGTAAGGCAAGCGCAGGATAGGAGGATGGAATATATACAAAAAAAGACACCATTTCATATTCACACGTACGATAGGAGGATGGAATATGTATGAAAAAATAGTAAGTAAAATGCATTTCAACAAAATTAGAAGAAATGAAAGCTAGGCACCATATGAACATGCAACCAATATCACTCTATCTGGTAAAAAGTGTCTCGTCGTAAGTGCCATTTCAATAAATTAGAAGCAGTACAAGCTAGAAGACAATGCAAGATGCAACCTACATCATAGTCCCAAGTTAAATGTGTCTTATGGGTAAGTGATCATAGCAGGTATAAGTTGTAAGCTACACAGATGCAATTCAACATAATCATAAGCAATACAAACTAGACATCATACGGAAAACGCAACCACATATAACAGTTCCAAGTAAGAGCCAGCACATGTGATGGTGGAGTAGGGGAGATGTGCTCATCATGTACACGTATGTTCTAGAAACAGGAACACGTGTCATATTCACAAGCATTATGTGTAAAGTAAGCAAATGCAATTCAAGTTAGAAGCAATACAAGCTAGACATCATACGCAACATGCAACCACATATAATAGTGCCAAGTTAGGGCAAGCACCTGTGATGGTGGAGTAGGGGAGATGTGCTCATCATCTACACAGCTACGTTGACTGTCCAGCCTTGTGTTGTCTTAAGAATCTTGTTGGGAGGATGGCGGAGTAGAATCCGTAGAGACCCCCTGTTTGAGTTGCTCCGAAGGACCACCATCATCCACTGTCGGACTAATTTCCTTCAGCTGTAATTATTTTGCATTGTGAAGTCAAACCGATAAAAAAAGGAATAAAATTCGCTCTTCAGAACTCATTCACGCATGATACTAACGAACACTACTCGGATGAAAGGCAAACACATGATGCGAGGATGGAATATGTATGAAAAACAGGATGGCGTGACATATTCACACCTATGATGTGGTAACTAAGCAGAAGGCATTTCAACAAATTAGAAGCACTGCAAGCTAGACACCATATGAAAGATGCAACCAATATCACTCTGCCAAGTTCAAACTGTATGGCGTTTCAACAAATTAGAAGCAGTACATGCTAGAAATCATATACAAGACACAACCAATATCACAGTGGCAACATAAAGGTGCCTTATCATAAGTGACTGATGCAGGATATGCAAACACATGACATATTCACAGGCATTATGTGTAAAGTAAGCAGATGCAATTCAACAAAGTTAGAAGCAATACAAGCTAGACATCATACGCAACATGCAACCACATATAATAGTGAGAAGTTAGAGCAAGCACCTGTGATGGTGGAGTAGGGGAGATGTGCTCATCATCTACACAACTACGTTGACTGTCTAGCCTTGCGTTGTCTTGCGAATCTTGTTGGGAGGATGGCGGAGTAGAATCTGTAGAGAACCTCCATTTCAGTTGCTCGGAAGGACCACCATCATCCAATTCCTTGCCAATTTCCTTCAGCTTTGTTGATTTTGCATTGTGAGGTCATATCGACAAGAAAAAGGAATATAATTCGCTCTTCAGAACTCATTCATGCATGATACTGACAAACACTACTCTGATGAAAGGCAAAGTCATGATACGAGGATGGATTATGTACGAAAAAATGGACGGCTTGACATATTCACACCTATGATGTGGTAACTAAGCAGAAGGCACTTCAACAAATTAGAAGCACTGCAAACTAGACACCATATGGAAGGTGCAATCAATATCACTCTGCCAAGTTAAAACTGTCTCATCATAGGTGGCGTTCATCAAACTAGAAGCAATACATGCTAGAAATCATATTCAAGACGCAAACCAATATCACACTGCCAACTTAAAGGTGTCCCATCATAAGTGACTGATGCAGGATACACAAGAAGAGTAGTTTCATGTAAGAACATGGTGTGATAGTCAGATATAGTATGTACCAAAAACAGGAAAGCGTGCCATATTCACATGTATCATGTGTAAGCTAAGCAGATGCAGTTTACACTAATTAGGAGCAATACAAGCTAGACACCATATGCAACATGCAACCAGATATCACACTGCCAAGTTACAGCAAGCACCTTGGATGGTGGAGTAGGGGAGCGGAGACTTGGACATTGTAATGCACTATCAGTACAAGGAGAATCGGTACAGATGCTCCGTTTATGTTGCTACAGAGGACCACCATCATCGCCTTCCTTACTGTTTTCCTTCCTCTTTCTTGATTTTGCCTTGTCAAGTCAAACCCACAAGAAAAAGGAATAAAATTTGCTCTTCGGAACTCATTGATGCATGATACTGACGAACACTACTTTCATGTAAGGCAGCCGCATGATAGGAGGATGGAATATGTATGAAAAATAGGACGGCATGACATATTGACATGTATGATGTATAAAGTGTAAACTAAGCACAAGGTGCTCGAACTTTTTAGAATCAATGCAAGCTAGAAACCATATGAAAGATGAAACCAATATCACTCTGCCAAATTAAAAGGGTGCCCAAACAAATGTATTTGACCAAATTAGAAGCAATACATGGCAACAGGCTAGAAATAATATGCAATATGCAACGAATAAAGGTGACTCGTCGTAAGTGATTGATGCAAGATACAGAAGAGAGGTAGTTTCATGTAAGAACAAGGTTAACACATAGATGTAGTGTGTACCAAAAATAGGAAGGCATGTCATATTCACAGGTATAGTGTGTAAACTAAACAGATGCAATTTACCCTAATTAGAAGCATTACAAGCTAGACACCGTATGCAACATGCAACCACATATCACACTGCGAAGTTAGAGCAAGCACCTGTGATGGTGGTGTAGGGGAAGTGCGGTCTTCAAGTACAGAGCTACGTTCAATATCTTCATTTAGGCTTGATGTTTCTTGAGAATCATGTGGAGAGGATGAAATTGCATTCTTTATAAGAGTAGTGCGTCTCATATTAACCCACGCGCGTGAATGTCTCATCATAAGCGATAGATGCAGGATACACAAGAACAGTAGTTTGATGTAAGAACATGGTGTGATAGGCAGATGTAGTATGTACCAAAAACAGGAAGGCGTGTCATATTCACATGTATAATGTGTAAGCTAAGGAGACGCAATTTAACAAATTAGGAGCAATACAAGCTAGGCAGCATATGCAACATGCAACCAGATATCACACTGCCATGTTAGAGCAAGCACCTTGGGTTGTGGAGTAGGGGAGATGAGATTTGGAACTAGCACTGCAGTACGAGTAGCAGGAGAATCTGCAGAGATCATCTGTTTTGGTTGCTCTAGAGGACCACCATCATTTCGTGCCTTCGTCCTTTCAGATTTTGCCTTTCAAGTAAACACACAAGAAAAATGAATGAAATTCGCACTTCCAAATTCGTTGATGCATGATACTAACGAACACAACTTTTATGTATGGCAACCACATTGTAGGAGGATGGAATATGTATGAAAAACGCTAAGCAAAAGGCATTTCAACAAATTGGAAGCAATGCAATCTAGACACCATATGAAAGATCCAACCAAAATCACTCTACCAAGTTAGATGTGTCTCATTATAAGTGGCACTTCAACAAATTAGAGGCAATACATGTTTGAAATGATATGCAAGATGCAACCAGTATTACACTGTCAACTTGAAGGTGTATCGTCAGAAGTGATTGATGAGGGATACACAAGAAAAGTAGTTTGATGTAAGAACATGGTTAATAGAAAGACGTAGTGTGTACCAAAAACAGGAAGGCATGTCATATTCACAGGTATAATGTGTTAACTAAGCAGATGTAATTCACCCTAATTAGAAGCATTACAAGGTAGACACCATATGCAACATGCAACCACATATCGCAATGCCAAGTAAGAGCAAGCACCTGCGATGGTGGTGTGGGGGAATTGCGGTGATCAACTAGAGAGCTATGTTGACTATCTTCATTTAGCCTTGCTGTTTCTTGAGAATCATGTGGGAAGGATGACACTGCACTCTTTAAACGAGTAGGGCGTCTCACAGTAACCCACCCGGGTGACTGTCTCATCATAAGTGATTGACAAGGGATACAAAAGAGCATTAGTTTGATGTACGAACATGGTTAATAGACATATGTAGTATGTATCAAAAATAGGAAGGCATGTCATTATCAAAGGTATAATGTGTAAAGTAAGCAGATGCAATTTAACCAAATTGGAAGCAATACAAGCTAGACACCATATGCAACATGCAACCACATTTGACAGTTCGAAGTTAAAGCAAGCACCTGGGATGGTTGTGTCTGGCAATTGAGATCATCAACTACAGAGCTAAGTTTACTGTCTCCAACTGCTGACACTGCACCCATTAGAGCGCTGACATGATTAGTGCTTATCTTCGAATTACACTAGAGCGACTTCTGTCTTTTCTTTTCTGCATTCATCAACACTGCGTTAGAGTCTGAAATACCCATGAATAAAAAAATAATAGTGTGAGTATGGGTGAAGTGTGTGCACAATTAGTACAGTGTAAAGGTAGGAGATAGCAGGTCGGTGAGAAATAAATGACGGGAGACATATGATAGCTCTACAACATGCATGGCACACTAAATTACTACAGGATTCTATGAAAATAACAGTCGACTGGAAACAAATAGGTCAGTCCATTTTTTTATGCACCGTCTGATGTACAAAGAACGGGCAGATCGCCTTCATCTACCTCCAGCCAGTCAATGTTGACGATCTTCCTCGAAACGCCAGCGACCACCGGCCCAGTATTCCTCCCCTGCCTGTGCCCTCCCCTCGACCTCACCGCACCGCCGTGCTTGGCACCACACCCCGGCCATCCATTCAAGCCCCGCCGACCTCTAGATCGGGCGCAAGCAGCTCCTGCGCCCCACACCCCTATGATAGACACTGATGCGCCGCTTCCCCGGGGAACAAGCGGACTAGGTGCTCCGCGCGCCTAAGCAGGTGTTGCTTCTTTTAATTGTGGTTCGACTGACCCTGAATTGAAATCCAGGCGGGCTACTGACCTCTAGCAAAGGTGAAATAGTAAAGGGAGGAAATCTTGTGCATTTAGTATCATGAAGATGTAGTAAGAAGCGCTCAACTAGTTTCTTTCGTGGGATGAATACGGTGTGAGCAGAGACGTAAGATTTGCATGAATAAGGGAAGAGGAGTACCTCTTTCTGCTGGCAGTGTTGTGTCCTCCTTCTGTTTTTCCAACGATCTTCTTGTGGTTCGCTGGAAACAAGAAGTTGTGGAGGATGGTGGAGCCTTGGACGAACCCATGGCCAAGTTGCTGAGTGTGGTGCGGTGGCCGTCTGTCGGCGACGGGGAACCAGATTCGAGGCGGTGAACGACAGCATAGCGGGAACAGCTCAGGTGCGGTGGACGGTTGCGACAGTGGAGCGGCAGCAGTGAGGCGCAAGACAGCGTGGTCGGAGTGTTTCTGGTACGGCACACGTCGGCGTCGGCATCGTGGAGGCAGCTCTGCTTCGGCTTTAGCTGCTAAGTCCTTAAGGGCGTTGTGGTTGCGGTTGCGTTGGATGACAACGTCGGGGTACCGGCTCCAGCATGATGGAGGAGGGCAGTGGTGGATTGGCCGCTACGGGGTGGAGGATGGAGGAGGCTGGGGTTTCGCGACTAGTGGAGAGGGTGTTTTAGCGCCCATGGAGTATGAATGGGAAAACAGAGGGAGGTGAGGAACTAAGGGGGAACTATGTTTCGGTTTGAGACGCGCTTGTTTGAAATTGGGGAAAGTAACAAACTTTTCCCCCATCTAAAATTTCGGATATATTGCGGGTTGGGGGTAGGACAGTAATCTCAGGTGTCCCAAATGTGGGCGGGATAGATTTCGGCCGAGCGCATGGGTGTTTAGGCACCCACGGCGTATGAATGCTTCTCGGTGGCGGTTGAGACTGGCGTCTTGGTGAAGTTACAAACCTACCCCGGTTTAGACCTTTGGACATCGAGCCGATAGGCTACACGGGCCAGAGTCAGGACAGTAATTTCCTACCACCAAACATTAGTCTCGCGCGGTTTCGGGTGACCACATGCCTATTTGGCGCTTCATTCAATATTTGGGAGCATAAGCATTAACATTTTCGGTTCTCTTGAATTGAACTTTTAGGATTTGTCAAACTTCACAAATCTTTACTCTTGAAAATCCTAAAGCTACGATTATTTTGGAATGGAGGGGGTACATTTGAATATACATTGTAGACGAGTATATGTTAGAAAATATGCAACTTACCTGAGTTCTTGCATGGTTCCAGATATAATCTCCTTGGTTGCAAAAAAAAGTTAGATATGCGTATGAATATATATAGCATGTTCAAACTCACAACAAAGATTGATGTCCCCTTTTACATCTAATTTACAAATGCCATTATCTCGGGTTCAAGTAGATGAATGCACTTCCTATGAATTCGAATCTTCGAAACCCCTTTATGTTGAATTTGACATGTATTCTATTTCATAGCTAGCAATTTGGAATGTATCCACGCAAGTGACAAATGTATAAAGTGCTTCACACTAACAACATGGAGTGCACTAATTAATGTTTATATATGAATTGCAAAAGCATCCATTGCCTGTATTTCAAACCGCTCTCACTCTATGGATCGATAATATGAAATAAACACATGCACATGGTAGAATTCAATAGAGTATGGGTGTCTGATAGACCGATTTTTGTCCATACGCAATTTGCAAAATTCATGATCTCATCCAAAAATAATAATGCCATTTATATTTTAATTTAACGCGTAGAACCGCCTTTTACACGTAGATGCACGATGCCTCGGCCCGTTCTCACAAACGCGTTATATATCTCTCTATCTAACGCATAAGTGCACACACTTTATATGCATCGGCATTTATCTTTCACACATGCTCACAATCTCTCTCAGGGTGTCGGGGTGTCTCACGCACATGCTCTCTTTGTTTCTCTCTCTCTCTCTTTCTGACTACTATGTACCACTCTTTTCACTAATCTCAGTTGGAAAACACTATTTCTCTCACATGCATATATACACACGCACGGTCTCTACTAGCCCTCTATAGGCACATATATGTGCCTATGTGTCCCCCGCACGCACATTATCTTTAGGCCTTTCTCGCACACATT
>NC_041385.1:153448645-153450112 GCF_002162155.2 Triticum dicoccoides
CCCGACACACCTCTCTCTTAGTAGTTGGCAGATATGATTTCATCATATCATTCGGTAGGATATCCCTGACTGTTAGGCTGGATGGTAATATGAGGCAAAGTTTTACCCTAGTTCGGACCCTTGCATTTGAAGAAAGAGCCTACTCCTGGTACTGTATATTAGTGATAGGGGTGTGTACAAAGTACACGTGAATACCAGGCATTGTGCGTGTGTGTATACTATCGACAAACTAGCCCCCAAGCTTCTATAACATACTGGGGCCTAGGGTTACAAATCATATATAGTAGGCTTATCACCAGTGGGGATAGAGTCCTCCGCGACTCTGGTAGCTTCGTGTTGTATGCCGAGTCCTCCACATGGGTCTTCGTATAATGTGTCTCGGTCCAACCTATATGTGGCGCAGGATGGAACCGGCCCATGAGTCTTCATGTTGACCCACCACAACTAGAAATGATGTGCCCACCACAACACACATGCAACCGGCCACTAAGAAAATAAGCATATACAATAGTACAACAGTATCTAGCTCACGATACGTCTCCATATTTTGTTGATGACACTGACGGACTTTGCATTTGATGTGTGCTCCGTATTTTGTTGACGACACTTACGGTCATTGTATTTGAAGCGAAAGCACGATATGGTCACTGGACTTCAGAATAAGCTGATCACGGTCACCACATACATTTTGTCGTGCTAACCAACATGTGGTTGGATCGTTAGGAGGACAGTGGTTTCTCGAGCCCACCAAGGTTAAAGTCCCGGTGCTCGCATTTATCTTGTGTTAATTTCAGTATTTTTCGGCGATGTGCGTTCAGTGGGAGGGGACGTTCCACTCGACTACGAGGCACCTATGGTGACTTCGTAAAGTCTCAAGATTATATATGTTGGCCCACTCTATCGAAGGTGCTCATAGGGGTAGGGTTCGCGTGTGTGCGCTTATAGCGGTGAGTGCTTGCGCATATATATGAGCCCTTGCATCTGTACCGTGTTAAACAAATACATGTCATGATTATACGGTCACTGGCTCACCCGTACAACTCCATATTTGTTGATGACACAATCAATTGACCAGTCAAACATTCCATGCGGCGCAACTAGTGTTGCACCATCGGGGCGCATAACCATGGGGCCCAGCTGTCAGCCCATATATGAAAGAAAGAAATGGTAGTTGGAGTTTGTACTGTGTTAATAAAATAGGAGTACATTTTAGGGTGATCATATGGTCACTGGCTCACCATACAGCTCCGTAATTTGTTGATAACACGATAAATTGACCAGTCAAACGGTTCACATTCAGCAGCGCACATTACCATAGGGCCCACCCGTCAACGCGTATATGAAGGACAGAAATGGTAATAAATTAGTGGTCGGTGGGTATTCGAAGTCGTGAGACCTCTGGTTGGCAGTCGCCGGCGGTTGGGGGGCATCGATTGGGCGGTGGGGTGGGGATCGCCGGAGAAAAAG
>NC_041385.1:153450667-153481608 GCF_002162155.2 Triticum dicoccoides
TGATGATAAACTGGAGGCCCTTGATTTCGTATCCAACGGCTGGAAAATCTAATGACCATAGATGAAAAAGTCAGTCGACTGACATGTAGCCTCACCCCGCACGTATACATGCACGCATGCAAGACCCGCACGCATGCAGGCGTGCAACACTGACACGTACACATAACGTACACACGCACGCATGCAGGCGTGCAACACTGACACGTACACATGCACTCACGAATACACGCATGTACGCACCCATGCATGCAACACTGAAACATACCCTTGCACGCACGCAACACTCGCACGCCTGCATGCACAGAACACACGACGCAAGACACACGCTCAACCTATACGTGCATGCACCCTTTGTTAAGGACATGGATTGTTACGGGTATTAATCAATCTTATCTGTGATAAGCAGGACATTGATGTTTGCAGCGGTCTTTATGAATCACAACGTATTGAATGGGCTATCAACATAGTAGGCTTATCTACATGAAAAAGATGACGTCACACTCAATGAACAATCATCGGTTTATGAAATGCCCGCTTCTGACCGCCCTGGCCCACCAAAGGTTCCTCTGCTGTGCGCTGCCTCTGTTGGGTCACTGACATGCAGGCCATGTACCCGAAGAGCCCACATGTCAATGGAAGAACGGCACGGTGTCCTAGGTCAGAGTCGATGGCGCCACTCGCTGCACGCCCGGCTAAACATGCCTCCTTGCCGCATTCAAACGCCTCCATGAAACCCTCCCGTGTGGAAGCCGAGAAACCCACTCTGGACACACGCCCGTTCATGACTGGGACGGCATTAAACGCAACACCGGCCGAGCTCCTCCCGTCTGCCGTCTATTTAATCTCCTATTTAAACGAGGCCAAACGCTCGCCAAGAATCGCACACCTCCGCCGCTCCCCTATCTTCTCCTTCACCATTTTGTCCACTCTTACAATGGCTTACGAAGAGTAGTTATTCCGCATCCAAGCCGGCTGGGTAGCCCGCCAGATACGAGCTATGCAGCTCGCTGATCCACCTCCCTCACCTCGCCCAATGGAGCCAGTTGCCGCCACAAGCCGGTGCGCGGTTCAGCAACTCGCCGCTCCAGGCTAGCTCGACGAGGAGCGGCGCACGGGCATCGTTACTGCCGTCCATGCCGCCGCCTCGTACTGTGTCTCCCGTTTCTATGTCCGAGACTCCCATGCCGGCGGCCGCACCATGCAAGCAGCGACAGAAGCTGAGTGCGCGGAGAGCGACGAGTCGGTGGCTAGCGCCTCCACGTCCGCCGCCATCATCTCGGAGAAGTAGAACACGGGAGGCCATCGCCGCTTGGGTCCCATGAAGGCCACCGCGGATGCCACGCCAGCGTACACAGTAGGTGTCTTGCCGGATCCTTTTGGTGAGAGGACCTTCATCGACCCCGCATGGGCTCCACGGAAGAGGGGAATGTTAGGATGAACTCGAGCCGGTGCCGGCCATGCCGAAGTCGTGGCCGGTGATGAACTCGAACCGGTGTCGGCCACCATCATCTTCGGCATCAGCCAATGATATCAGTTGGGCAATGGGGAAGCGAGCTGTCCTTTGCGCTGAAGCATATACCTCCGGGGCTCCCGGCAGTCCGGTGATCGTGCTGTCGGACATGAGGAACAGAAATCGATTGGCGGGCGACCATTTAGGCCAGGTATTATATACCTGTGCTGTCCAGAACTAGCACCGTGTAGTTCATTTGAATGTAATGAAACCCATCATGTTTGTATGAAAATCTGGTATTTTATATGATTTCCATCGTTGTTTATATGAAATATCAGTTTGTCTACGTGTTTGCATGAATTTCGTCCGGTTGGTTGAGTTGCTGTCATAATGTGTGCGGCTACGGTTGGATGGTGTAATTTGCGGGTCGCCGGTCGGTCTGCGGGTGGCTCGAGGGGCGTTGTGGGACAAAAAAACACAGCTCGTGCGAGCTCGTCTCCAACATGCGCGCTAGAGGATGCATGAGCACCCGAGCCATTCCTCGTTCATCGGTGGCAAAGGCACCGGTGGACAAAAGGGTCACCAATATTTTGGCTACCCCGGGCAAGATCCAAACAGCCCCTCCCAACAGATTCAAATCCCTCATTCACCATGGAATTTTGCCATGTGTTGTTTTCATGGACTAGCAAGATGCCCGTGCATTGCACGGAACATCAAGATGCATTTTTTACAAACTCCCGCATGCATGCAAGGGATAATTAATGTCCTCCTTTGCTAGTACCACGAGGCAAACACCATTAATATTGCATCGATTAGTGTTAGTGGCCTTGTATATCTCCAAATTGTAATTTTGATAGTGGCCCCTTGTATATAAAAATGGAGGGAGAAAGATGAGAGATAAGGTGAGGAGGAGTGGGGCGTGGTGGTGACTGGTGGTCGGACTGGGCGGAGGCATGGGGATGGACGGCGCATTATGTCTAGGTTTGTATCTCTCTCACACACACCCACGTAGGTGGGGGACGTGCACAAAGAGAAAAGGTGCACGCACGGTGCACGTACTCCCGTCTCTTTCCCAACCACACCCGCACGGGTACACGGTGGAGCTCATTTCTGTACAAAAAGGTAGCCCACGTGGTAATTTGACACGTGTACTGGTTGTCCACTTGGTGGAGGGAGGGTTGTCTACCACGGGTGAACAAACAAATTGCGACTTGACGTGTTATGTTAAAAAAGAGGCAAACCATGTGGGGCCTACCTTATAGGCAAGGCTCTATACACTGGAGTAATTTTGATGTGTCCCGTCAACTCGCAGAACGAGGAGAAGCTTGCTTAGTACGCTGTCTCCCCCGCCCACGGGCGTGGTGGCCCGCAGGATGAGGTGAAGCTTGCTTACGAGTAGTAGTAGTAGTAGTACTATTGTACGCCTTACGCCCGCTCCCTCGCCCACGTGCACGGTGGCTCGCAGGACGAGGAGAAAATTTTACTACTCCCTCCGTTTACTCCTCATCTCTGCTACGTACCTTGGTTAGAGAGATTATCATATTGTTTGGAATATATATGTCCTTTAGTACTCCCTCTATTTACTTATACAAGGCCACTATAAAAAAATACATTTTGCATCTACACAAGGCCACAAATAGTAATCGAGACAAAAGTTACTACTCCCTCCTTTCCAGTTTATGGCTCAATTTCAAAATCTCTCCAACCAAGGTAGACAGTGAGTGGTCGAATTAATTTTGTAGTTTGCACAAGTAATTAGTACGCTCGTTTTTCTCAAGAAGTTATGTTTACGGAGGCATTAATTAGAATGAATGCATTCCATGAACTTCTACATGCATTGGTGAGTTTCCTCTTGACACTGCTTGCATTGGGTGATCTAACACACCTCGAAATCCAACATGTAATGGTAATACTACTAGTAGTAGAATTGAGACTTATCAAATGGAAAAACGAATGTTTTTTAGATGAGCCCTATAAACCCTAGTGGGTACGTACTCTGTAAAAACAGATTTTCCCATCCTAAGTCGCTCCCTTTCATGAATTCTGTAGTATACTCCTCCGTCGATGCTCCCTTTCATGAATTCTGTACTTCCTACCACCGACATCTGGGAGATATAGCAACCGGATCGACATGTCAAGCACCAAATAACAGTGCAGAACAGCAGGGGGGAAGCACCCCACTCATACCGGCCCAGTAGTAGTAATGAGCAATGAGATGTCAAATCACAATGCCGCACCTTCTCAGACGGACGAAGCAACCATTATTTCACACTTCGGTTCGCCATCATCTCAAACCACGTAATATTGCTTCTGCCTCAAGAGGGACACGTGCATCGCCTTGGTACATCATGACACGTGGGACCGCATGATAGGCCATGCTCCCTCGCCAATCGCTCGGTAAAATCACCTCATTTTTACCATACTTCCTCCGTATCGGTTTACATGGCATGCACGTCGTTCTAGGCTGAGAATTTAACTGGCTATATATGTGATGAACAGTACTCTAGCCTTTTAAAAAATGTATACTTTTGTGCAGTAGTAGTATCGATGGATTGCGCCACAGAGCAAAAATTGAAATTTAAAAAAAAAGGTGGTACATATAGTGAGCGCTCGTTGCCAAATTATGCATATAGTACTATTAAAAAAGCTAGTACGTGCTTAATTGGAATGCTAAATTCTATTAAAGAAATACTAGTAGTATGTATCATACTGAGGAGTTAAAGTAACGAGAAGAAACATAACATAGTTCTGCTGGGGCTCAGCACAACCCACCCCTCAAATTAAACTAACCACACCTGAAATTAAACTATGCAACTAATCCGATAGACACTGCATTAGAACCACCATGAGCAACGATACTGACACCTTACTGAAAGTGCAACTATCCCTAGGTGGTTTTGGTAATTCCTAACAACATATAGCTCATTGAGCTAACACTATGTCAAGATAAATATTTTAGGAAAAGCTCAATGAATGGCATGCCATGGATGAGAAAAGTGGACCCCTCAAAATGCTAAGGATAACAGGATTGGCTCAAGCTCAAAGCTCAAGACTCTACATTTTATATTTTAGTGATCCAAGATCACATTGAGTCTATAGGAAAAGCCAATACTATCAAGGAGGGATGAGGTGTTGCTTAATGAGGTTCTTGCTTCAAAGTGCTTAGTGATATGCTCCAAAACCCTCAACTACTTTCTCACATCCACATATAACCTAAACCAAAAGTCAAACTCGGCCCCACCGATTCTTTCTATCCGGCGCCACCGAGTTCAGATGTCATAGCCACTGCCACAAACCCTAGGAAAATCGGTCTCACCGATAGGGATCTCGGTCTCACCGAGATGGGATTGTAATCTCTTTGTTTCCCTTCGTAATGTTTCGGTCTCACCGAGATGAGCGATTGGTCCCACCGAGATTGCAATGTAAACTCTCTATTTCCCTTTCGTAACATTTTGGTCTCACCGAAATGAGCGAACTGGTCCCACCGAGTTTACCTGACCAACTCTCTGGTTAGCTTATTACCAAAATCGGTCTCACCGAGTTTGAGTAATTGGTCTCACCGAGATTACGTTATGCCCTAACCCTAACCACATCGGTCCTACCGAGTTGCATGTCGGTCCCACCGAAAACCCAAACGGTCACTAAATTTGTTGAATCGGTCTGACCGAGTTTCTCAATTCGGTCCCACCGAGTTTGGCAAGTTGTGTGTAACGGTTAGATTTTGTGTGGAGGCTATATATTCCCCTCCACCTCCTCTTCATTCATGGAGAGAGCCATCAGAACAAACCTACACTTCCAACTTACATTTTCTGAGATAGAACCACCTACTCATGTGTTGAGACCAAGATATTCCATTCCTACCATATGAATCTTGATCTCTAGCCTTCCCCAGGTTGCTTTCCACTCAAATCTTCCTTCCACCAAATCCAAATCCAGTGAGAGAGAGAGTTGAGTGTTGGGGAGACTATCATTTCAAGCACAAGAGCAAGAAGTTCATCATCAACACACCATTTGTTACTTCTTGGAGAGTGGTGTCTCCTAGATTGGCTAGGTGTCACTTGGGAGTCTCCGACAAGATTGTGGAGTTGAACCAAGGAGTTTGTAAGGGCAAGGAGATCGCCTACTTCGTGAAGATCTACCGCTAGTGAGGCAAGTCCTTTGTGGGCGACGACCATGGTGGGATAGACAAGGTTGCTTCTTCGTGGACCCTTCTTGGGTGGAGCCCTCCGTGGACTCGCGCAGCCATTACCCTTCATGGGTTGAAGTCTCCATCAACGTGGATGTAAGATAGCACCACCTATCGGAACCATGACAAAAACATCCGTGTCTCCAATTGCGTTTGAATTCTCCAAACCCTTCCCTTTACATTCTTGCAAGTTGCATGCTTTACTTTCCGCTGCTCATATACTCTTTGCATGCTTGCTTGAATTGTGTTAAGATTGCTTGACTTGTGCTAAGTTTGCTAAAATCTGCCAAAGACTAAAATTGGGAAAAGGATAGATTTTTATTTGGTCAAGTAGTCTAATCACCCCCCCCCATCTAGACATACTTCCGATCCTACACTTACTCACTCGGAGTCCTCGTCCACGTCCTCGACTTCGTCCTTGTCCCTCTTCCTCTTGGCCGATACTTCTTTGCTTGAACCGCACACTTGGCTCTTGCTCTTCATCCAACCCTTGTAGATATTGAAACAAAGGTAGCCATCCATTGCAGCGTAGTGGATGTGGTCTATATCTAGTACATTCTGCTGCCATGCATGACAATGAAACATGTAATGAGGTTTCTCCAGTTTACCGTACGAAGGATGAACCATGGCTCCTTCCAGGGTCAGCATTGAAGGCTGGCCACCGGAGGGCAGCAGCGATTCTTCTGGAGGTCGAAGGGGTTGCCTACAATGAGGCCTATCCGACCCAGGACTTCTTTCTCGTTCGTAAAGTCTACAGTAACGAATTTGACTAGGTTGCTCTCGAGGAAGTTCTTAAAATCTAGGCATTCAACGTCGGCATGGCATATGTGGTAGACCAAGCATAACTCATGCACGCAAACCTGGATCACGGCGGGCTTCTTCCTCTCTTCGTCCTTTAGACCATTCTCTCGTCCTAGGACTGTGGTGTCCTCAACATCTAGCCCAGCGACTGACTCATCATGTGAGTTTTCGAACATGCATCTGAAGAGAGAAAGGCATCCTTTCATCGTCGCGGAAGAACAGGTGTAGATGACGTCGAACTCATCGTCGGTGATGGTTCTAACCTTGTACTCACCGCCAATCATGGAGATTTGGTACGCCATGGATTTGGGAGGAGGGTTAGGATTAGTGGAACTACCGTAATGTGAAAGGACGGGACGACTAGGAGTGAACCACCGTAATATTAAAGGACATGCGGGGACGAGTAGGAGCGAACTGCCAGCGTGCGAACGGCAGGGTAGTGGCTTTCCATTCTCCCATGATACGGGCTTCCGAGAACCCTTGGATCCGAGTCAAACGGTTGCATGTCATGATTCTAGACCTATGGGTCAATATCCTATCCTGGAGGGTTATTCTGCAAATTTTCAGCAACTTAGCATGCGACTGTTTGATATCAGATCCAAGGGCTGCCAACAGCTCGTATCATGGTCGCGCCTACCACGACCATCGCGTCGCTCGCGCGCTCGCGCCCTTGGAGATTTAACATGGTGTGTTAGGCTATCTGATGTTGGCATGTCATACATAGTCATCACTTAGTCACTCATACTACAACAAGGTTAGCTATAAGGTTGGCTATAAGTGTGTTTATTTTTTTTACTTCTCTCTATCTCTTTCTTCGTAGTAGTATTTATTGCATTTTCCAAGGAGTGGCCTCTTCCAATGAAATGGTGCTTAGATGAGGTGCTAAGGGCATTAAATGGCTTAGCAATCAAGTCCCCAATGCATAGGTGCTTATTAATAGTTTTTTGTTGCTAAGTTTGCTTCATTTAATTAGCTATAGACTCAAAATTGTCTTTTCACCTAGGTACACGCGCTTAGCACCATTTCTTCCTTGGGTCACCAAACTTGCCACATCAGACTTTATGCCGATGTGGCAAGCTTAGCACCTGTAGGAGCAAGTAAGTACTACAATAGTGGGCTATAAGCCCGCTTTACATGGCATTTTGCATATGTGGAGGAAAGAGGCAAGGAAAAAGTGGAGAAGTGGGCTCTCATGCAAGTGCCAGCCTCAACTACATGGTGGAGCATTGGGAGAGGCACCTGTATGGAGGTGGTCAGGAATCAGGAGACTCACGCGGGTCATAGCGCCGTAGTTAAAATGTTAATGGCAAGTCAAATCACGGGGCCCCACCTGTCCAGCAGTAACTCGCTGTCAAATCACACATCCCTATGTTTGCAGCAGCCTACTCCCTCGTCTTCTCGCGTCTCTGTCGAACCGACTAGGCGGAACTGCCCCGCCTACTATGTAGGAAAAGCCCCGCCCTCGACTTTTAAATACAACTACATCCGCTTAAGAATCCAATGATATAGTAGTACTTTTTGTGATATAGTAACTCATATTTAGTTAGTCAAATAGATGACCTAGAACTACGTGCACGCCCTATAAACCGAGACGCCTAAAAATAAAAAACCGAGATGGAGAGGGTAGTTCAGCACGTATCTTTTTAGATCAATATAGTCGGGATTCACCAAGGAGCAAAACCAAGTGGTAGTCGTAGGTTGCTCCTGTCGTGTTGGCGTAGCAACTCAAGCAGGGTCAGTCCACACATGAAATGGCGACACACTTAACAGGACCCCTTTGGCCGACATGTGGCTCATCCACCGTCTTGTTCCACGTGTGATGCACCAAATTATAGTTCGGAGCAGCGGTTGGAACTAGAGGCACCCCGTTCGTAGCGCCGCAGTAGTAAAAATGAGCGACGAGGGGTCAAATCACAAAGCCTCGCCTTTCCCGCATTAAGCTGGACGGACGAAGCAACCATCATTTCACTCCAGGGCGCAAGAGCATAAAGAAAGTAGAAAACAATGGTGCGTGCGGCAGCTACCTAGGGCACCCTAGGGTAGGGGTCTCCACTACATATCCTTTTTTTAAAGCGCCTCCACTACAAATCGGCTTCTCCCTCGTCCTCTTGAAGAAAACCGATGATGAGTGCGGCGGTAGGGTTTGTAGGAGTACTACGGCGTGCGGGGCCACGTCGTAGTAAACGGGTTCGAGTCGACGCATGTGTGGGCCACTTGGTTTTACGGGAACGAGGCAGCATTTTGGGTTCGGGGACCAGTGGAGATATAGTACGTACAAAAAATTGTGGACGTAGGTTCGACCGAAAGGCAATGATGCATCAAACGCATGAGATTTCGAAACCAAATTATGAATAAATACACACTATAACATGTAAATCTTTGAGTCATATATGCATGATGTAGATGTTCGTTTAGTTCTTATAGTTCATCTCATTCAAAATCAATTAGTTTTATAAAAATGTTAAGATTCATGGGGTTGTGCATTGTAAAGCATAAAGTAAAAAAACAAATAATGGCAATTCATTTAGAAAAAAAATCCAATTATGATACAGAAGATTCTAGAACAAAGGAGAAGTGCTTGTGTTTTGAGGTTTGTGCATTATGCTTAAGTTCAACCATGGAGTCTTCTAAATTGTACATGTGGCAGATCTGGTGGAATGTTGATGATATCCAACGGCTATAGTGCTCGGATTTTCCATCTCTGCACTATCGGATTAGCTTCATCCAGCGACCATCTTTCAAAGTTATTGGCACACTACATAGTTTTTGTGCCATAGTTGCATGTTTTGGAAAAAAGCTACTAGTGGGTTGTACTATCTATTTAGGAATAGAAGATGTATACATGGAAGTTGTAGGGAAAGAGATGACATCGAGCATCTCAATTCCTATGAGTAGGGATCGGAAAAGAGATGTCATTTGGTTCACATCATAGGAACTTTTCTATTGAATCTAGAGATGACATGTATCTCAATTCCTATGAGTAGGGAGTAGAAAAGATATGTAATTTGGTTCAGATCATAGGAACTTTTCTATTGAATATACGCTAATGTTTATTTTCCTTTGAAATTAAGGGAGTATAGGAATCCATTCATATGAACCAAGTGGCTCTAAAGCTATAGAAATGATATCATGTTTATTTCCTTTGAAATCTGGAGTATATGAATCTATTCCTATGAACCAATTGGCTCTAAAGGAAAAAATCCTATAAAAAATCATATCATATAGAGTTCCTATGATATTCCTCGACACCAAAGGATGGTTGAAATTGCTGCGGGTGATACGATGGTCTTTCTTTGTAGACTCCTCCCCCATCTTTATAGTTACCTCTCGAAGATGAATGAAATGATATATATACAGGGTATTCTACATGTGCAATTTGGTACACGAAAACTCGGTAAAAGTTTGCGAGGTTTGAATTTTCAATAAAGCTATATGCACTGCATTTCGAAACGGAGGGAGCATATGACGGTTGCTAACACTCACGTGGAAAATTTGTGTGTAGGAGGAGTGGTTGTTCTGTTAAATGACATGGCAAAACTGACACTGTCGGATGCCGATCTAACGGTTCTTACGGCGTTCGTCAGGAAAAGGCTTGTGGCGAATGCTTGTCGGATAATGATTTACGAACACATGCATTGCATTGATACGTGCCCCCCTCCCTCACACTCACACGCACCCTCATGAGTCACGACTCTCATGAGTCCTCTCACAGACTCGCACGTCGCACCCACCATCTATCTGCAGGTAGACGTCACGCACATGTGTGATCTTCAAACCCTACCCTCGGAACTTCTAAAAAACAAAAGATGTCACGCACATTTTATTTTAGCTCACACGTCACACACTTATACTATTACTCTTGCGGCGAACGTTCTTTGGGCATAGTATATTGTACTCTCAGGAAGAGAAGCGGTGCACGCACGCACTAGTTCTCTCACACCTACTCACTGGTACATGTAGGAGCGCATTTTTTTGAAGCTGGTACAACAAAATCACTCCACTATATATATAAGCAGGAGCCTTAGCGCTTGCTTTACTAGGGTTCCTCTCGTTCACTCTCTCATGCTCTCCAGATCTAAGCAATACATAGGTGGCCACACTCTCTCTCATCTCACGGCTGGTCACAAATCCGGTCGGACAACCTCGACCGGGGCAGGGGTGTAGGTGCATCGTTCACGCTGTCGTCAGCGGCGAGGGAGGAGACCAACGGCTGCCCGTGCATCCCGATCAGCGGCCGTGCCGTTCTCTCCGAGAGAGCGCCAGCTCGGGAGGGCCTCTGACCCCTTCTTCCTCCCTATAGTATTGTGGCCAAGATGCGGCCTCCCGACACCGTCTTTGCCACATGCCACCGACCCTTAGGTATATATTCCTTCGAAACCTGCCTTGCTCTACTGCCCCAGCTCCCTTCGCGTGGATCTTTTTCTACTTCCATCCGCTGTTCCAAAGCCACCTAGACTTTTACTATTATTAGAGCTAAAGCTAGTTCATACAGTCGACTCTTTAGGTTGGTTCAAACAGGGAAGAAAGTGGGAAAGCTGTAGCATGAATCTAGGACTTGGTTCTAAGAGGAAACGGGGGAAAGTAGTAGATACTGGCTACCCAAACGGTCTCTTGGTTGAAAAGACGAAGAAAGCATGGTGGATAGCGAAGGGTGGTGGGAACTGGACCTATCTCTTGGTTGAAAAGGGAAAGAAAGTGATGGGTGTTGGGGGACAACGCAAATGAGAATGAGCAAGTCTAGATTTCCTGTGCTCGCAAAGGAAAATGTCGCCGAGGAGATAAAAATGGGACAAATGCAGACATGTTGCCCGAGTGTTTGCCGCTCTTTGCAGCCACATCTGCCCCACCACTTTATGCCCCTGCTGTCCCTACGCCCATATCGGTACCATTAATGTAAAATCACATGAAGCATTAAGCAATGCCACCTGATGTACCTATAAGTAATGGTCTAGTGTCGTCGATAAATTGAAGCAATGCCACCACCATTTTATGAAGTGCTTCCGTCTTGCTTTATTTCCCATGAATTGTGTTTTTGCAGTTACACTTAACTCTCACACCGCTAACATTGCTTCATCCCAGTGGAACTGCACAAATTTGATTGCACATTTACTGACCATGTGCTACTCTCATGACAATAATACTAATGCTATTGTTCCGCATGTTAATCTAGTGGCATTGTTGATGTGATGTGATGCTAGTTACTTAAGGAGTCTTCATATTGTCAATCTAGTGCCAATTATAACACAATAGATGATGTTGTTAATCATACGCCACTGCAAATATCTGCCACTATTTAAATAACCATATTTCGTATTTGTGCAAACAGGGATGTCTGTCTCCATATCGTTTCGGGATGTCTATCTCCGTATCGTTTCTATCCGCGCAATCAAAAGCACACACCTCAGTTTTAGTACAACTGCGCAAAATGAGATGGCTATCCCTCGTTGTCGTCGTCTAAACTCCAGTCCTCAAGGTATTCCTACATTGGTAGTAACTAAGGTAGAATGACCAACGCAATCTAAAAGAAGCTGATTTGTACGTTTTACTTCCCGATTGCAGTGCAGGGACGAGCGAAAATAACTGCATCCTAGTCCGGAATGCACTTTCTACCAGTTCATCCGTGGACCGAGGACTAGCTGGCACGGCTGCACGGCGGTTTTTTGGACAGGTGCGCGGATAAGAGGCATTGTGGTCTGCTTATTTATGCAAATAGCGGTGTTTCAATTTTGTGGAATGCACAAGAATTTCACCTGGTTAGTACACTGCATGGTTCAGTTCAGCGTTCCAGCTGAGACCACAATTATAATTGGTTATCCTGGAATGAGAGAACCTAACCCTGAATGGTGGAAACAAGAAAATACCAGAGTGAACTCCAGGAAATTTAAGCCTGTCGGGAGGCCCTTTGCTTAGAGAAGCCTTGCTTGTTTTTTCCTGATTTGTAAACCTTCTCACAACTTTGTCTTTTGTTGTGAACTAGTATATGTTTGTTATGTCCTATGAATCATTGAGATGTATAAAATTGCTTAACTTATGCTTTTCAAGTTTTTTATGAAGACGAGTTTAATGTAAGTGTTCCACATGAGCGCTGGACTAGCGTGTGAATGTTTGGAATTTACATTGTGGCCTCAGTTAACTACATGAACCACTGTAACAAGATACATAGTTGCTTATATGCCAGACAACAGATTGTTGATTGTTAGTTGGTCGATAGCCTAGTGTTGAAGCGAGCTGAGACAATGTGTCGTGTTTTGCACAACTGCTTACAAGTGGGGTAGCACCAACGGTGTTTACAAGTACTTATGTATACGTCAGTGCACAGTTCTCGAATGAGTGCTCTATTTCATCAAAACACACACTGCTCGTATGATAAACCGTGACAACTTATGTCTTACCATGCCATATTCATGAAAAAACTAGTGAGGACGCATCTGTTTCGGCAACAATTACGATGGTTCTCACATGATTCACGGGCACACAAAAGTAGCAACAGTTCCCATAGACGGATTCAAATAGAGTACTAGCCCTAGAGGGGTCAATAACAGGCAAGGTTCGGATAATTCGACACAATCCAAACTACTATTAAACACTAGCTGGGGCAACTATTTCATGCCTCGATCTAATTTGGGCTGGACACAAGACGGACCTTGCCATGAACATCATCGATGACGTCCCGCAGCAGCTCAATCCTGTGAACCTTCATGAAGACAACCTTGTGGCCTTGCCACTGATAAACTTGTTTGTGGAGGCATGCCACGTCATCTTCCTGCGTAAGCTTGACAAGAACAGTATGCCTCACAAACAAAGGAGTAGCTTTGAACTTCTTGTGCTTCAGTACATCCTGGACAACATGCCTGACAACGGTGAGGCTGGAATACAACTCTTCATTGGTATAACCGCAAATGGCTTCCAGGATCCAACAGCCTAAGAAATCTATTTTCCTAGTGCGTATATTCAAGTCATCCACCTCATAGCGAGTGACATGTACAACCACACAATCCTTGTCTGCATCATCAGGGTTCTAATTGAAACAGAAACAAATTCTGAATTACTTTTCGGTATAAGAAACACAAGTTATTTAAACCACTATGTATAGCATGGCATCGAAGCTAATAAAATTTTGCATTATTAATCAGCACATACTTAGATGAAAAACCACAATCGAGTTCGGCAAAGAAGAAAATCACCTTGGGCAGCTCAGCGGGGGGGGGGACACATCCTCGAAGGGGGAAACTGCTCCTGCAATGCCACGGGGGCTGTAACCTCAAACGGGGCGTTGACCATCTCAGTAGTGGCCGTGAGCATATCTGGGGTCGACTCGATGGCTGCCTCCATCTTCTTGAAGCTCTTTGTCTTGTCGGGATCAGCCTCCCGCGTCTGCTCCAATATCGACTGATCTTTGCCTGGTTCTCCTTGGTCCATCATGAAACTGACGAATACTAGGAGATCACTGAAAGGAAAACACAATCGCAATGACAATGAAACAAAAAAGAGAGTAAGGATCGGCTACTGCTTTGCAAAAGTTCTTTTTTTCTCTGAACGAAAATATATCAACATCACGGATCCGCTTACCTTCCCTTCGTTGGGAGAGAAGAACAGTGGCAGATGTGAGTGTTGCCTTTCTTGAAGACGGTGAGGGAGAAGGGGATTCAGCGAAGAGTGAAATGATGGTTGCTTCGTCCGTCAAACTTAGACTGTGCGGAGGTGGGGTTTTGTGATACGACGGCTCGTTACTGCCGTGCTACAACCGGGGTGACTCTCCGCCTGCATACTGCCTTCTAATTTGGTGGATGGCATTTGGGCCCGCGCGCTGCATGGCCCGCATGTCGGTGAACAAAAGTATAATGGCATTCAGTAGAGGGAGACGTTTGATTGACCTAGGAGGAGCCAGAAGCGGTAGAGTGTCTCCACTGTACTAGTAGTAATTGTTTTTCTGGGTAGCTGTAGAGTGTCTCCACTTTACTAGTAGTAATTGTTTCTCTGGGCCCAAGACAAAACAGCCCATCCACACTAGTAAATAGTAAAATCAATTCAAAAGCCCTATATTTACTGAATGAGAGGCGCTACCCACACCCAGCACACCGCCCCCCAAAAAAACTTGGGTGCTCTTCTTCCTCCTTGCTCCCACCCACCTTACGTCAGCTTGCTCCACTCATACCCCCAAATTCCTCACCTCACTCCTACAGAAAACCCCAGCTCCCCTTCTTCCTCACTACTACAGAAAAAAACCTCAGCTCCCCTTCTTCTTCACTCACACTACAACTAGGCTCGTCATTCGTTACTCTGCTCAAACCCGTGAGTGCGACGCGACGCCCTCGAGGAAAATGGAGTCAGCTGACCCCAGCGCCAAGAAGATGAGGCTCCCACCAGCGGCGACGCCTGTTGTAGATCCCGCACCCAGCAGCACGGGGAGAAGCGGTCACCCCGCCCACACCGGATCCCAGGAACCCATAGAATCTCGGGTGGATCACATCAGCGATCTCCCGGACGCCGTCCTTGGGGAGATCATCTCGCTTCTCCCAACCAAGGATTGCTGTCGCACCCAAGTCCTCTCAATTCGGTGGTGCCCTCTATGGCGCGCTGTGCCCCTTAATCTCGACTGTCGTCAGCTATCTCTCTTCAATGATTTTGAAATCCCCAGAGCCATCATCTCCTCCCACCAGGGCTCCGTTCAAAGCCTCTACATCCCGTCATGCTACCTGAGCAAGCATACCATGCCCTGCATGGTGGACGCCTGGCTGAAATCCCCTGAATCCATAGAACTACAGCTGCTTGAGTTCTACTATTCCCCTGGAAATCACATACCACATACCGAATGCCATGAACTTCTTCCCTCAGCACTGATGTCCATCTCGCGGTTTTCCTCCTCTCTCCACACCACCACCTATGCATTGTGCTACCTACCAGACAATCTGGTACTAAACCTTTGACTCCCATTTCTCAAGAAACTTTCACTTGTGTGGGTTCATATATTGGAGGCCTCATTGCACAACATCATCCACTCCAGTTTCCCTGCCCTGGAGTGCTTGGTGCTTGTTTTCACAGTTAAAATCAGTTGTCTCCAAATAAAGTCACCTAACCTTGTAAGAATTGAAATTTCTTTTGACGGAAGGCAGCTCATCATCCAAGATGCCCCTTCGCTTCAAAGGTTGATCCTTGATTCTAGTTATTCACCATTGCAAATAACCGTCCTATCTGCGACTAAACCTTGGGTGTAATACATGATCTCTGTGCTCATTTCAATATGGTGTTTGGCTCCGCAGTTCTTTAGGTACTTTATATTACCATCTACACTTGTAACCATAAGTTGCATTTTAAATTTCTGCCCATAAGTTATATATCATCTTGGAGTACACATTTTGTACTAATATTATGTTCTATGCTCAATGAAGAGTTTCTCCATGGATGGCCTATCAATGGTGCTGGATTCTGTCAAGATCTTATATATCCAAATGAATAGTTTTGATCTGGACAAGATTATCGGCTTGCTGCAATGCTTTCCATGTCTAGAGAAGTTGTATATAAAGGTGATAATTTCACACACATTGGAAGCCCGCATATAGTGTACTAGAATTAACCGTTCAGTTGTTGCTCTTTCGACACTCTTTTTTTAGACCTTAACTATTTTCAATCTTCATGTCTATTTAGGCAACAGGACGGGGTAAGAAAGTTATAACCAATCGGTGGATTCGTAAGCATCGGAATTTTCTCACTTCTCATGAGATTCGATTGAAGACAATAACGCTAGAACGATATGTAGCCAACCGTGCAAACACTACATTTGTCACATTCTTCCTGCTGAATGCGAGGTTACTATTGTCCATCAGGCTTAAGTTTATCAGCAGCATGGTTTTGACGGATGGGAATGCCGAAGAGCAAAAAAAGGAGTTTCAGGTGGGTAAAAGAGCATCTGAACGTGTCGGGCTTCTATTTACAACATATTGTGGTCATAATCCAGTAACTTTTACGACCCAGGATGTTCATTCTATGGACCTGACCGATCCATTTGACTGTGACTGCCGAAAACAGTGCTGGAGTTAGATGTTGTTGCCCTTTTCAACCTAGGTTTTTTGTAAACCTGATGAACAATTAACCCTCGTGCTTTTGTACAGTTTGTAAGCTGGAGTTAGATGTTCCTGCCCTTTTCAACTCCGCTATGGCTGTCATATTTTCTTTGAAACAAGGCAAATGGCTTGCCATTCGTTTAATTTAGAGTGAAATATTGTAAAAAATCCCAACCAAGGGAAATAACATCACTCTCGCCGGCTGCTTGAGCTCACTGTGCATTACAGAAGCCAAGTGATTAGCCCCCACCAGCACCCACAAACTTATTTTGAACTAGCACATCAAATGGGCTGTAAATTTTCATAGGAAAGGCTGCATGACCATGACAGATTTGGATTCTGACATTTGGGACCCGCGAGGAAATAGCCTATCCAAGGTGGTGTCGACTTACTAGCCAGTAAACAAACGATTCTGCCTAGCAGCCGTTGGATTGACATCCAACATCTGTCGTGTATCTTCTATCTCTTGTCTTCTTCCTCCAGCCGCCCAAACCGAACCACCCCGTCGGCTCCGCCTGCTCCCGCATCCCATTGCTGGCTGCGCCTCCACCGCCCTACTGTACGTACCCTCCAATGTTGGCCAATCCCTCCCTCTATTCCCCCACACGTCCTGTTATTCTCCGACAACGTCAGCCCCAACACGCACCCGCACCCGAACCAGTCAACCCTCGTACTCCCCTCCGCCTGCGACTGGACCGGCGCATCTTCCATGGCTCTTGTTCGTTCCGTCCGAGGCCTCGCCATCATCCTCCGCCTTGCGACCTTGGTTCACTCGCCAGGCATGGTGCGCCGCCCTCTTGCTTTGTCAACATCGTCAACAACCGAGAGGAACAAGGAGATGACTGTACGTGGAGAGGATGATAGTAGGGATCCACCAGCGTCATGGCAGTACGCAAGCAAGTGCCTTTATATTACAAGCCCAAAAATATGGTTCCTCCTAATGGTTGGACATCTGGGGCTCACGCCATTGTCAACGTAGTCAATAAATGAGAGAATTACACTACAATGGCTCACACCAGGGACCCAGCAGGTCATGCAGTTTTTCTTAGGAACAAGCAGTTGTTATTTATACTAGTTTTAGCGACGGATCAGGGTAACAACGGGGCTGTGCGGGGGTTGTGGCCCGTCTAGCTAGGGTTTTATTTATGTTTACCATATCATGAGCCCAGTTGTGTTTTTTTCTTGCTGAAAATGGCTAGCTCAGTTCTATTTTTTAAAAGAAATACCCAAACAAGGCCTACTTGCTTTATCGGCCCTGCTGGGCTGCAAATCTTTCAAGACGAGGAGAGTTTCATTCGGTTTGCCTAGAAATGGGATGTACATTTTTATAACACATCAAACCGGGAATTAGTTTCAATTTTTTTTTCATTACAAGATTTTTAATTCCATTGATTTTTATGAGTGGACAATTATTTGGATTTTATATTTATATAAATTATTTTTCAAAATAGTTTGAATGTGAATCGATATTTCTGGATTAAAAACAGTTAACCGCATCGAAATATGCAAAATTTTGTATACTTTTTAACTGTGGCCACAATATGGGGTGTAATGCTAACAAAAAGAAGATGGGCTCCAAAAAAATTCTTAAGAATTAGCAAATGGGTTGTACATTATTAGAAATAATGGCAGATGGGTTGTATGCTATTTTCCACAGATTTGAGGATGACTTGTGCGCCTACTACAGGTTGACGCGTATGCTTTCATAAAAAAAGGTTGACGCACATGCAACGCCCTGTCAATTTAGTCAACACACAAGAGCGGTGACTGTTGGATGTCCATCCAACGGCTGTCGTGCTTCTTCAATCTTTGCTCTTCATGCTCCAGCCACTCAAACAAGCACCGGCGGGACTGCCTGCTCCCTCCTCCCGCGGCCGGCTATGCTGCCGCGCAGGCCTCATGGCCCCACCGTACTCCCATCACTGGCCTAGCCATCCCTCTACTCACCCACACTGCTGTTATTCTCCGGGGACGGCAGATGAACCAGTAAACCCTCGTACTCCTCCGCGTGGGAAACAGCTGTCGAGTATTCTCTGGCTCCGTGTCATTCCCTTCCTAGGCCTTGCCGTTGTCCACCGCCCTGGTGCTCTCGACGCGGCCTAGTCAACATGGTCAATGAATGACATCCATCGGAAGTGGACTGTACGTGGAGAGGCTGACAGCTGGGTCCACGGTCGCATGCAAGGAAATACCTCCTTATTACGCGCAAAATAATGATTCCTCCACCTAATAGCTAGGACCCACGGGAAGGGCATCTATATTTCGCGAAAAAAACGTTCCCCCCGCTGACAGGTCGGACCCACCAGCTATATCTTTGTTATTACGCCCAAAAAAATGAATACCCCCCTGCTAGCTGGGGCCCACCATATTGTTGGGCTGACTTGTGGGCCTACTAAGTTGACGGGGACGGAGGGCGTTGTCAACTTAGTCAATACTCCAGTGACCGTATGATGTCCATCCAATGGCCATAGTGCTTCTTCAACCTCTAGTCTTCTTGCTCTAGCCGCCCAAAGCAGCGCTGGTCGTGCCGCCTGCTCCTGCCTCTCGTGGGCGGCTGTGCTACCGCGGAGGCCTCACCGCCCCCATACTACTCCCACCACTGGCCAGGCCATCCCTCCACTCACCCACACCCCCTGTTATTCTACGGCGACGACATCCTCACACCGCAGCCGAACCAGTGAACCCTCGTACTCCTCTCCGCGTGGGCATCCACTGCCGCGTCTTCCCCAGCTCCGCGTCGTCCCCTTCCTAGGCCTCACTGTCGTCCACCACCGTGGTGCTCTCGGCGTGGCGTGGTCAATGTGGTCAAGGAACGACTTCCATTGGACATGGACTGTACGTGGAGAGGCTGACAGCTGGGTCCACGGCCGCAGCAAGGAAGTGCCTCCTTATTACACGGAAAATAATGATACCTCCACCTGACAAGAGGGACCCACCGGACGGGCCAATGTATTTCGCGAAAAAAAGTTTCTCCCCTGACTGCTGGGACCCACCAGCTACATCTTCGCACGCAAGGAAGTGCGTCCGGGCAAAAAAAATGATTCGCCCCCCTGACTGCTGGGACCCACCAGCTACATATTCGCATGCAAGGAAGTGCCTGATAGTCGGGACCCACCTGGTCGAAGCGTACGTAGCGTTGTCATTCTGGTCGCGAACGTGTACGTACATATATACTGGTCGTTGTAGAGGCGCCCACGTAAAATGTACACGTACGTACAACGGCCAGTGTGCAAGAAAGAAAATATGGCCACGTATGTGTACATACGGGCGGGGTCTGGAACGCCTACTCACGCATACGTACCGCCAGGGCTCGTGTACATGGTTGGGTCGGAATAGAGAAACAACGTCGTCTTCGTGTTCATGGGGAGCCAACCGGCTGGGTCGGAACGGAATGCGTCGTTGTTTTCATCGGGAGGGCTTGGACGGAACAGGTGATGGAAACGAGGCCTGGCGTATCACAGAATGGAGAAAACGGCCTTGTGTTTGATCGGCCATGTTCGAAACGGGATTTTGTTCATCGGGAGGGGTCTGGCATACCGCAAAACGGAGGAAACGGACCTCCTACGGTCGAATCGGGGGTCCTGTTGATCGAGAGGGGTGTGGCGTACCGCAAAACGGACGAAACGGACTTGTGTTGGAGCGCTACGGTCGAAACGGGGGTCCTATTCATCGGGAGGGGTGTGGTGTACCAAAACGGGACTCCACGGGATACTGTTCATCTCCACCGTCGACCTCCTCCAGCCTCCACCTGCGACTGTTCATCCACGGGCTCCTGTCCATCCAGCCTCCACCGCGCGCTACTCCACCGGCTACTATTCAACCACCCCTCTCCACGGGCTCCTGTTCAACCACCCCTCCACGGGCTACTGTTCATCCACCCCTCCACGGGCTACTGTTCATCCAGCCCTCCACGGGGTCGTCCTGTTCATCCAGCCCTCCACAGGGTCCTGTTCATCCAGCCACAACCGGCTCGATTGATCGGGGTCCTGTTCATCCATCCCCAACCGACTCGATCGATCAGGGTCCTGTTCATCCAGAGGCAATGCCACGGGGTCCTGTTCATCCACCCCCCCTGCAATGCTCACTGTTCATCTAGAGGCAGCATCGATTGGCTTTAGTTAGCAGCAGTAGCGAAGGAATCGCTCGATCGCTCGGATTCAGTAACGTGTAGCCTGCAGTGCAATCGCTCGGGTTCAGTTAGAGCCCAACGCCTCGCACACACGCGCGTATGTGTACGAGAGAAACACGCATCGCTCGGTCCCCGACCACCCATTGTAACCGGGAACTCGCCGAAATTTTAATCGCCCTCACTTCTACCACGGTTTTTTTCGTCATGGATGGCCCAAAGAATGTCATGCAGCTGCGTCTCCGGCCCGCCAAGGACGAAAAGCCCATTTTCTGTCATGATGTTTTGTCATAGAAGTAGGAGCCCACCACATCTATGATGATACCGGGTTTTGTTACAATTATCATCATAGAAGTGTCATAAGTATGACAGATTTTTTTTTGTTCGGCCCAAAATGTCATGGATGTGTCTTTTTTTTGTAGTGGTAGCCACGGTGTCGGTGTCAAAACCGGCGGATCTCGGGTAGGGGGTCCCGAACTGTGCGTCTAGGCGGATGGTAACAGGAGACAAGGGACACGATGTTTTACCCAGGTTCGGGCCCTCTTGATGGAGGTAAAACCCCACGTCCTTCTTGATTAATATTGATGATGTGTGTTACAAGAGTGGATCTACCACGAGATCAAGGAGGCTAAACCCTAGAAGCTAGCCTATGGTATGATTGTTGTTCGTCCTATGGACTAAGGCCATCCGGTTTATATAGACACCGGATAGGGCTAGGGTTACACAGAGTCGGTTACAAAGGTAGGAGATCTACATATCCGTATCGCCAAGCTTGCCTTCCACGCCAAGGAAAGTCCCATCTGGACACGGGACAAAGTCTTCAATCTTGTATCTTCATAGTCTTGGAGTCCGACCGATGATGATAGTTCGGCTATCCGAACACCCCCTAGTTCGGAACTCCCTCAGTAGCCCCTGAACCAGGCTTCAATGACAACGAGTCCGGCGCGCGTATTGTCTTCAGCATTGCAAGGCGGGTTCCTCCTCCGAATAATTTATAGAAGATCGTGAACACCAGGATAGTGTCCGGCTCTGCAAAAATAGATTCCACGTACCACCGTAGAGAGAATAATATTACACAAGATCAATCTGCTGACGTATTCTGCGGCGTGACGTCACACCACTTCCAAGCCTTTACTCAAATTGTTTTTATTGTTCCACCTCAGCGCGTTTAGCGAAGCGGTTTCCTTGGCACGTCTTGTCGAAGCAGAGATCGTGTTCCCCTTATTCCGGGATTCCCATCAATACAGACGTGGGTAACCCAACCGCGCCCGTTGCCACGCCCCCTCTATCGAAGGCGGGTTCCAAACGGTCACGGGGACGGCTCTTAGTATTCTTCCTCTTTATAATGAGACCAAGGCCCGTTTTTTTATTCAATCCTCTATCGAATCCGCCCCTCTCCCCAAGTTCCAACACCCAGGGCTCCAAATCCGGGTACCTTCGATCTTCGACAATGTCCGGTCCTGACCTGCGAGGCCGGTGGATGCCTTCCTCCATCACGGAAGAGGATGTGCTAAAGCTGAGAGACGCCAGGTACTTAACCTACGAGATTTCGCATAGGCAGCCTGCCCGAGGGCAAGTTATCCCAACTCCCGAGCCTGGCGAGAGCGTCGTGTTCGTGTCTCACCTCCGTCGGGGTTTAGGCTTCCTGATGGATCCCTCCGTGAGGGGGCTCATGTTTTACTATGGGCTGGAATTCCACGACTTGGCTCCGGAGTCCATCCTCCATATCTCATCATTCATTGTCGTCTGCGAAGCCTTCCTCCGCACTACCCCTCACTTCGGCTTGTGGCTCAAAACCTTCAACGTGGAGCCGAAGATGATTGAGGGGCGTCAGGCAGAGTGCGGAGGGGCGGTTATAAGAAAGAGGGCCGAAGCTCCATGGCCCAAGGGCTCTTTCCAGGAGGAGCTCGGCTTGTGGCAACAGGAGTGGTTTTATATCACCGCTCCCCGGGGCAGCAGGCAGAAGCCGCCGCCCGTCTTTCACTCGGGCCCTCCACAGCAGTTGTCGTCATGGGTCAACAAGGGGCGTGACTGGGGACCGCCCAAAGATGTCTCCCTGTTGCAGGACCGGATTCGAGGCCTCCAAGAAAGGGAGATCAATCTGGTTGCAGTGGTACATGTTGATCCGGCGCCTACTGCCCTGCAAACGTTGCCCCCTCCGCCTGTGGGAATTTAATACGGAGGGGCCACGAGCTCTTCAACACTTCATGGGTTTGACACCCATGGAGATGTATAAACTGTTCTTTGGATCGCAAGAGATGCATCCAGAATTGACCGAGGACGCTGGCCTAAGCTGCAATCGCCCGGATACTCAAGTAAGTAGCCCTGTGTCCGGACACACCGTCCATTTATTTATCATGAGCTTGCCTTTTAACCGGCTATCCCTGGACAGGAGTGGATAGCGCAAGCAAAACTGATACGGTGTCCGGCCCCCCTCCCTGAGACCATGCAGGATCCCGTGTTAATCAAAATGTTGGAGGTTGCACCTTCGAATGAGGACGAAGGGGGCACGGGGAAACTGTCACCTCTGCCAAGGAGGTTTTTAGTAAGGGAGGAATCGAGAGTCCCTCCTTCCAGGGGGAGAAGAGGACCGCTTCTGAAGACCCAGAGGCCAAGGCCTCAAAGCGGGGAAAGAAATCTGTACCGGAAGGTCCTGCGCCGGGAAGAGCCCCGGCCGTACTGTCGCCTCGGAGGAATCAGCCCTCTAACGAGCCGTAAGTAAAAAGGGGGATTTTATAATTATTAGACACCCCTGCTTAATGTCTAAAGGTAACCGAAGTTTTTACCTTGTAGTTCGGATCTCAGCCCATCTCATCACAGCTCATCTTTGGGAGACCTTCGTCCGGAGATGATGGAGAGTGAAACGCCTCCATCTGCCGCCCCATCACGCGGGGCGGACGACCCTGAGGTGTCGTCGCGGAGGGTCTCCCCGAGTCCGGCGGGGCCGGAGAGTTCGGCACCCATTGGAGTACGGCCGGTGGAGCTGCAGGATTTGCTTAAGAGGGCGTCCATCTCAGAAGATCACCGCACATTAATGGGTAATGTGACCAAGAGGATCTCGTCCGCCGAAAGCGGGTTGTATGAGGCCGTCGGAAGTTTACTGACGGGATTTGAGGTACGCAAAAAATGACATACCTGTTGACAGTTTTGCACATGAAGTGTGCCCTGTATAGATAGTAGCCCCTGAGACTTGGTATGCTGTCGAAAACGGCAGCGTGCCTAGGATCATAATCTCAGTTATTAACTGTCGCCTTTCCTATGCAGGTGGCGGAACGTTCGGTGGCCAGCCTGACTGATGGATTCGCCGAGCTGAAGAAGCAACTCGACGCTGCAGATGCGGACATCTCGCTGGTCAATAAACGACTTGATGAGTCACAAGGTATGTGATTGCACCGCGGTCGCTTAGTAAGGGAGCTGATGCCCATTCCTTACAAATTGTATGCTTGATGCAGATGGTGCTGCTGCTGTGGAAGTCCTTCGAGCAGAACTTGCTCGGGCCAAGGAGCGAGCCAGAAAAAGCGAGGCGGCTGCCTTGAAGGCCGCGGAAGAGCTAGAAGCCGAGAAGGCTGCTCACTGCCGAAGCAGGGAGGAGATGGCTGGAATGGCCATGAAATTAAAAGTTGCTACCGACCGCCTGGAGGTTCTTGAAGGAGAACGTCGAGCAGAGCAAGAGGACCTGAAGAAGGCCGATGCCGAAGCCAAGGATGCCCGTAGTGTGATGCGGGCTATGAAGGAGGAACTGCGTCAGGTTAGAGACATTGTGGCTGGAAAGCCCTTTATGCTGCGTAGGAAGTTCACGGATCCGAAGTATGCTCAGCTGGGCTGATTGTACGATGCGGAGGATCCTTATCTGGACTTGGCGGCGAGTGCGGCTGACGCAGCCGTGCACTTTCGAAGCCAGGAGGATCATGAAATGGAAGAGCTTTTCTGGTCTCAATTCCATAGTCTGGAGCGTCCACTTCCGTTGAGTGATCGGCTGGTTGAGTGGGCTGAGCTGAATAGATTGTCCGGACTGGCCATGACGGATGTGGTCACTCATCTATGGCCGAAAAGGCCCAAGCCGAAGAGTTATTTTGGCTTGTTGCAGCAATTCCTTGGGGCAGTGTCGCATATTAAAGCGATGAAGCGGTCGGCATGCATAGAAGGTGCACGGATGGCTCTCGCCCGTGGTAAAACATACTGGGCGGAGATGGATGCCACCGATGTTGCATCCCGGGGTTCGGACAAAAGCCGATTCCCCACCGAGCATTACTTTGAGGAAGTCCTGCAGGGCGCTCGTATAATAGAGTCGCAGTGCTCGAAAGATGTTATGTTTGAATGACATGTATGATTTCTAAGATCATGTTTATAATGCAATGACTTTTTATACTTGTGTGGTCAAGTATTGAACTATCTCCTGTGCGGCCGTATATATATGTATAATCTGAAAGATGGCAGTCTTTGGCTTCAGCCCCCACGCACATGGTGCGGGGGTGTTTGCAAAAAGAAAATCGCGTTTTCACACTTAATCCAACGTCTTGGTCCTTTTAAGGAGGTGATAGCGTAGCAAACTAGGCAACCGGACTATAATGCTTTATCACTTTCACTTAGCCATAGGAGCTCGAATGTGGGGCTACTATATAGCCCAAGATGGCACCGCGCTTCTCCGAACTTGGGGCGCGTATGTGCCTGACCGGGAAGCGGTCCTTCGTCAAAGCGGAGGAATTCTAAACATTCCAATGGTCGATCGAGTGGTTGACCAGTCTCTCGCTATATCATGACAGTCAGTTTTCGGCTTTCTCTACTGAGGTGCTCTCCCGGCCGAACCGGGGCACAATCGCAGTAGTTCTCCTGGAGCCGCGTTAGCCGATGATACGGAATGTAAGGCAGCAAAACACAGGAGCCGGGCAAACCCAACATTTGACCAAAGACATGATTCGGAGCTGATGCATATAAGGCCTAACTCGAGACGCCGAACACTCCCTGAGGTGTTCGGTCTTTATGATATTGGGCCGAACAAAGCCCTAAGCCCCTAGTGTCTAGGTACAAGCGGGAACTTCTGACGCGGCCGATGCCAAAACGCCAGCCTCCTCCTCGGCTCTGGTAGGAAACCGGGGGATGTGTATCAACAAGAGACAGTAAGAAAGGTTTACGCAGGGTCTTAATCTGAAAAGAATCCTCGCAACGGGTCCCTACTACACGTCTGCACCTGTGTCTCCGTTGTGCTGTATCCTGGATGGGTGTAGCATGTGCTTCATCTGTAAAAGAGAAGGACTTAGTTTCTAAGAAATATCATGCAAAAATTAAAATAAAGTATAATTTGGAAGATGAAGAAAGTTGAGATTTATTGGCTTTCATCATTTATGCACGCGGCCCCCTAAAAAAAGGGGGTGTGTGGCTGGGAAGCCCCTTGTTAGCTTACGCCGGACTTGTCTAACCATGTCCGAGGTCTAAATGACCTGTTTTTCAGGGACTTTGACCTGCAAGGTCTGATTAATGTATGGCTGTCGAAGCAGCCGAACATTCTCTGTGGTCGAGGGACACTTAGAGTTGTGAGATTATGCCACGTGGACCGGGCATTTCTTAGCGTAAGAGACGCGTAATGTTGTATTGCATTAAAGCAGGCGAAAGCGTCGCGCCCCAGTAGCGCTTGAGGGCTACTGTTAAATTGGGCGATTGAGAGTGAGCTTTTCGCGACGGAGGTTGTCGGATGAACCGAACACGACCTCTAGTGGTACAGAGCCTGTAAAATAGGCTTAAAAGGCCTGGCATCACTCCTTTGAAGGAAGTGCTGCTATAGCGAATTTTGGTGGGTTCTATCCCCAGTCTGCGGACGGTGTCCTGGTATAGGAGGTGTCGCGCTGCGTGTTATCACGTGAGTTCACTGTTTTGACTTCTAGTGGGAAAGTCTTTTGGTTTCCAGAGCGCTGCTTTTGGGTTTCGTCACTTTCACTTGGTGTGTCGAGCCCCTTGTGTTCGGCGTTAAGTCGGCCGGACTGCTTGAAGACCCAACAATCTCTGTGGGTATGGTTTGCAGGCTTCCCAGAGGTACCATGTATTTGGCACAGTCTGTCCAGAATCTTGTTTAGGTTGGATAGCTCGTCACTGTTGTCCTTGAGGGGCAGTGTTTTGTTGTTTGGCCGAGAGTTTTTGAATCCGGCGTTGACCGCCGTACTATTTGGGCCATTTTCCTTATTCCGGCGCTGATCTTTTCTGCGTCGTGATTTCCCATTTCCATCCCTTATTTCGGATGTACTCGGGTCGCTGGTGCTGCATCTAGCCAGCCAGCTATCTTCCCCTGCGCAAAAGCGTGTCATGAGGCTTGTTAGTGCAGCCATTGTTCTTGGTTTTTCCTGGCCGAGGTGTCTGGCGAGCCATTCGTCTCGGACGTTGTGTTTAAAGGCTGCTAAGGCTTCAGCGTCCGGACAGTCGACTATTTGGTTCTTTTTAGTGAGGAACCTGTTCCAGAATTTGTGTGCTGATTCTCCGGGCTGTTGAGTTATGTGACTTAAATCGTCTGCATCCGGAGGCCGGACATAAGTCCCCTGAAAATTTGCTCGAAACGCATCCTGAAGCTCTTCCCAACTTCCAATCGTATTTTCTGGGAGGCTTTTAAGCCAATGCCGAGCCGGCCCTTTGAGCTTGAGGGGTAGGTATTTTATGGCATGGAGATTGTCTCCTCTTGCCATATGTATGTGTAGGATATAATCCTCAATCCAGACTCTGGGGTCTGTTGTTCCGTCGTATGCCTCTATGTTTACGGGTTTGAATCCCGCTGGAAATCCATGATCCAGTACCTCGTCGGTAAAACATAGTGGGTGTGCAGCGCCCCTGTATTTGGGTGTGCCGTTGTCTTCAAATGCTCGGTTGGTTGTGTTACTTCCTGGAGTCTTCTTTTTTGGCCCATAGATAGACCTGGCCGGGTTATCCTTTTTCCGAGGATCTTTATGCTGATCGTGTGCCGGCTTGTGTGCGGCGCCCCTTGTTGCTCTTGGCCTGTCATCTGGTCGTCTATCTGGCCAGGCGGCTTCTTTCTTTTTTGACTGCGGGGGCTCTAAGGCCTCCTCGTCAAATTCGGGCAACAGCTTGCGCTTCGGCTAGCTCTTTGTCTGGTGACTAGTGCCATATTTATCTGCGGTGTTGAGTACTTTGCTCCATCTCATTCTGAGTACGTCCTCCGCTGTTTTGAGCTTCCACTTTTGCTTCTTCAAACTTCTTGCAGTGGCGACGAGCCTTTTATGAAGATTCATATGCTCTGGTGATGTGAGATCATCTTCGCTGGGGATGGGTTGCTTGTCCAGTTCATGTCTGGCTGGCTGCTTGTTGACGTGTGCGTCGTCCATTGCTTCACCCTGCTCTAGGGCCGGGTCCGTATGGGTGCCGTTTTTGTCGATTCTGGTCTTCGGGCGGCGTTTGCATCGCCGCTTTGTTTGTTTGTTGGGGGAGTTGTCCTTCGCCACGTCCCGTTTTTCCTCATTGTCGCTTCCTTTTGGTGTGTCCATCATGTATACATTGTGAGGTGGGGTGGCTTTCCCGTGCCCGTTAGGCGCTGGTTCTTGGTCGTCTCCGGCATCGTCGTCCATACCGTCGATGTCTTCGGAGTCGTAGTCTAGCATGTCGGTTAGATCGTCGACAGCGGCTACCAAGTGGGTGGTGGGTGGGCTTTGAATTTCTTCGTCGTCCGCATCCCAACCTTCCTGACCGCAGTCCGGCCAGGGCTCTCCTGATAACGAGAGATACTTTAGCGAACTCAAGATGTCGCTGAAAGGTGAGTGTTGAAAGATGTCTGCTGCGGTGAATTCCATGATCGGCGCCCAATCGGATTCGATCGGGGAGGGCGCGGGGGGTTCGGAGTCCGGCGAGGAGTCCGGCACCTCGGAGTCACGAGCTTTATGAGGGACAAAGTCAGTGTTCGGCTCTATTGCCATAGAGGTTGCAGCCCCCGAGGCGGTGTCTAGCTATCCGTCCTCGATCTGCGCAGCCGGCTCCGAATTGAAGATCGGAGCGGGTTCGAGTGCGGCCTCCAGGGTATTGTCCGGTTGCAGAGCTAAATCATGCTCGCCGTGACAGTGCGGCACGCTCGGCTGTGGCTCGAATCCATTGAGGATCAAGTCCCCGCGGATGTCAGCCGTGAAGTTCAAACTTCCAAATCTGACCTGACGGCCAGGGGCGTAGCCTTCGATCTGCTCCAGTTGGCCAAGCGAATTGGCCCGCAGTGCGAAGCCGCCGAATACGAAGATCTGTCCGGGGAGAAAGGTCTCACCCTAGACTGCGTCCTTGATGATGGTCGAAGAAGCCATCGAGCCTATCGATGACGACATAGAGGAACTCTCAATGAAAGCACCAATGTCGGTGTCTAAACCGGCGGATCTCGGTAGGGGGTCCCGAACTGTGCGTCTAGGCGGATGGTAACATGAGACAAGGGACACGATGTTTTACCCAGGTTCGGGCCCTCTTGATGGAGGTAAAACCCTACGTCCTGCTTGATTAATATTGATGATGTGTGTTACAAGAGTGGATCTACCACGAGATCAAGGAGGGTAAACCCTAGAAGCTAGCCTATGGTATGATTGTTGTTCGTCCTATGGACTAAGGCCATCCGGTTTATATAGACACCGGAGAGGGCTAGGGTTACACAGAGTCAGTTACAAAGGTAGGAGATCTACATATCCGTATCGCCAAGCTTGCCTTCCACGCCAAGGAAAGTCCCATCCGGACACGGGACGAAGTCTTCAATCTTGTATCTTCATAGTCTTGGAGTCCGGCCGATGATGATAGTTCGGCTATCCGAACACCCCCTAGTCCGGAACTCCCTCACACGGCTTCCGAGGTGATGCTTCCCCATGTTCCTTTGCTGAAGGCTCTTGAATTTCGCAGCCTTAGCCTTGGCTACCTCGGTAGCGAAAGTGTCCTTGAACTTTTTGAACTCCTCTTTCATAAGTGTCGGATTTTCCTCCAGAATCTTGGATAAGGGTTCCTCAGCCTCAGTAGCTCGTTTCACCCTCCCTTTCCAAGAGGCCAAATCATTGCTGAACATGCCCATGGCGTGATTGTTAATCTTTTTCATTTTCGGATCATCCCACGGTTGCTCTATGCTATCATCCCGGTCGGGGAACTTGAATCTCTTGTGCAACTTCGTTAGGAGCAACTGCCTCAAATGTTCTTTACTCCTTAAGTCATCGTCGTTGATGCTCGCGCATTCCTATAGGATGCATCCTACTTGGTTCACATAGCACTTGAGAGGTTCTTCCGGCTCTAATGGCTCAAACTTGCCAGGTACCATCTTTGTGATCACCATCGTTTGATGCCGAGTTTGTTAGGTTTTCGTATCCTCTGCTTCTTCTGCTTCTTCTCTCTGGTATCGGCACCGGTATCTTCTCCGCCAGTACCTTCCTCGCTGGTACCTTCCCTGCCGGTACCTTCACTGCCGGTCTCGGCACCGCCATCGGTGTCGGTGTCGTCGGTGTCGATGTCGGCGTCAGTACCATCATCAAGGACGATCTGCAAACCTTGACTTTGCTTAGCAGTCAAATAGTCGAGGTACTCTTGTTCACCCTCATAATCCATCTCGTCTACATCTTGGTCAGAAGGCCTGGTTTCTTCATTGTTCAACATGTTTCCTATGATTAAGTCTCCTCGTTTAATTCTAAAACTATAAAAAATGAGAAGTGACATAAACAATATCTATGTTTGCCGGAATGCCGTTCCAGTAACTCCCGGCACTCGATATGCCTACTTTCTACCACAAGTCATGCCAAATTTCACAGAAAATTTTGGCATGACCTTTGCTAAAAAGTGGACATATTGAGTTCTTGAAATTCACCGGAACGGAAATGAATCAACATTCTGGCAAAACATACGCCACTCGGGTCATTTGCCCTGCACATCACATGTCCAAATTCCAAATATGACATGTCCAAATCACATGTCCACATATCACATGTCCACTTCAAATTTGCATATAAAAGGAAGAAAAATATATAACTTGAAGAAAAATATAAAATGCAAGAAGTCATTTAAAAAAATAGAACTAATCTGTCCACTTCAAATTCTGTTTTTTAAATAGCAAGAATTGCTTTAACAAAAAAAATTAAATAGCAACAATTGTTTTAACTAATCTGTCCTAGGTTTCATACTAATTCTAATTACCTAACTAGCACTATAAAATTTAAATAACAACAATCGCTTTAACTAAAAAATGCAAGAAACCTATATAATCAATTCTGTTTTTTGTTACACTAAAAAATAGCCTAGGGTTCATACTATTTCATACTAATTAGCACTAAATAGCAGAGAAGAGGGGAGGGAGAGGGCTTAAAGAGGGTAGAGAGAGATGGG
>NC_041385.1:153481827-153503069 GCF_002162155.2 Triticum dicoccoides
CGAGGCGGGGGTGAGCGCCGGGGTCGGGGGAGATGGGGGCGAGCGCGGAGTCGGGGGCGAGCGAGGGGACGGGGCGAGCGCGGGGATGGGGACGAGCACTGGGGTTGGGGGCGAGCGCCGGGACAGGGCCGAGCGCCGGGGTCGAGGAGCGAGCGCCGAGGTCGAGGGCTCCGGCGGCGACGACGCGGGGGAAGAGAGAGGGGGATTTGGAGGAAGAGCAGAGGCGGGAAGAAGCAGAGGGAGTGAGGATTTGGGGGGTTATGTCGAGATAGCAGTAGCGCGTTCCAGCAAACTCGCTATAGCTAAGTTAGCTGTAGTGTGAAGAACGCGCTACTGCTAATCTAGATAGCTATAACGTTTATTTTAGAAAGTGCTAGTGCTACTACAGATAGCGATAGCGTTTTCCTGTGAAAAGCGCTACTGCTATTACCTGTAGCAGTCTTACAGTTTGTTTCTTCTATTTTCTTTTCCATTATTTTCTCTCCCTTTTCTTTTATTTTCTTTTCCTTGTTTTTTTAGAGCAGTGAACGAAGGGAAGGTGATACAATGTATATAACTAAGGCTATATATATATTGCATCATTTGACGGTTAAGTATGTATACAAAATGGGAACATATATATTACATCATTTGACCAATGCATAATGGACAAGTGTGTACACAAAATGGGAACATATATATTACATCATTTGACCAACAACGTATGGTTCCTCAGCTTTGACGTTTTTGTTTTTGAGTGAGCTTCTTTCCCTTCTTGTTCATTGAAGAATAATTGAGCCCATCATTGTGACTTTTCCTTTTCCATGGAGTATGATCTTTCTTAGGTAATGTAGTATTGATTCTTCTTTTGACATATACTTCATCGTCATCATCATCTTCCCTCATTGGGTTACCGTACTGATCGTAGTCTTCCTCACTGGCGACTCCATCCATTCCAATGATGTTCCTTTTGCCTATCCTCACGACAACACGGCTGGGATTGAACGGTTCGGTTATGAAGAAGCATTGTGTCACGTGCTTAGCATGTACCCATGGCTCATTTTTTGTGATAGCGTTCATGGTAGCACTCTTGGCGTCGGGTATAGTCATGGTAGTGAAAAACCGGTTTTCTCTTTCGACATTCTTAGCCCATCTGACACGGAACATCGTCGTGTTGTGCAGTCGAGAGTAGTCAAGCTCCCAGATCTCCTCAGCCCTTCCGTAAAATCTCTCAGTTGCGCCGTTGTCACTGCCGGTCATGCACTCCATCATCACCCCTGAGTTCTGATCATCACTGTCCATATCTTTGGCCTCCGTGTAGAATGTGTATCCATTGACATCGTATGCCTGATAGGTGACGAGGTTGGGCGAGGGGCCATGTGCTAAGGCATATATGAGCAGTCCGTCCTTAGAGCCCTCTTCCGGGGGATTAGAAATAATATGCTCTTTGAACCAATGCAGGAAAGTGGTGTTGTGCTCTCTAGTAACTTCGGCGTCTGTCCTGCATACCCCCCGGTCATGATACTTATTTGCGATAATTTCTTTGTGCAGTGCCATGAAAGGATCTACCTCGTCTAGGTGTTGTAGCACTACCAAGTTTGCTCTGTCAAAGTCGTTGCGTCGATCTGAGTATGCCACGTGCAGTTCCCTGTGACCATTGGAGTGACCTCCTCCTTCAAGCCTCCCATCGTGCTTGTTAACGGGCAAACCAACACCAACACCAGGCGGCTGGTCCGCGCCATATAGAAAATTCTCACAGAAAGAGATGCACTCTTGTGTCAGATAGCCCTGGACGTTGCTTCCATCCGGACGGAACATGTTACAAACGAATACTTTGATCATCCCATTCATCCTCTCAAACGCATCATGTTGTGCAGGAATGACGACCCCATGTCTATTATGTCGTCCACAATATGGACACACAGATGCACCATGACATCAAAGAACGCGGGCGGGAAGTACATCTCAAGCTCATTCGGTATCACAATGATCTCTTCCTGTAGCCTTCGGAGCTGCTTCACACTGATCGACTTTCGAGAGATGACGTCAAAAAAGTTGCAGCGACCAGTAAGCGTGTCACGGCCGTGCTTGTCCATTATCCCTCTAAGGGCAACAGGTAGTATTTGCGTCATCATCACATGACAGTCATGGGACTTCATCCCGCTGAACCTTTTCTTGTTTGTGTCTAGATATCTGCTTATCTTGCCACAATAACCGAAACTAACTTTGACTCCGGTAAGGCACTTAAAGAATTGACCGATCTCAGCCTGACTTAAGGTGAAGCAAGAATGGGGGCAATAATCCTCTTCATTTACTTTTTTGCCCTTCTTCTCCCGCGCCTCTGTCTCCGTCTCTATCTCATCTAACTTTTGATGGGGCAGCATTTGCAGATCTTCCCTGATTTCCAAATCTTGCAAGTCTTTTCTTGCCTTCAGCCCATCCTTGGTCTTATCCGACATGTTCATCAGTATCGCAAGCAAGCTCTCAAGGAAATTCTTACAGATATGCATTTGATCAAGGCAATTAGGTGTGTCGAGTTTGTGCTAGTACTCCAAGTCCATAACACAGACCTCGTCTTCCATACCTTCAGCAGGGGCTCTGGCGCCTTTTTCATCGTCTTTCCCAGTGTGGGTCACTGTTCCCAGTTTTTCAACAACTCATCGAATTCGGCGCCGCTCCGCTTACGTGGAGGTCCTCGATGCTCAGCGTGACCATTGAATAGATCTCCACGCTTTCACCATGGGTCGTCCTTATCGAGCCATCTTCGATGCCCCATGTACATGATTTTCCCAGACCCGCCCTCTTTCCTTGACGTTAGCTGTTGAGACGTCGTATCATCCATGCACCGTGTGCATCCACGATATCCATGGCACACCTGGCCTGCGACATATCCGTAACCGAGATAGTCATGCATCATCATGATCAGCGCGGCTCTCATGTAGAAATACTCGCCTTTGCTGGCGTCCCATGTCTTGGTCGGTGTTTTCCATAATGTGTCTAACTCCTCTTGAAGTATCCCCAAATACAGATTAATATTATTTCCGGTTGTTTCGGCCCTTGAATCAGCATGCTCATGTGAATGTACTTCGACTTCATGCACAACCAGGGGGGAGGTTGTACATCCATACAAACATGGGCCATGTGCTATGGTTGGTGTTCTGGTTGCCAAATGGATTCATGCCATCGGTACACGCGCCAAGCACGATGTTCCTTGCATCATATTTGAAATGCCGATAGAAGCCATTCAACGCTCTCCACTAGCTTCCATCCTTGACGTGTCTCAGCTTCGGATCATCTCCATCGTCAGGCTTCTTCCTCTCCCCGTGCCAGCACATGATGAGCTTTGCTTCCTTGGGATCTATGAAATACCGCTGGAGACGGGGAGTGATTGGTAAGTACCATAGAACTTTCTGGGGAGATTTCTTCCCGACCTTCTTGTATCGAGAAGCATTGCACACCGGACAACTTGTTTTTTCCGCGTGCTCCTTCCGATAAATTATGCAATCACATGCATGGTATCTAACGTGTGGCAGATCACGAGGGCACATGATCTTCTTGGCCCCATCCACACTAGTAGGACATAGATTCCCCGCGGGAAGAACATCCTTTAGGTACTTGAGATGCTCATCAAGGCTAGTGTCGGTCCATTTGTTTTTAGCCTTCGTCTTCAAGAGTTGGAGCGTGAAACTCAAGTGGGTCACCTCAAGATTGCAACCATCATACAATGGAGTGTTTGAGTCTACCACCAGTTGCTGCAGCTTAGCCTCCTCTCTAGAAGTTGATCTCTCAGTACTCGTCTCCTTGTGAAGCAGTGCTTGAACATGAGGGTCCCGCACGATTGAACTTAGTACCAACAAACTCTGCAGCATTGAGTTCATGTTCTCTCTGCCGCCATGTCCGGCCACTTCTCTACCGCCATATCTGGCCTCTTCTCCTCCTCCATGTCCGGCCCCTTCTCCGCCGCCATGTCCGGCCTCTTCCCTGTCGTCATTGTCGATCATCTCTTCGTCTTGCCCTGTGTCATCATTGCCTGCCCCGTCGGCGTCCTCAACATCATCATCCTCATCTTCAATTATCCACTGAGTATAGCCATCCATGAAACCAGTCATGAGCAGGTGCGCTTCGACACGACCATCGTCATAGGGGTCGAGCCAAACTTTTCCTTTGCATCTTCGACACAGACATAAAACCTCTGACATGTTATTTTCTTTCATGTCCTGCACCGCCGACCGCAACCACCTGTCCACCATCATTCCACTGACCATCATGAATGCATGCATAGTAATAATAAACAATTTGATTATAATGCGTGCATGCATCAAAGTCATACAAAAATTCAGCATGACCTTCCCTAAAAATAGGACATATAGAGTTTGCCTGAAATTCGCCGAAACAGAAATAAATCGACATTTCGGCAAAACATAGGAAACTCAAGCACAATTCGGCGGCAACTCAAGCTACACACACAATTTCATCATATCATGCGATTATGTCATATCGCACACACACACATATTTCCATTCTTGCAAAAGCACAAAGTTTTAATCATCTATCTCGAGATCGAGCACGGTGATGATGATGTCGATCGGTGTCACCACACACCTAGGGAATGATCAAAAGTGGACAAAGCTTACTTCTTGAGATGGCTAGATCTAGTTAGGAAGGTACATAGCTCACTTCATTAAATGGGTAGATCTACCAAGCTAGTTGGGGAAGGAGATGACTATCTAGTTGAGGGAGAGGAAAAATAGAAAGGATATGCATTAATGGAGGTGGTGTAAGTTAGCTAGGAGCAATAAAGAGGGAGAAAGGTAGGTAGAAGAAGGAGAGTAATGGGGGGAGAAGTAGTGAGGAATAAGCAAAGTGAGGGAGAGAGGAGGTGGGAGATAGGGGAAAGTGAGGAAGAGAGGATGGGGGAATGGGAGGGGGAGGGGAAAATGTGGCATATGCTGCGGCTTAGCAGTAGAGCTGGTCATAAACCGCGCTAGTACTATAAGTGTAGCAGCAGCGCACTTATGACACACGCGCTACTGTTAAGTGGGTCCCGCCATGTGGCCAGTTTAAAAAAGCAACAATTAGCAGTAGCGCGTACAGGAAAAAGCGCACTATTGCTATTACTTTATCAACAACGCGCTTATACAGACCGCGCTACTGCTAAATCTAGGTTGGTGGGAACTGTCGGTCGACTTTATTAGCAGCGTGGTTCTGCCAAACCGCGCTACTGCTAAATCAGTAGCAATAGCGCTTGTTGTTTTCCCTCGCTACTGCTAATTAGCAGTAGCGCCTCCCCCTGAATCGCGTTGCTGCTAAGATTTTGTGTATAAGGTTTTCCCTAGTAGTGACGGTTTGCAGAGGCAACGGAGATGAAACGTGTGCGATAGTAAATCACCGAGATTGAATGGGAATCCAAATTTCCTTTGTCCTTTGTCCATGAGTTTTTTTCTACGATGAACACAAACCCTGCTAATCACCATGTTCAAATTTGGCACTTTTTCGGGTTCATTTACAATATTTAGGGGATTATGTGCATTTTCTAGGCATTAATGCACATAATTCAAATTCAAACAATCGGAAAAGGTGCACGAGAATGGTCTGGAAAACCTTGGTCGTGCTATTTAGTAATTTCTCATGCATTTTACAAGGAATGGGCAGATATTTCAAGGAAATGTGTGGCCTCACCATTCCCTGGTAAAAAATTGAGAATGTTTGTCTTATGTCGCCATGCACGCCATTCATAAATCAAACCATCACCTAGGAAATTTCATGGTTTCGAGGGGAATCAACAAGATTGAAGAGGCCGGGAATCCAAATTTCCTTCCTAGCTTGTCATTCAGTTTTTTCTACAATCAACATACCCCCCTTGAATGCAACGTGCTCAATTTTGGCATTTTTCTGGGCTCATGTACCATATTAGGGGATTATGTTCATTCTCTAGGCATTAATCCACATAATTCAAATTCAAACAATCGGTGCATGAAAAGGTGCACACGAACGGTCTAAAAAAACCATACTCGTGGTATTTAGTAGATTCTCAATCCTTTTACAGGGAACGGGCAGATATTTCAAGGGAATGCGTGGCAATAGTCAGCCAAAACACGTCATTTACTAGGTTAACAACTATAGAAAAATGAAATACATGCTTGAAAAATATGACGCCTGGCATGGTGCCTGTCAGGACCCCGATCCTAAGTCACACCGATCTAGCATGTAACACATCATATCACTTTGCGGCCTCACGCACGGTATTCCCACGGGTGCCACCTTACCTGGCCCGGGACCGTTTGCGCATTTTGGCTCACGTATATGATAGTGCCGCTAGCATCCATATGACAAAGAACCCGGGCTGACATGGCTAGTCGTGAACCCAAAGTGGCACTAACTTACAGGGACATGCATACATGACCAAACAACGAACGTGTCGATCATCAGCGAGTGAATCCGGGCTGTAGCAACTGGGCTAGCAGGACTCCGGTAAACCGGGCTGTAGCAGGCTAACAGGACTCCGGTAGACACCGCGTGGCATTTCCCCGAAGGGACAGACACAGGAACGAAGAAGGACACATGCCGGCCAGCCTAAGTGTTTCGGAGCAGTAGCAAGCTACCATGGCTCAGTGGAAGCACTAGGAGACATTTCCCGGTAAGAGAGGCTACCAAGGATAAACAACTAGGTTGTCAGATCCCACACATACCAAGCATTTCAATAACATACACACAATATGCTCGATATGTGCAAATACAACATGGCATCACAACATGACTCTATGACTCAAGTATTTTATTCGATAGGCTCCGAGGAGCGAGATATTACAATCATGGGTCGCATGACCCAACATTCAGAGCAAACAAGTCAAGAACAAGAGGAAGCTTAACATGTCTGAGTACAGACATCTACAAAGAAAAAGGCTGAGAAGCCTGACTGTCTATCAGATCCTGCCGAGGGCACAAGATCGTAGCTGAGGTAACAAGCTAAACATCGAAGTCCACGCGGAACTACTAGCGAGACTGAAGTCTCTCTGCAAAAACATAAATTAAGCAACATGAGTACAAATGTACCCAGCAAGACTTACATCAGATCTAACTACATATGCATCATTATCAACAAGGGGATGGTGGGGTTTAACTGCAGCAAGCCAGCTTGACTCGGTGGCTATCCTGAACTATGACTGCAAGTAACTCTTTTGAGGTGGCGCACACGAGTCCACATATTCACCATATCAATACACCACTATGGATCCGCTCCCGTCTCCCTACGAGAACGTCGTCCATAGCACTCACACTTATCTTGCGTATTTTAGAGTATCCACTTTCACTTGTCTATGAACTGTACAGGCAACCCAGAAGTCCTTTTCCGCGGACACGGCTATTCGAATAGATCATATTAACCCTGTAGAGGTGTACTTCTTCACACACGCTCTCACCACTTACCGCCATGTACACCTCGTGTATCTCGGCAACCTTCAAGCGGAAGCCTGGCGAGGGAGTCGGCCACGACCTGACTAACCACACAAGTCTCTCGTCCAGGTTTATCGCCTATTCAGGTTCCATCCGCAAGGAGATCCGGCCGGGGTGTCGCTCACGGCCCCAAACGATGTGGGCAGGGTTGCCAAGTCCACCATCCGGGTGCCACTTGGTACACCGGGCCACTGTGCCTAGTCTGTCCCAAGCCCACCTGTACCGGGTGCCACTTGGTAGACTACTAACACTACCTACAAACACCAGAAACTAGTTGCAACTCCTGGACAGAGATCAGGTTGATTAATAAGTCGAGAGGGGCACTTAAGCATTCCAATGCGTGGTAGTAGCTGTTCATGGATCACAAACACAGAACTCAGTTCCTAAGGACGGCTTCAATGAGACAACCCACCATGTACTCCTACATGGCCTCTCACCGCTACCTTTAACAAATCGTGTTCACACACTTAGCTCACACACAGTAGGACATGTTTACACACCTCCAATTCATCCCCGATGAATCAGACCTGACTCAACTCTAAGCAGTAGCAGGCATGACAAACAAACATGAATGAGTAGGCACATCAGGGCTCAAACAACTCCTACTCATGCTAGTGGGTTTCATCTATTTACTGTGGCAATGACAGGTCATGCAGAGGATAAGGGGTTCAGCTACCGCAGCATGTAATAGTTGAATTGTTGTTGTCCTAATGCAGTAAAAGAGAGCAGGAGCGAGAGAGTGGGATTGTATCGGAATGAACAAGGGGGTTTTGCTTGCCTGGCACTTCTGAAGATAATATAGTTCTTCATTGGTGTCATTGAACTCATCATCGGAACCAAGTCTATCGAGAGGGGACAAATACCGGCAACACAGAGAAAGCACAATCAATGCAGTGCAACAATATGATGCATGAATATGACATGGCAAAATGAGTGTGTTTTGGCAAATGCAACTTAGAATAGATTAAATGAAGTTGGTTTGAATACAAGATTCAAATTCAAACTCCATATGTGATTATTCAAATGCCATTAAATTGATTTGACCTAACAGTGAACAAAAGTTGTTCTAACATGCATGAAAATGGTACAGATGGATAGATTGGATTTTTCTGATCATTTTTCATATATAATTTATTTCATTTGGAGTTACGGTTGAATTACTATGAATTTTTGAAGTTTGCAACATATTCTGGAATTTCCTATATAAGAATAAATCCAGAAAAGGATTTACTGCATCAGCCTGGTGTCAGTGTGATGTCAGCGGTCAACTGAGACGGTCCAGGTCAACCCTGACCTGTAGGTCCCGTCTGTCAGTGTCAATTAAACTAACTAAGTTTAGTTGGCATTAAACTAATACTAACCTAGTTTAGTTAGTGGCCTGGGGCCCACACGTGAGTGACCCAGAGGGTCAAACTGGGTCCACCTGGGGTCAACGGTCAGCGGGGGGTCAAACTCGCCGGCGGCTCGACGCCAGCGACGACAGGCGTGGCGGAAGGGCTCGGAAATGAGCCACAGGGCATCATTTTGGCCGCGGTCTGTTGCGTTCGAATGCACGTAGCGGCGCGCATCAAGTGGTGGCAGCGGTAGGTGCTGGGGTGGCATGTAGCGGCGGTGGCGGCGAGCCGAGCGGCGGCCGGAGTACAGGCGCATGCGGGCACGGGGCTACGAGGCGCTAGGGGGCCATCTGGTGGCTGCGTTGGCCTCCTGGAGGCACCAGGAGCATGTTTAGGTGCACGGCCGCGAGCGGTTCGAGCTCAGCCCACGGCGGCGATGAGGTATGGCGGCGGCGAGCTTTGGAGCTCATGGAGGTGGCGGCTACTGCACGGTCGTGAGCAGGGGAGGAGGGGGAAAAGATGCGGGGGCTCACAGGGAACACGCAGGGACGGTCAGTGGTCTCGGGGGCGGTCCGGTGTGGGCGAAACGGCGAAGCCGATCTCCGGCGTCCGGAGGAAGAAGACGACGGCGAGGGCGTCACTGCAGGGCTCCCGGCGTCGCTTGGCGCAGTGTGGGGTAGGAGTGGGTCGAGGCGGTTCTTCTGGACAGCTCAGGGGAGAGATGCGACAGCGGTGGGCGCGGTGGTGGTGAGCGGCGTCGACAGCAGCGTTCGGTTGCAAGAGGGAGAGAGAGAAGAGGAGGGGAGAAGGCATGGGAGAGAGTAAGAGCAGTTCAGGGGGGGTGCGTGGCATCGTCCAGAAGATCGGGGAGGCTAGGCAGGCAGGGAGGAGCTGGCGCGGCTCGCCTGCGCGCCGGGCACGCAGCTGCTTCTCCTCCTGGCAAGAGGAAGAAGACAGTGTTGCCCCTGGTGGGCCGGCTGGCTTTGCCCGGCTGGGCTGCTACAGTGGTGGGCTGGCTGGGCTGCCAGGTAAGTCTCTCTCTCTCTCTCTCTTTTATATTCTGTTTTTCTATTTTTCTGTAAGTTTGTGGCTTTATTAAAATAGTTAGACACCTTCAAAAATCCTGAAAATAATCATAGGCTCTGTTTAGATTAATTCCAATAGCCCACACTTATTTCCAGAATTATTTGAGCATTTAAAATATTTACTAGCATTTAAATGCCCAAATGCAAAGTACATATGATTTAATTCAGTGGCCAAATATGTCATGGAAAAATGTGCAACACCTCTGGTTATGGTTCTAGCATTTTCCAGAAATGATGAACATTTTTGAAAGCCATTTGGATTCACTAAAAATATTTTTAGGTTGAACCTATTTGAATTCCATTTGGTGCTAGGGTTTGAACATCCCCATTTCAAATTTCCATGAAAGTTAAACATGATGCAAGCAAGATGCAAACACTACGCAGCACCAGAAGCTAGGGATGTGACAACTCTCCCCCACTAAACAAGAATCTCGTCCCGAGATTCAAGCGTAGGGTAGGATGAAGGGGGAACGCAAACTAACATAATCTTCATGATCCAGGTGGCACTTCATCAGAACATTGAATCGATCACCATCTTGTCTCGTCGTCTTGCTCTGAGAACTCCAACTAACATGGCAAGAAGAGGAAAGGAAAACTCTAGAAGAATCGATCTTCTCGAAGACCAAACAACTCAGGATTAATTCATGGGATGAGACATTGACACATCTCTCGAGCTGAGACACGAAGCATACATCTGAAGAAATGGAGTGAGACAGATGACGAGGGCTCGCTAGGTAGACAACAATTCCAGACTTAAGAATGTGGTGATCGGTTGTCAACATAGTGAGGAGTTGAATTGCCATGATACCATAACAGGGCACCTTAGGGAAGGTGACTCATAGAAATATCCCCTTAAGTGGCAAAAAGAATTACCTTTGATTCAGAGATCATGGAAACTCTTTATACCAGCCTAAGGCAATTCTCGAGCGATCATTTGGAGGGGTTCGGTAGAATGGCATATCCGGATTAGAATGGATGATGTGGATTACCTTGTTGAAAACAACACAAGGGATGATTTTAGTAACTGGGGAGAAACTCAACAGTAGAGAGTGAGTCCACTGTTTGAAAAGTTATAGCATAATCAAGGAAACTGAGATCAATCCCAATTAGTGTCGATGATAACACCTAGCGCTTGTGTGTGCTCTCAAGAACTTGAGCATTTCCATATTCATCAAGGTTTTACCAATTTCCGTGTCAAGGGTCCTGGCAACACAACACACTACCATGATGAATAGTGATGGATGATGCAGATGCAAAGGAAGATAACACCTTCTCAGATTTCACCTTAGCAATGCCAAGGTCGCAAGATCTGGATAATCGACCGAGAGACATTTAGCACTCCGCTTCTAATGTTCTCCTTGATGTGCTAGTGTATCCCATTCATAGATATGGTTTGATATCTAGAACATCAAGTAAAAGGTCGGACTTCGGAAACACCAAATCCATAAGGAACAACTTCTGGAGTAAATCCTACGAAATCCTTATGGGGAGGTGGCCAACTTCCTCAATCAAGATACTACAATAATAGGTCTTCCGGCTGGGTGTGTTGGCCACGACATCCACTTTACCGGATTACAGAGAGACCAATATTATAGTTCTTGGGAAATGTTCCAACCATCATATCTGCCTGAGATTCAGATCTGGTTGGTATCAGGATAATCCAGACTCATCGAGTCTAGAAAGAAAAATGAAAGTTTGCAACACAAATCGATGAGATGACGTTGCGAGATTCTCGGGGGATAAACTACGATAGTAAACTCCAAAACATGAGCCATCTCTGCTACATAGATGTGAACACGCTGCCATAGACAAGCATGACCACGTAGTAGTCTTATAATAAAACACTATCGAGTTCAGGTGGGGAACCATCAACGAGGATAATGAAGTCTTGTGCATGAACTAGTATTCGCACAACAACTCCTTTTCCCTTGAACAAATCAATCAGTGGCTTGGTGTGCTAGGAAACCCATATAGAATGGAGGCGGCCAACCTACCAAACCATAGAGTACTTAGCGCATGTGCATGACCAACTTGGGACGATTCCAGAGGAAGCAACAACAAGCTTTCTCGAATTCACGGTGGAAACTTGCATCGATTGCACGTGAACTTAGAGAAAATCACTACTTTCATCCAAACATATGCTTCATGAACGGAACATGAAGGCATTGTTTACAAAGTTTCCAACACTAGCTTAATGTTTAACACGAATCATGGGGGAGACAAGATGTTGCTGATGGGCTCAACAGCAACTCATCGGAATTTCCATATCACTGGACTTCCACCACTATGTGAACAATGTGATAGTATTGGTCAGACCAAAAGATGTAATGGTGTATGCTCGAGGAATCAACCACGAGTAAGACAACATTATGAATATCGTTGGTTATGATTTGATTTAAGGATAGCCCACACTCAAATCAAGGTTCGGACAAGACAATAGATTCAACAACCGATCATGAGGAACAATCGATGAAGATATCATCTCTCTTCAACACACACACACACAAGGATATCCCTTTGGAAATTAACTAAATTAGACAAGCTTTTATCTTCCAACTCTCGAAGTTGTTGTTTAGCTTGACCAACTAGCTCAGGGGTATCCCACATAGATTCTTGGAGAATGTCTGGTTTACAAGAAACCAACTTGACCACGAACTCAACATAGCGATCAGGTGACAACCTGGTGATACTTCCGAGAAGATATTCGGAAAATCACGTACCACCGATATGTTGCTAAGCTCGAGAACAATCTTGCTTTTCAGGGCAAGACGATATGACTGAATAAGCAAGGACTGACACTATCCTAACTCATTGATCGAAAAGTGCATCGGGAATAAGAACTAGGTAGCACAATCAATCTCAGGATGATGATTCATTAACCAACACGCTAAGAATGAGAATATTGTCCATTAACTACCAAGCAACAAGGTTGCTAGGAGTATTGATTTCACACATCATGATTCACTTGTCGGTGTTCCAGTTACAATAACATGGGGACCGAGGGATGAATGATGACGGCAAGAAGTATCACTGTATCAAGAGTTCATGAGAGATGCTGCAATTCCTATAACAATCCTAACATAAAGGGGGTAATACTTCAAGGTAGAACAGAACAAAAGCTGGGTTGGCATTTTGATCTGCGAGATACAACTACTTTGACCCAATCCTGGATATGGATTAGGTATCGGAGTTTGTTTCTCCTAGTCATTCCAAAATAGAATGGCTTGACAGACCTCAAGAGTAACAGGCATCGATAAACACGATTGCACCACTACTCCCGACTATCAATTGATAGACAAAGGTCAGAAGACAACTAAAGAGGGACAACTCAAAAGAACATACAATTTCTGAGTTGTGGACGCATGGATTAGCATGTCGAACGAGTTCAACATATTTCTTCCGGGTAACTCATGCGGAGAAGGTAGGACTGGCAGAGTCACATCTTAGAATCGAGAACTTGTCAAGAGCACACTGATTGTGATCTTTCGGTTCAGCCAGGAACTTCTGCCATAAGCAGTACATGGTATTTGGAAGAAGGAAATACCACGGACATCGAGGACTAATGCAAAGGTTACCAATACCCTAAAGGAACTAGCAAACACTAACAACACGAGGTAAGTAGGATGAATCTCGGGTTCAGAAACCCAGGAGTAGAATACCTACTACTAAGTGGCATCATGGGATGCTTTCAAGAATGATGGCCAGAATCATCATACTGGAACACAGAACATGGCTAGATTACTAGGTGATCCCCTAAGACACCTAGGGTCATAATAATAACTCCAACATATATGTCGAGGTAATAGAATACCTCAACTCAGCAATTAGTGTGATTAACCTGGCCCAAAGGAACATCAAAACCAGAGGGAAAAGATTTGCAAGTGCATCAGATTGTTTAGAAACCTGGGATGACTCGGACAACATAACGGCTGTAAATGCTTAAAAAGATTGGAGACATGCTACAAAAATGGTGGCATAGCCACTCAGAAGCACAATATCAAGGTTTCGAGATCAACAGTTAACATACAGAGGTAGTAGGAACTGAACCGAGGCTGAAGTCCAGCAATTCTAAAAGTCTACGGATTAGTAACACGTGATCCTGATAGAAAGAGGAGAAAGCCTAGTTCCTTAACCCCGTAGGAAAGATAAGATGACTCAGATCAGAAGGGCATGAGATAAAGGAGTAAAAGAGCCTTACGTTCCATCCCACAATCAATTCCCTTATATAACTAAAGAATTTCTAGACTCAACTTCGACCAGTTTGGCTTGGTAATCCTACAGGCAGTCAAGCTCTGATACCAAAGCTGTCAGGACCCCGATCCTAAGTCACACCGATTTAGCATGTAACACATCATATCACTTTGCGGCCTCACACACGGTATTCCCACAGGTGCCACCTTACCTGGCCCGGGACCGTTTGCGCATTTTGGCTCACGTATATGATAGTGCCGCTAGCATCCATATGACAAAGAACCCAGGCTGACATGGCTAGTCGTGAACCCAAAGTGGCATTAACTTACAGGGACAGGCATACATGACCCAACAACGAATGTGTCGGTCATCAGCGAGTGAATCCGGGCTGTAGCAACTGGGCTAGCAGGACTCCGGTAAACCGGGCTGTAGCAGGATAATAGGACTCCGGTAGACACCGCGTGACATTTCCCCGAAGGGACAGACACAGGAACGAAGAAGGACACATGCCAGCTAGCCTAAGTGTTTCGGAGCAGTAGCAAGCTACCATGGCTCAGTGGAAGCACTAGGAGACATTTCCCGGTAAGAGAGGCTACCAAGGATAAACAACTAGGTTGTCAGATCCCACACATACCAAGCATTTCAATAACATACACACAATATGCTCGATATGTGCAAATACAACATGGCATCACAACATGACTCTATGACTCAAGTATTTTATTCGATAGGCTCCAAGGAGCGAGATATTACAATCATGGGTCGCATGACCTAACATTCAGAGCAAACAAGTCAAGCACAAGAGGAAGCTTAACATGTCTGAGTACAGACATCTACAAAGAAAAAGGCTAAGAAGTCTGACTGTCTATCAGATCCTGCCGAGGGCACAAGATCGTAGCTGAGGTAACAAGCTAAACGTCGAAGTCCACGCGGAACTACTAGCGAGACTGAAGTCTCTCTGCAAAAACATAAATTAAGCAACATGAGTACAAATGTACCCAACAAGACTTACATCAGATCTAACTACATATGCATCATTATCAACAAGGGGATGGTGGGGTTTAACTGTAGCAAGCCAGCTTGACTCGGTGGCTATCCTGAACTACGACTGCAAGTAACTCTTTTGAGGTGGCGCACACGAGTCCACATATCCACCATATCAATACACCACTATGGATCCGCTCCCGTCTCCCTATGAGAACGCCATCCATAGCACTCACACTTATCTTGCGTATTTTAGAGTATCCACTTTCACTTGTCTATGAACTATATAGGCAACCCAGAAGTCCTTTTCCGCGGACACGGCTATTCGAATAGATCATATTAACCCTGCAGGGGTGTACTTCTTCACACACGCTCTCGCCACTTACCGCCATGTACACCTCGTGTATCTCGGCAACCTTCAAGCGGAAGCCTGGCGAGGGAGTCGGCCATGACCTGACTAACCACACAAGTCTCTCGTCCAGGTTTATTGCCTATTCGGGTTCCATCCGCAAGGAGATCCGGCCGGGGTGTCGCTCACGGCCCCAAACGATGTGTGCAGGGTTCCCAAGTCCACCATCCGGGTGCCACTTGGTACATCGGGCCACTGTGCCTAGTCTGTCCCAAGCCCACCTGTACCGGGTGCCACTTGGTAGACTACTAACACTACCTACAAACACCAGAAACTAGTTGCAACTCCTAGACAGAGATCATGTTGATTAATAAGTCGAGAGGGGAACTTAAGCATTCCAATGCGTGGTAGTAGCTGTTCATGGATCACAAACACAGAACTTAGTTCCTAAGGACGGCTTCAATGAGACAACCCACCATGTACTCCTACATGGCCTCTCACCGCTACCTTTACCAAATCGTGTTCACACACTTAACTCACACACAGTAGGACATGTTTACACACCTCCAATTCATCCCCGATGAATCAGACCTGACTCAACTCTAAGCAGTAGCAGGCATGACAAACAAACATGAATGAGTAGGCACATCAGGGCTCAAACAACTCCTACTCATGCTAGTGGGTTTCATCTATTTACTGTGGCAATGACAGGTCATGCAGAGGATAAGGGGTTCAGCTACCGCGGCATGTAACAGTTGAATCGTTGTTGTCCTAATGCAGTAAAAGAGAGCAGGAGCGAGAGAGTGGGATTGTATCGAAATGAACAAGGGGGTTTTGCTTGCCTGGCACTTCTGAAGATAATATAGTTCTTCATTGGTGTCATCGAACTCATCATCGGAACCAAGTCTATCGAGAGGGGACAAATACCGGCAACATAGAGAAAACACAATCAATGCAATGCAACAATATGATGCATGAATATGACATGGCAAAATGAGTGTGTTTTGGCAAATGCAACTTAGAACAGATTAAATGAAGTTGGTTTGAATACAAGATTCAAATTCAAACTCCATATGTGATTATTCAAATGCCATTAAATTGATTTGACCTAACAGTGAACAAAAGTTGTTCTAATATACATGAAAATGGTACAGATGGATATATTGGATTTTTCTAATCATTTTTCATATATAATTTATTTCATTTGGAGTTACGGTTGAATTACTATGAATTTTTGAAGTTTGCAACATATTCTGGAATTTCTTATATAAGAATAAATCCAGAAAAGGATTTACTGCGTCAGCCTGGCGTCAGTGTGACGTCAGCGGTCAACTAAGACGGTCCAGGTCAACCCTGACCTGTAGGCCCCGTCTGTCAGTGTCAATTAAACTAACTAAGTTTAATTGGCGCTAAACTAATACTAACCTAGTTTAGTTAGTGGCCTGGGGCCCACACGTCAGTGACCCACAGGGTCAAACTGGGTCCACCTGGGGTCAACGGTCAGCGAGGGGTCAAACTTGCCGGCGGCTCGACGCCGGCGACGACAGGCGTGGCGGAAGGGCTCGGAAATGAGCCACAGGGCATCATTTTGGCCGCGGTCTGTTGCGTTCGAATGCACGCAGCGGCGCGCATCAAGTGGTGGCAGCGGTAGGTGCTGGGGTGGCGTGTAGCGGCGGTGGCGGCGAGCTGGGCGGCGGCCGGAGTAGGAGCGCATGCGGACACGGGGCTACGAGGCGCTAGGGGGCCATCTGGTGGCTGCGTTGGCCTCCTGGAGGCACCATGAGCATGTTTAGGTGCACGGCCGCGAGCGGTTCGAGCTCAGCCCATGGCGGCGATGAGGTATGGTGGCAGCGAGCTTCGAAGCTCATGGAGGTGGTGGCTGCCGCACGGTCGTGAGCAGGGGAGGAGGGGGAAAAGATGCTGGGGCTCACAGGGAACACGCAGGGACGGTCAGTGGTCTCGGGGGCGGTCCGGTGCGGGCGAAACGGCGAAGCCGATCTCTGGCGTCCGGAGGAAGAAGACGACGGCGAGGGCGTCACTGCAGGGCTCCCGGCGTCGCTTGGCACAGTGTGGGGTAGGAGTGGGTCGAGGCGGTTCTTCTGGACAGCTCAGGGGAGAGATGCGACAGCGGTGGGCGCGGTGGTGGTGAGCGGCGTCGACAGCAGCGTTCGGTTGCAAGAGGGAGAGAGAGAAGAGGAGGGGAGAAGGCATGGGAGAGAGTGAGAGCAGTTCAGGGGGGGTGCGTGGCGTCGTCCAGAAGATCGGGGAGGCTAGGCAGGCAGGGAGGAGCTGGCGCGGCTCGCCTGCGCACCGGGCACGCAGCTGCTTCTCCTCATCGGAAGAGGAAGAAGACAGTGCTGCCCCTGGTGGGCCGGCTGGCTTTGCCCGGCTGGGCTGCTATAGTGGTGGGCTGGCTGGGCTGCCAGGTAAGTCTCTCTCTCTCTCTCTCTTTTATATTCTGTTTTTCTATTTTTCTGTAAGTTTGTGGCTTTATTAAAATAGTTAGACACCTTCAAAAATCCTGAAAATAATCATAGGCTCTGTTTAGATGAATTCCAACAGCCCACACTTATTTCCAGAATTATTTGAGCATTTAAAATATTTACTAGCATTTAAATGCCCAAATGCAAAGTACATATGATTTAATTTAGTGACCAAATATGTCATGGAAAAATGTGCAACACCTCTGGTTATGGTTCTAGCATTTTCCAGAAATGATGAACATTTTTGAAAGCCATTTGGATTCACTAAAAATATTTTTAGGTTGAACCTATTTGAATTCCATTTGGTGCTAGGGTTTGAACATCCTCATTTCAAATTTCCATGAAAGTTAAACATGATGCAAGCAAGATGCAAACACTAGGCAGCACCAGAAGCTAGGGATGTGACAGTGCCATCATGGTATGGCCTCACTGTGCCCTGGTTAAAAGCTGAGAAGGTTTGATTAATGTCGTCATGCACGCCCTTCACAAATCGAACCATCACCGAGGAAGTTACATGCTTTCGATAGGGAAATCACCAAGATTGAAGGGGAATCCAAATTTATGTCCTAGTTTGTCATTCAGTTTTTTCCAATGATCAACATAGTGCCTCAGATGCAACGTGTTCAAATTTGACATTTTTCCGGGCTCATTTACCATATTTAGGGGATTATTTGCATTTTCAAGGCATTAATGCACATAATTCAAATTCGAACAATCGGTGCATGAAAAGGTGCACAAGAACGGTCTTGAAAACCATCCTCGTGCTATTTAGTATATTCTCATGCCTTTTACAAGGAATGGACAGATATTTCAAGGAAATGTGTGGCAATAGTCAACCATAAACGCGTCGTTTACTGGGTTAACAACTATACAAAAATGAAATACATGCTTGGAAAACATGACGCCTGGCATGGTGCCATGGTATGGCCTCACCGTGCCCTGGTAAAATTTTGAGAATGTTTTTCTTATGTCGTCATGCACGCCTTTCATAAATCGAACCATCACCAAGGAAGTTCCATGGTTTCGAGGGGGAAATCACCAAGATTGAAGGGGGGTCCAAATTTGCTTTGTCCTTTGTCCATAAGTTTTTTTCTACGATGAACATACACCCTGCAAATCACCACGTTCAAATTTGACACTTTTCTATGTTCATTTATCATATTTAGGGGGTTATTTGCATTCTCTAGGCATTAATGCACATAATTTAAATTCGAACAATCGGTGCATGAAAATGTGCACAAGAACGGTCTGGAAAACCATCCTCGTGCCATTTAGTAAATTCTCATGCCTTTTACAAGGAATGGACAGGTATTTTGGGGAAATGTGTGGCAATAGTCAACCATAAACGCGTCTTTTACTAGGTTAACAACTATATAAAAATGAAATAAATGTTTGAAAAACATGCCGCCTGGCACGGTGCCATGGTATGGCCTCACCATGCCCTGATAAAAATTTAAGAATGTTATCCTTATGTCGTCATGCCTGCCTTTCATAAATCGAACCATCACCGAGGAAGATTCATGGTTTCGAGAGGGAAATCACCAAGATTGAAGGGGGATCCAAATTTCCTTTGTCCTTTGTCCATGAGTTTGTTTTTGTGGTGAACATACACCCTGCAAATCACCACATTCAAATTTGACACTTTTCTAGGTTCATTTACCATATTTAGGGGATTATGTGCATTTTCTAGGCATTAATGCACATAATCCAAGTTCAAACAATCAGTGCATGAAAGGGTGCACAATAACGGTCTGGAAAACGATGTTCGTGTCATTTAGTAAATTCTCATGCCTTTTACAAGGAATGGAGAGATATTTCAATGAAATGTGTGGCAATAGTCAACCACAAACGTTTATTTATTGGGTTTTCAAGTATAGAAAAAATAAAATAAATGATTGAAAAACATGACGCCTGGCATGGTGCCATGGTATGACATCACCATGCCCTGGTGAAAATTTGAGAAGGTTTGGCTTATGTCGTCATGAACGCCCTTCATAAATAAAACCATCGCCAGGGAAGTTCCATGCTTTCGAGAGGGAAATCACCAAAATTGAAGGGGGATCCAATTTTTCTTTGTTCTTTGCCCTAGAGTTTTTTTTCTGCGAAGAAGATACACCCTGCAAATCACCGTGTTCGAATTTGGCATTTTTCCGGGCTCATTTACCATATTTAAGGGATTATGTGCACTTTCTAGGCATTTGGCGCATATAAATCCAATCCAGCTACAGCTACACGGATGTGATGTGAGGGACGTGGATTGTCGTTCGACCGCGACGCATCCTACGGTGCACACGCGCGATCCGCGTGGCTGGGGTTTCGGCCATTCATAACGCAACACACAATAGCCTCAAGCGCACACTGTTTCCGGAAGCGACCGAGATGAACCGTGTGCGATAATTAATGAACGAGCAAAATAGTAAGGGAAGCCAAATTTCCTTTGTCATTTGTTGTTGAGCTCTTAAAAACAACTGCACTGTACGGCTGCCCGGTCCCTCCGTCCCAAAGCTCTCTCCAAGCATCGTTCATGGCACCACGGCGCACAGTAACTAGTAAGGAAGCGATGGCATCCCGCCGCACCACGTTCCTTGCCACCTGCGACCGCACACATGGTAAGGAAGCGATGGCATTTCGCTGCACCAAGTTCATCGCCGCCGGCGGACACACGGTTATGTGGGCGGACTTTGAGGCTACCATGGCCGAATGGGCAGTGGATCTAGAGGCGACCAAAGCCACACAGGAGGATCGAAAAAGGCAGAAAGCAGTCAAGAAAAGAGAGTCCCGCTGCGCAAGAAAGAAGAGGCCGCACGCCGTGGTGAGGAGAGCTTGGTGGAGATCAAAGTACGGTTGGCTTCGGCCTACAACGCAGGAAGGAGAACACCGACATCTGGCCAGCATGCCCCGATGGCAGCATGTGAGAAGTAATTTAAGTTTGTAGTATTAGAGAAAATTACCAGTAGTACTTTAAGTTTGTAGTATTAGCGTACAATGTCGGTAAGAGCATCCTTTGAGGGCTTTGAGCATTGATTAGCATGTGTGACCGTGTGCGCTTTTTTGCATTAATCATTAAAAGATCACGACACATGGTTTCTATGCCGTACCCGTGTGCATTTTTTGCGTTAATGATCCATAAGTCTATTATCTGTGCGATGGTTCCTAATATACCAGGCGCACCATTGACCGTAAAAATCGACTACATGTGTACATTTTTTTGGAGACGGGAACTGCCAATTTTTTGTTTTCTCGCACACGTGTATTTTACGCGCTTCGTCTCTGTTGTGTGTTTCCCCCGCCCAAGTTTCAAGTTTCGCAGCAAAATTTTCATTAGGCGCGCGATTTCAGAATTTATTCCTCCAACCACATCCCCACCCATCAAATTTCCTCAGTA
>NC_041385.1:153503546-153517874 GCF_002162155.2 Triticum dicoccoides
CCGCTACCACCGCAACCACAACTTCAACCACATCTATGTTCTGCTCGGATCCAGTCAGGTAACCCACCGATCTCTATCACGGCCATGACCTGATTACTTAAATGGCGCCTGCAAAACATCCTCATGCCTCCAAATCCCCATCGTCCCTACCTCCAGAGCATCGCCATGCAAGCCCAACCACATATCACTTGGAGGTCGAGGAGCCGATGGCGGTCCATGGCGCGATGGCCGCTGTGCGTGTTGACCCGGAGGAACACCTCGCCTCCGCCGTTGCCAACATGGTGTAGGCTCTGGCCCAGAAGAAGTGCCCCGGCGACTAACCCCAGGACTTAACAAGTATGGTCTGACCAGCTAAATCTTACCAATACCACTTGCAATGGCTATGTTTTGTATGGTTGATGTATTAAGCATGTTCGTGCCTTGTTTATTTTAGTACTGCACACTATTTGATGTTCAAGTATTAACTGTTCAGTTCAATTTCACCAATACGAGCAACAAACTTTGCTACCATGCTACTCTCCGCAATGAAGATATACTAGAGATGTTTCCCATTTGCTACTTTTGGTGGATGCTAACCCTGTTGTACTTAACATGCATATCCATGTACTTACGCAGGGCCATAGCGGGTGATGCTGTTGTTTGTCATCGAGGTTAGCTGCATCCCATGTCTTACAGTATTTTACATCATTTGTGCAATTGTAGTTTGACTTCTAACATTTACTTGCTTCTTGTAGGTACACATGTCAGGGACGTTGATCCACACTTAGACCCGGAGGAAGAGCTCGCCTCCGCCGCCGCTGACTTTGGGCAGACTCTGGCCAAGATGAAGTGCCCCAGCAACTACCTCTCATGACTTACCAAGTATGAACTCACCAGTTCAATCTTACCAATACCAGTTGCAACAAATGGCTATGTTTTGTACAATCAATGTCTTAAGCATGTTGTAGTAAACATGCCTAACACGTTTTAGCTATTTTCCCTACCTTTTTATAGACAACTGGGTCATTATCTGCTCTGGCAGCACCTGCCTTGTGATGTTTAACTCAGCCAATTGCACTTTTATTAGTACCAGTTTCAATGGCCATTAAGCCTGTTGCAATTAACAGTTGTATCCATTTTAAAACAGATGTATTTCAATGGCTACAAATTTACAAAACATGAATTAGGATGATGTTAAGCCTGTTGCAATTAATAGTTGTATCCATTTTTTAATCCATCCCTTTGCTACCGTGGTACTTTTTTGCAATGAAGATATCACTACAGATGCTGCCGTTTTATTACCATTTGCTTTTTTTGGTGGATGTTAACCCTGTTGTAGTTAATATTGACTTTCCATGTACTTACACATGGCTACAATGGGTGATGATGTTATTTTCCGTCGAGGTTAGCTGCATCACATGTCTTATACACCATCTATTCCTAAATTTAAGTATTTTTAGAGATTCCAATATAGACTACATAAGAAGCAAAATGAGTGAATCTATATTCTAATCTAAACTATATCTATAATTCTATATACAACCGTATGTAGTTCATATTGAAATCTCTAAAAATACTTGTACTTAGGAATGTAGGTAGTGTTGGAAATATGCCCTAGAGGCAATAATAAAAGTGTTATTATTATATTTCCTTGTTCATGATAATTGTCTTTTATTCATGCTATAACTATATTATCCGGAAATCGTAATACACGTGTGAATACATAGACCACAATATGTCCCTAGTGAGCCTCTAGTTGACTAGCTCGTTGTGATCAACAGATAGTCATGGTTTCCTGGCTATGGACATTGGATGTCGTTGATAACGGGATCACATCATTAGGAGAATGATGTGATGGACAAGACCCAATCCTAAGCATAGCACAAAGATCGTGTAGTTCGTTTGCTAGAGCTTTGCCAATGTCAAGTATCTCTTCCTTTGACCATGAGAGCGTGTAACTCCTGGATACCGTAGGAGTGCTTTGGGTGTATCAAACGTCACAACGTAACTGGGTGACTATAAAGGTGCACTACAGGTATCTCCGAAAGTATCTATTGTTTTATGCGGATCAAGACTGGGATTTGTCACTCCGTGTAAACGGAGAGGTATCTTTGGGGCCACTCGGTAGGACATCATCATAATGTGCACAATGTGATCAAGGAGTTGATCACGGGATGATGTGTTACGGAACGAGTAAAGAGACTTGCCGGTAACGAGATTGAACAAGGTATCGGGATACCGACGATCGAATCTCGGGCAAGTACAATACCGCTAGACAAAGGGAATTGTATACGGGATCGATTGAGTCCTTGACATCGTGGTTCATCCGATGAGATCATCGTGGAACATGTGGGAGCCAACATGGGTATCCAGATCCTGCTGTTGGTTATTGACCGGAGAATGTCTCGGTCATGTCTGCATGTCTCCCGAACCCGTAGGGTCTACACACTTAAGGTTCGGTGACGCTAGGGTTATAAAGGAAGCTTGTATGTGGTTACCGAATGTTGTTCGGAGTCTCGGATGAGATCCCGGACGTCACGAGGAGTTCTGGAATGGTCCGGAGGTAAAGATTTATATATGGGAAGTCCTGTTTTGGTCACCGGAAAAGTTTCGGGTTTTATCGGTAACGTACCGGGACCACCGGGAGTGTCCCGGGGTCCACCAAGTGGGGCCACCGGCCCCGGAGGCTTGCATGGGCCTAGAGTGGAAAGGACCAGCCCCAGAGTGGGCTGGTGCGCCTCCCACCCTTGCCCAAGGCGCAGCTAGGAGGGGAGAGGGGAAACCCTAGGCGCAGATGGGCCTATAGGCCCACCCTAGGGCGCGCCCCCTCTCTCCCCCTCTTGGCCGCCCCCTCCAAGTCCCATCTAGGGCTGGCCGCACCCCTTGGGGTGGGAAACCCTAAAGGGGGCGCAGCCCCCTTCTCCCCTATATAAATAGAGGCCTGGGGCTGCCCATAACACGCGATTCGATCTCTCGTTGGTGCAGCCCTGCGTCTCTTCTTCCTCCTCTTCTAGCCACGCTCCTCCACCACCACCACGCCGTTGTGCTGCTGCTGGATGGAGTCTTCCTCAACCTCTCTCTCTCTCCTTGCTGGATCAAGGCATGGGAGACATCACCGGGCTGTACGTGTGTTGAACGCGGAGGTGCCGTCCGTTCGGCACTAGGATCTCCGGTGATTTGAATCACGACGAGTACGACTCCTTCAACCCCGTTCTCTTGAACGCTTCCGCTTAGCGATCTACAAGGGTATGTAGATGCACTCTCCTTCCCCTCGTTGCTGGTTTCTCCATTGATAGATCTTGGTGACACGTAGGAAAATTTTGAATTTCTGCTACGTTCCCCAACAGTGGCATCATGAGCTAGGTCTATTGCGTAGATTCTTTGCACGAGTAGAACACAAAGTAGTTGTGGGCGTTGATTTTGTTCAATATGCTTACCGTTACTAGTCCAATCTTGTTTCGACGGTATTATGGGATGAAGCGGCCCGGACCGGCCTTACACGTACTCTTACGTGAGACAGGTTCCACCGATTGACATGCACTTGGTGCATAAGGTGGCTAGCGGGTGCCAGTCTCTCCCACTTTAGTCGGAACGGATTCGATGAAAAGGGTCCTTATGAAGGGTAAATAGCAATTGGCATATCACGTTGTGGTTTTGCGTAGGTAAGAAACGTTCTTGCTAGAAACCCATAGCAGCCACGTAAAACATGCAAACAACAATTAGAGGACGTCTAACTTGTTTTTGCAGGGTATGCTATGTGATGTGATATGGCCAAGAAGAATGTGATGAATGATATGTGATGTATGAGATTGATCATGTTCTTGTAATAGGATTCACGACTTGCATGTCGATGAGTATGACAACCGGCAGGAGCCATAGGAGTTGTCTTTATTTATTGTATGACCTGCGTGTCATTGAAGAACGCCATGTAACTTACTTTACTTTATTGCTAAACGTGTTAGCCATAGAAGTAGAAGTAGTCGTTGGCGTGACAACTTCATGAAGACACGATGATGGAGATCATGATGATGGAGATCATGGTGTCAAGCCGGTGACAAGATGATCATGGAGCCCCGAAGATGGAGATCAATGGAGCTATATGATATTGGCCATATCATGTCACAACTATATAATTGCATGTGATGTTTATTATGATTATGCATCTTGTTTACTTAGGACGACGGTAGTAAATAAGATGATCCCTTACAAAATTTCAAGAAGTGTTCTCCCCTAACTGTGCACCGTTGCTACAGTTCGTCGCTTCTAAGCACCACATGATGATCGGGTCTGATGGATTCTTACGTTCACATACAACGGGTGTAAGACAGTTTTACACAGCGAAAACACTTAGGGTTAACTTGACGAGCCTAGCATGTGCAGACATGGCCTCGGAACACGGAGACCGAAAGGTCGAGCATGAGTCGTATAGTAGATACGATCAACATGAAGATGTTCACCGATGATGACTAGTCCGTCTCACGTGATGATCGGACACGGCCTAGTTGACTCGGATCATGTAATCACTTAGATGACCAGAGGGATGTCTATCTGAGTGGGAGTTCATAAGATGGACTTAATTATCCTGAACATAGTCAAAAGACCTTTTGCAAATTATGTCGTAAGCTCACGCTTTAGTTCCACTGTTTAGATATGTTCCTAGAGAAAATATAGTTGAAAGTTGATAGTAGCGATTATGCGATCAGTAGAAAGCTTATGTCCTTAATGCACCGCTCAGTGTGCTGAACCCCAAACGTCGTTTGTGGATGTTGTGAACATCGGACATACACGTTTTGATAACTACGTGATAGTTCAGTTAAATGGTTTAAGTAGAGGCACCAAAGACGTTTTCGAAACGTCGCGGAACATATGAGATGTTTCGAGGGCTGAAATTAGGATTTCAGGCTCGTGCCCACGTCAAGAGGTATAAGACCTCCGACGATTTTCTTAGCCTGCAAACTAAAGGAGAAAAGCTCAATCGTTGAGCTTGTGCTCAGATTGTCTGAGTGCAACAATCACTTGATAGTGATGTTTCTCCAAAGTCATTGCCACCAAGCTGCTAGAGCTTCGTGATGAACTATAACATATCAGGGATAGATATGATGATCCTTGAGGTATTCGCGATGTTTGACACCGCGAAAGTAGAAATCAAGAAGGAGCATCAATTGTTGATGGTTGGTGAAACCACTAGTTTCAAGAAGGGCAAGGGCAAGAAGGGATACTTCATGAAACGGCAAATCAGCTGCTGCACCAGTGAAGAAACCCGAGGTTGAACCCAAACCCGAGACTAAGTGCTTCTGTGATAAGGGGAATAGCCGCTGGAGCAGGATTACCCTAGATACTTGGTAGATGAGAAGGCAGGCAAGGTCGATAGAAGTATATTGGATATACATTATGTTAATGTGTACTTTACTAGTACTCCTAGTAGCACCAGGGTATTAGATACCGGTTCGGTTGCTAAGTGTCAGCAACTCGAAATAAAAGCTACGGAATAAACGGAGACTAGCTAAAGGTGAGCTGACAATATATGTTTGATGTGATCAAACATCACACGCTCCCTCTACCATCAAGATTAGTATTAAACCTGAATGGTTTATTGAATCTCGATCGTAGTGATACACATTTTCATGCCAAAAATTATAAGATAGTAATGATAGTACCACTTACTTGTGGCACTGCCATGTAAGTCATATTGGTATAAAACGCATGAAGAAGCTCCATGTTGATGGATCTTTGGACTCACTCATTTTTGAAAAAGTTTGAGACATGCGAACCATGTCTATTGGTGCATACGCATGAAGAAACTCCATGCAGATGGATCGTTTAGACTCACTTGATTTTGAATCACTTGAGATGTGCAAATCATACCACATGGACAAGATGACTGAAAAGCCTCGGTTTCAGTAAGATGGAACTAGATAGCAACTTGTTGGAAGTAACACATTTTGATGTGTGCAGTCCAATGAGTGCTGAGGCATGCAGTGAATATCGTTATGTTCTTACTTCACAGATGATTCGAGTAGATGTTGAGAATATTTACATGATAAAACACAAGTCTAAATTATTGAATGGTTCAAGTAATTTCAGAGTGAAGTAGAAGATCATTGTGACAAGAGGATAAAATGTCTATGATATGATCATAGAGACGGATATCTGAGTTACAAGTTTTGGCACACAATTAAGACATTGTGGAAATTATTTCGCAATTAATACCGCCTGGAACACCATAGTGTGATGGTGTGTCCGAACATCATAGTTGCACCCTATTGGATATGGTGCGTACCATGATGTCTCTTATCGAATTACCACTATCGTTCATGGGTTAGGCATTAGAGACAACCACATTCACTTTAAATAGGGCACCACGTAATTCCGATGAGATGACACCGTATGAATTATGGTTTAGAGAAACCTAAGTTGTCGTTTCTTAAAGGTTTGGGGCTGCAACGCTTATGTGAAAAAGTTTTAGGATTGATAAGCTCGAACCCAAAGCGGATAAAATACATCTTCATAGGACACCCAAAACAGTTGGGTATACCTCCTAATTCAGATCCGAAAGCAATATGGATTGTTTCTTGAATCGGGTCCTTTCTCGAGGAAAGGTTTCTCTCGAAAGAGTTGAGTGGGAGGATGGTGGAGACTTGATGAGGTTATTGAACCATCACTTCAACCAGTGTGTAGCAGGGCACAGGAAGTTGTTCCCGTGGCACCTACACCAATTGAAGTGGAAGCTTATGATATTGATCATGAAGTTTCGGATCAAATCACTGCCGTACCTCGTAGGGTGACAAGGATACGTACTACTTCAGAGTGGTACGGTAATCCTGTCTTGAAGATCGTGTTGCTAGACAACAATGAACCTACGAGCTATGGAGAAGCGATGGTGGGCCCAAATTCCGACAAATGGTTAGAAGCCATGAAATCCGAGGTAGTATCCATATATCAGAACAAAGCATGGACTTTGATGGACTTGCCCGATGATCGGCAAGCCATTGAGATAGATGGGTTTTTTAAAAGGAAGACGGACGATGATGGTAAATGTCACCATTAAGAAAGCTCGACTTGTCATTAAGATGTTTTCTGACAAGTTCAAGGAGTTGACTACGGTGAGACTTTCTCACTCGTAGCGATGCTAAGAGTCTGTTGGAATTATATTAGCGATTACTGCATTATTTATGAAATCTTGCAGATAGGATGTCAAAACATTGTTTCCTCGACGATTTTCTTGAGGAAAGGTTGTATGTGATACAACCGGAAGGTTTTGTCAATCCCGAAAGATGCTAATAAGTATGCAAAGCTCCAGCAATCCTTCTAAGGACTGGAGTGAGCATCTCGGAGTTGGAATGTATGCTTTGATGATGATCAAAGATTTTGGGTTTGTACAAAGTTTATGAGAAACTTGTATTTCCAAAGAAGTGAGTGGGAGCACTATAGAATTTCTGATGAGTATATGTTGATCAGAAATGATGTAGAATTTCTAGAAAGCATATAGGGTTATTTGAAAGGTGTTTTTCAATAGAAAACCTGTATTAAGCTACTTGAACATTGAGCATCGAGATCTATAAGGATAGATCAAAATGCTTAATAATACTTTCAAAATGAGCATATACCTTGACATGATCTTGAAGGTGTTCAAGGTGGATCAGTCAAAGAAGAAGTTCTTGCCTGAGTTGTAAGGTACGAAGTTAAGACTTAAAGCTCGACCATTGCAGAATAGAGAGAAAGGACGAAGGTCGTCTCCTATGCTTAAGACATAGGCTCTACAGTATGCTGTGCTGTGTACCGCACCTGAAGTGTGCCTTGCCATGAGTTAGTCAAGGGGTACAAGAGTGATCCAAGAATGGATCACAGACAGCGGTCAAAGTTATCCTTAGTAACTAGTGGACTAAGGAATTTTCTCGATTATGGAGGTGGTAAAAGAGTTCGTCGTAAAGGTTACGTCGATGCAAGCTTAACACCTATCCGGATAGCTCTAAGTAGAGATACCGGATACATATAATGGGGCAACAATTTAGAATAGCTCGAAGTGGAACAATTATTTGGAATGGCTCCAAATAGAACGTGGTAGCTACATCTAGGAGATGACATAGAGATTTGTAAAGCACACACGGATCTGAAAGGTTCAGACCCGTTGACTAAAAACCTCTCTCACAAGCAACATGATCAAACCCAAGACTCTTTGGATGTTGGTCACATGGTGATGTGACCTGTCAGTGTTAATCACATGGTGATGTGAACTAGATTATTGACTCTAGTGCAAGTGGGAGACTGTTGGAAATATGCCCTAGAGGCAATAATAAAAGTGTTATTATTATATTTCCTTGTTCATGATAATTGTCTTTTATTCATGCTATAACTGTATTATCCGGAAATCGTAATACATGTGTGAATACATAGACCACAATATGTCCCTAGTGAGCCTCTAGTTGACTAGCTCGTTGTGATCAACAGATAGTCATGGTTTCCTGGCTATGGACATTGGATGTCGTTGATAACGGGATCACATCATTAGGAGAATGATGTGATGGACAAGACCCAATCCTAAGCATAGCACAAAGATCATGTAGTCCGTTTGCTAGAGCTTTGCCAATGTCAAGTATCTCTTCCTTTGACCATGAGAGCGTGTAACTCCTGGATACCGTAGGAGTGCTTTGGGTGTATCAAACGTCACAACGTAACTGGGTGACTATAAAGGTGCACTACATGTATCTCCGAAAGTATCTATTGTTTTATGCGGATCGAGACTGGGATTTGTCACTCCGTGTAAACGGAGAGGTATCTCTGGGGCCACTCGGTAGGACATCATCATAATGTGCACAATGTGATCAAGGAGTTGATCACGGGATGATGTGTTACAGAACAAGTAAAGAGACTTGCCGGTAACGAGATTGAACAAGGTATCGGGATACCGACGATCGAATCTCGGGCAAGTACAATACCGCTAGACAAAGGGAATTGTATACGGGATCGATTGAGTCCTTGACATCGTGGTTCATCGTGGGAGCCAACATGGGTATCCAGATCCCGCTGTTGGTTATTGACCGGAGAACGTCTCGGTCATGTCTGCATGTCTCCCGAACCCGTAGGGTCTACACACTTAAGGTTCGGTGACGCTAGGGTTATAAAGGAAGCTTGTATGTGGTTACCGAATGTTGTTCGGAGTCCCGGATGAGATCCCGGACGTCATGAGGAGTTCCGGAATGGTCCGGAGGTAAAGATTTATATATGGGAAGTCCTGTTTTGGTCACCGGAAAAGTTTCGGGTTTTATCGGTAACGTACCGGGACCACCGGGAGTGTCTCGGGGTCCACAAAGTGGGGCCACCGGCCCCGGAGGCTTGCATGGGCCTAGAGTGGAAAGGACCAGCCCCAAAGTGGGCTGGTGCGCCTCCCACCCTTTCCCAAGGCGCAGCTAGGAGGGGAGAGGGGAAACCCTAGGCACAGATGGGCCTATAGGCCCACCCTAGGGCGCGCCCCTCTCTCCCCCTCTTGGCCGCCCCCTCCAAGTCCCATCTAGGGCTGGCCGCACCCCTTGGGGTGGGAAACCCTAAAGGGGGCGCAGCCCCCTTCCCCCCTATATAAATAGAGGCCTGGGGCTGCCCATAACACGCGATTCGATCTCTCGTTGGTGCAGCCCTGCGTCTCTTCTTCCTCCTCTTCTAGCCACGCTCCTCCACCACCACCACGTCGTTGCTGCTACTGGATGGAGTATTCCTCAACCTCTCCCTCTCTCCTTGCTGGATCAAGGCATGGGAGACGTCACCGGGCTGTACGTGTGTTGAACGCGGAGGTGCCGTCCGTTCGACACTAGGATCTCCGGTGATTTGAATCACGACGAGTACGACTCCTTCAACCCCGTTCTCTTGAACGCTTCCGCTTAGCGATCTACAAGGGTATGTAGATGCACTCTCCTTCCCCTCGTTGCTGGTTTCTCCATAGATAGATCTTGGTGACACGTAGGAAAATTTTGAATTTCTGCTACGTTCCCCAACAGGTAGTTGTATTTTACATCATTTGTGCAATCTCATTTAGCTTCTAACATTTACTGGTTGCTTGTAGGTACGTATATGAGTGGTACTAATTCACGCTTTGATCCCTTTTGCGTATGGGGCAATGAGATATTCATGAACAAGTGTCAAGTGAGGAAACTAAGAAAGATTGTTAGGCGGAAAAAACAGATGATGGGAATTAAGCACTTTATTTACACTTTGTCCAAGACATTAGTGAACTTTAGGATGGTAAGTAATCTGTTGTCTTTTCCCCTTGCCCACAACAAGTTACTCTATTAGACCTCATGATCTGATATTTTTCTCTTTTCAGTGATTTCTGAAGCTATTTACTGATGATTACCTTGCAAACTACATGACCGGAGTGGAGGCAACTAAGGTTAAAGTATATAATTCATGCTACCATGATAATGCTCTAGAAGTCTTCCTGAAGGCGGTGAAGGATGAGCGGCCGATCGTCACAAGGGGTTGGACAAAAGTTGTTCGTGCCTATGGCATGCAGGAAGGCACATTATGGGCATTCCGCTTCTTCAACAACATCGGCAGTCAAAATAATTTACACTTCTCTCTTCACCTTTATCGCCTGTAAATATTGTGGTTCATCATAGTTAATTGTTATCTAATCCTGTAATTACTGAACATATTGTACTAACAATTTTATTTATGGATTCGTTGTTGAACCATTGTACTGAGAATTTGAATTGCACATTTTATATTTCAAAATTTCCAATTTGAATAATAAATTACAGTCAAAAAAATTGTACATGAGCAAATAAAATAATGTGCACATGGTTAGAAAGAAAACAACGTGTGCGATGAAAAAAGAAAACAAACGGTTTTTTGACGTGAAACTTTTGCGATGTCCGTCAGACGCACACACGGTTTCGTCTCATATGCGTGTGCGATTCATGTTAATACGATAAACGTTTCAAACCAGTGTGCGTGTGTGATAGGAATACCAATCGCACACAGTTACGAAAATGTACACGTTGGCGTTAGTAGAGGCACCACACACATTTTACATTTTCGAACCGTGTGCGATAACATACATATCATAAACATATCGACAAATTAAATGTTGATGCCCACCTTTTTCACACGACTATAGCGGCCTAATCGTTTGGGATGTACATACAACCAGAAATGTTTTCCCTGGATTGACTGTGTGGGATGTACATATGAACGGAAACGTGTTCCCTGGATTGACTGTGTGGAATGTACATAAGAACGAAAATGTACTCCTTGGATTGACTGTGTGTGATATACATACGAACGGAAATGTTTTTTTGGGATTCACCGTGTGGGATGTATATACGAACGGAAACAATTAGGTTTCGACGCCTCGTCCTATCGCACACGAGCTCATTTTTCCCCAGCCTGTGTGCTAGGAGGGGGCCTATCCCCGACGGTTTCTGGGTCATGTGGGAAGGACCCCCCTATCGCCCACATTCACTTGGCGACAGTTCCAAGTGCCGTCGCGGAAAGGGGTTAAAAACCGTTTGTATAGCACCGACGCATACCAGTGTTGATTCAACCTTTTCAATCGAAGCACTTTCATCACTCGAACTATCTTTCCTTTCATTGGTTCTACAAATTGGCAAGACTTCTCTTTAGTTGATTCAACACATGTAATGTTTGATTCAGCCTTCTCAATAATCAAATTAACTTTGTTGTCCAAATCATCATTCTTTCTAATAATTCTATCCACTCGCAATGCTTTCTCCTTTTGACATAATATAGCTTGTATTGCAGCAGAATCAACATGCTTTCCCTCTTTTGTTAGTTCAAGACAAATAGCATTACATTGGTCCCAAAAAGATGCAAGATTTTTCTCAATAACCCAATCTAGATAGAATCCCCCCGACACTTTTAGACTCTCCCTATAATGAGGCATAGCCGAAATTCTGTAGTAGTGTAGGGGCAACATTATATGCTATGATACTAGGTGACGACGTGTGCTCTTGCAAATTTTTCACTTATTTGTCTATGACCGTTCTGAAGGTGCGAAGCCGAATATGAGTATCAATAGTTGCATATGGTGCCGAAAAATTGCTTGTGTGAGTACTATCGTACAATGATTGAGGGTAATTGACCGAATAGCTAGTAGTAGCATGACCAATTCCCCTAACCACCGACATGTTTGGATTCACATATTGCAAGTTATTTAGCCGATAAATAAAAGGGTAAAACACTTCGTTGCATGCTATTGGAAGTTCCAACATGGGGTGTTTCAGCTTGACTAACCGAACTCATCATGTTGTTCATCGACATATGAATTTGTGGGGTTACCGATGCATGAGGGTTGTAATGAATATTGTATTTTGCTAAACTTATAAGAAGTTGAAGCATGAAGATTATTTTTACATCGGTTCTTGCACGTAATTAGATGCATGGTGGATAAAATTAGGACTAGCCGATAGATTATTATTATTAAATGATCTAGCAACAACATATGAATTATTTGCATCTATATAGGTGAATTGGGTATTCATATTACCTTTGTGGATCACAGCTTCTTGATGACGATCTCTTCATAGCACGAACGAGCTAGAGACCGTTCGATGCTTCATCCCTGGCAGAGTCGCAAAAAAGAGTGTTCACACACGAACATGTCACCATGTATCCTCTATGTCGGGGGTGATGCACCATAGCTCACATTGACGGAGACCCGATCAGAAGCACGGTATACAAGCAATCAGGCGGTTGCTTTTGTAGACCGAAAACCCCACACGGCCAAGAGGGACCCCGTCTTGACGCTACATCTATAGGATGCCTTAGGTTGACCTGGTCGCCCCTACGGCCTCGTGGATCACTGCCCTTCAACACAAAGAACAATTGAAGAATGAGGAAGAAGAAGAACAAGGAAGAAAGAAAGGATAAAGGTGAAAAGGTGACAAATTGGTTTGTCAATTGTGTGTTGTTCAATCGGCCATCACCTCTCATCTATATATGAGGCGATTGGATTTCCTATGCAAGAAAAGGACTCCAAATCCCGTACAAATCTTTCCAAATTTAACCGAACTCGGATTACGTGGGTCTGGGACAACAGTTTGGTTTTGGTCTGTAGAATTTGCATATGACCTCTGATGGAGAGTCCAACAACTGCTAGCTTTAGCCACAATGCAACTTTCTTCCGACTCTCTACTTGTTTGTTGCCTGACGTGGCTCTAACTCTGTCTGCCTGGCATGTAATATACTCTTTCCAAAACTTCTCACTCCAGACCAACCCACTAAAATGCAGATAGAGATCAGAGACCCCATAAGAAAATTTAACCGTTTTGACTAGACGAACAACTTTCATATTGAACCTTTTTCAATTTAAGGTAATTTTGAGGGTGTAATCGCCCTTCTACCAATCAGATTCATGAAAACAAACAGTTTTGATCGGGACTGGCTGTCTAGTTAGAACAGAAGGTTTGGATGATTTCTGTTACCCGGACCAGATAGTCAGTCGCGTCAGGATGTTTTGGGTGTTCGGCCGGACAATCCGGCCATCTCTATTTTTGTTGCGGCATTGCATTATATTGACTACAACTTTTGCATACGTTCTCGAATTGATGATCCACACATCAACATCATTTCCCCCGACGAGACGAAGAATTTTCTTGTAAGGACCTTTTTTACTTGGGTTCCTCTTAATTATGTTTTCTGCCGTGAAAACTGGTGTCAAGAAACCATATGTGATACTTTGGTATAGCCTTTTGTAAAGCCGATTTTTTTAACACAGACTTAGCTGACACATCATTTTAAGATTGACGTAGTCGTCACAGACGCTTTCATAGTCGATGGGAACATCTTCTTCCACTGAACGCTCATCGTTGGAAGTGCTAAAATAAATTCAGAAAAATGAGACGACCAATGCCAAGTTTAGGACTTGAACACTGGTGGACCACCAATGCGATCACAATGAATCTAACCATGTGAGTTAGTACATTCAATTCGTCTTTGTAAAGCAGATTTATTCGGTTCATGCTTTGCATCACTTTTTATAAAATCACGGTTATGTGCATTTGAGGTTCATATCTTTCTTAGAAAAGCTGGTAAGAAAAATAGTTTCCAGGCGAATAAAATCTCTTGAATCTCGAGTCTGGATGGCAAAAGGGATTATCGCTGTACCCTCTTTTGTTCTCTGCCTTTGTTTTTTTCTGATGATAATGACGACGAGGGTAGTCGGTCCAATTGGTCGAAGAGACGGGCCAAGTGGAAATCGCAACGTGCCACGGAAATGGAATGGTCGGCCGAAAGCGAAGAGGCAAAACTCCAAAGCACAGCGCACTGTCGAATCGCGTCATCGTCATCCATCCGTGCAATCTTCGTCAAGCCCACCAGCCCCCACCCCACCCCCAC
>NC_041385.1:153518186-153531119 GCF_002162155.2 Triticum dicoccoides
GCCCCGCCGCGCCCATCCCTCATAAATCGCCGCGGTCGGTGGCTCGCTGGAATCCGATCCGATTCCGTTCCCATTCACACTCCAATTCCAGCCGGAGCGGAGCGGCCGGGCGCCATGGCGGCGGCACGCGGCGGCGGATCGGCGGCGAGGGTCGGCGACTGGGACGTCGAGCTGGGGCCCGGCTGGGACTGGCGCTCCATCCCGCAGTTGCTCTCCTCCGCCTGCATCTTCATCTGCTCCGGGTGGGCTCCCCTGCCGTTCCCCCCTCCTTCGTCCGCATCCGCGTAGCTTCATTCAGATTCTTGCCTGCTGATACGTTGTTGCCAGCGTCAACTTGCTGTCCCAATTACACTTTAGTGGTAGTTTTTTCTCATTTAGTATCTTGATTGAATGGCATACCTTGTAGGCTGCATGCGGTTATGTTATGGTGCTTGTTCTTATCACCTATACTATACTTGTCAAAATTATAGCCTCATGTGTCTGCCTGGGTTACTTCTTTCTCTTGCTGTGTGTCAGTGTGTATGCCTGTTGATTTGGTGAGTGATTCTGTGCTAATCGTCGATATGTAAAAACTCCTTGCAAACAGAGCAGAGGCTGTTTTGGATGCTGTGAGAAGGCCGCAAAACACGTAGGCGATCTTTCCAAGAGCTTAATGGCCCATGCCCAGAATCCCACGGTGGCAGAGGAATTTTGGAGTACGACCACCATCGAGGTTGATCCAGCAGACCTACGAGCACCATACAACACATCCTCTTGGGACCTTGATCTGCATGGAGTGGGAAGCAGCCATAACCTGGGCGACTCTGCTAATCATGGTAATTCCTTTTTGAACTAGCATATGTGCGCTCAACAGGAGTGTTTTCACCACATCTACGCATTTTCCAGATGCCTTTGCAAACATCAAACTTGACTTTGGCCGAATCTCCTGTCTTTAGGCATTCAGCATCTTTAGTCATGTTAATTGTGGAAAACACCTACGTTTTGTTCAGTCTATCTTACATGATCCATAATGTTGAGTACAATATTAGCTTGATAGCACGGTAGAAAGATCCAGTACTACATAATAACACTGTTCACGTCGAAGTGTTAGCCTCTCAAATCTTATTTGGTAGTCGGTTACCAATGGTATTTTACCAAGACCAGTGCATTTGCTTTACCATTTTTTCTTAGTTGTTGTGGTTCCAAGAAGGAAAGTTTGTTCTAGGAAATTTGAGTTCACACTTTTTTGGTTTAGTTGTGGGAAATCACTTTCTTTCCATGTGCGAGCTAGAGTTTCAGCAGAGTATTTGTTTAGGAACTTCGAGTTCATACTTTATTTTGCATTACGTCTTCCATATTTTCCTTCTAAATTTGGATTGTAACGAATTCGTGCTGGCAAACCATTGCTTTTTTTTTCCTGAGCAGTAAGGGAGAAATAGAAGTCCAATTGCCATTCTTGTCTAACGGATGATTAAAGGAATCGTCACATGTCTGCCTGTTAAGAGTTTTAGTGGACATGGTAATCTGACCAGATGGAAATATCATTGCAGGTTTTTCTCTTTGGCAACAAACTAGGGATGAATGGACTGAGAATACAAGGTTAAGGCAACAACCTGTGGTGAAACAGATCCAGGAACCAGTGTTGAGGTATGAAAATGGGATGTCCGATCCATATGTGGAAGAAGGGGAAGACAAAAAGCTTTACATAATTCAACTGAATAATATGCATGTACAACCTTTTCTCTGATTTTGATCAACAGTTTGTTTGCATCTTTCATACTTTTGCCCTTAGTTATGCTTATTCACACCCTTTCTTCGACTGAAGTTGGTAAATGTGAGTTATTGTGAACACCTTTTTTTTATCAAGGCCATTTGGATAGTACTGCCCATATTGGGTTTCATTTTGCTCTTAATGGTGCTAGCACTATCATAAAGCTTGTCACTTCCCTTCTAAAATCATTGTGAGTGTCTGAAGTGTTAAAGCACATTACTGCTGCATTTTCTTGTTGATCTCTGAATTTAATTGGCCGTATAGTAGTAGGATCTATAATGTGGTAGAGAAGCTTAGTTTTTCTGTGTCTAGAGTTCTATAATTCTGGAGTCCTACAAGCAACAAACAAAGTATCTTGAAATCATATCTTCCAGAAGAGACGTTTGAAAACAAGTTAGATGCTTCGTCGCAAAAATTGTAAAAGTATGGGATGCTTGCTCTTGCTATTTTTTTTCTTGATCAAATCGACACCATGTTTGAATTTTAGCTGAAGAACATTCTGTAATCATTTATCTAACGAAGCTTAGACTAGATAATAGTATGATGTGCCCTTTTGTTTCGAGACATAATAGTATGCTGTACTGTGAATCTTCATGCTCACCCAAACCATTATTTTTATGCAGTTGGAATGCAGCGTATGAAAGTTTGCTTGGATCAAATAAACCATTCACGCAGCCCATCCCTCTACATGTAAGATCTAAATCAGTTCAGTTGATCTGAAAAAGATGATCTAACTCAGCTTATTTTACCGTTCAAATGTAAGGCATGTGGTTAAACCTATAGACGATGGTTGATTTGCAGGAGATGGTTGATTTCCTCGTGGACATCTGGGAGCAAGAGGGGCTGTATGACTAGCACAGATGTGTTCCGCGAGAATAACATAGCTGTAGATCTGATGTGGTAAGGAGGGTGAGGCCTGTCATACTTGTTTTTTGTGCATGGAGGCCTGTTGTGCTTGCTGAATACAATCCTGTGGGCTGTGGCGGTTGTATTGGTAGAAAGAACGGTCCAGATTTAATCACCTTGTCGAATTTGTCAAAGAAAGCAGCTGGTGAGAAAGATGCGTGACAGCGATTTGTGAACATAAATGTCATCTGTATTGATTGAGAAATGAGAAGAAGAAATTAGCTTTGAACACCGATGTCTGATGACGTTGATTCTTGATGGTTGAACCATGCTGTGAGTCTTGATGCCTTGCTGACTTATAACCTGTTGAATTTCGATGGCTTCTACAAGGTTTTTATGCTTGCACAGTTGCACTGGACAAATATCTTTCTGATATTGCAAATCATCAGTGCTTCACCACTGTGGATAAACTCGGTCACACAAATGGGAAAATAGGATATGCATGTTAGCTAGAGACGAAATAGATGTGCGACATGTTTGCAACGAATTAAATCATGAAGTGTAATCAGCTGTTCCGGTGCTTTTCTACAAGAAATTCATTCAGCAACTCAGCTGGGATGCCAGAAGGTGATGATTTAGTCTGATTGGAGGTGGTTACCACACTAAATAATGGTGGGTTCACAGCATCGGCAGCGGCTCCAATCTGTGAGGACCTCTGTGTGCAAGCCAGCTCTCTTGTTAAGGTTGTCTACTCTCACTGTCCTATACCAGAAGCAAATTGTGTGGCTCATACACTGGTGAATGATTGTAAGTTGAAGAGTTCCATTTGGGTAGATGATCCTCCTAGCTCTATAATCTCCATGTTGATTGATGATGCAAGCACTATTTAAGCAATAAAGGAGCCATGATGACAGTTCAAAAAATAAATGTTGTTCTGGTGCGAAGCCCACAAACCGAATTTTAGTTTGTCCTTTCTAGTTTCAAAGACAACCCCCCACCCACCCCAAACTGGCTTGAAGGAACCTGCAGGGTTCTATAGCGGAAATGCCCCTTGGCTCTTGGTGTATATACACCTTATATATAAAAAAATAATTGCAAAAAAGGTCAAAAATTTCTTAAAAAATTGGAAACCAACTTGACCTTCTGTTGTACTTGTATAAAAAGTTTGACGAAGGAAAAAGTCCAGTTGTCCTCAGTGCAAAGAAAATAAATATCGAGGACAAAAAGTGTGAGTAGTAATTTGTATATAGTATATTGTTTATTGTATTTTTCCATTCAGAATACCATGAAAGTTATTCTTTGGCCAAACTTTCTTCACGTAGTTGAACATAAGTTTAAGTTTGTTTCAAAAAAATGTTTCAGATTTTTTTGAATCTTTTTGCAATTACTAAATTATTTTTACATTTCGGTGCATACACACCCGAGAGCTAAATATCTGCTTCCAGTTCTATAGTTCAATTCCACACGAAGCAAAAATCTTGCCAGGGCTTTTGCATTTTCTGATAGAGCTCCTCAAGTTTATTGGTGGGATGGGTATCCGACTTGCACGGTAGGATATGCATTACCCATGGAAGTAGCCTATGAGTAGTCCGATTAGTCATGAGTTGACTGTCTACTATGACAAGATTTGCCCGGATTCGGTGAGGGAGGGGTGATGCCGACAGCGCGCCTTCGACTCGCTCCAGTGATTGTAGTCTTCACTAGATAGTCTATAGATCTGAATGTAATGTATGTTACTTCTGGTGTTCTTTATACTTACTTCCATAATAGTTGATGATAGATCGGAAGTCTTTCTCACATTTTTTTTGAGTTGTCCATGAATCGTGAGCTTAGTATTTATATAATAAAAAAATAGTTTTTTATTCCACATTTATATTTGGGTCTTCATATATGTATCACATACATGTTTTTCTTTTTTACTTCAGAACCTTCCTTTATCATTGGTGATCAAGGCTACATCGTCGACAAGCAACTCATCCATCCAAACACTAGGACTAGTAAACCTTGCTACTCTAGCTAACTCATGGGCTAAATTATTTGCTTATTTCTAGGACAATGCTCATACATAGCCTGAGGGAAATCACACCACAAGGGGTAGCAATCATCAAAAATAGTGGCAACAACTTTAGCATAATTCCCTACTTGATTCATAACCTCGACAACCTTCAGGTTGTCTAGAGTGGATCACAAAGTGGTTGCATCCAATTGTTTGTGCAAGGTCAGTCCATACTGCATGGCAAGTGCTTCGACAGTCAGAACATCATTGCACCACTCAATTCGGCAGTTCCCTGCAGCCAAAAAACTTTCACTTTTATTTCTAAGTGCAATGCCTATTGTTTCGTGGAGCAAACTAGTACCGAATCCTTCATTGATATTCAGTTTGACAAAAACTCTAGGAGGTTTCATCTTGATAGATGCTCATGGAGAGTGAAAGGGCATGTAGCCCCTAAGTATGGTTTTGGTAATGAATGACAATCTCTATGGACTAATGTTTTCACTGAGATAAATATTTGAAGGGATTGTCCATAGAAGGTGCATCAAGGATATTAGATGGAATCAAGGATGAAGTCCATATATATGAAGATATATTTGCTCTAAGCTTTGGTATTAATTGACAATTCTTATGGAGCATCAAGTGCATTGAATCTTATATGAAGATATGTTCCGTAGTGATGCTTGAAGTGCATTGGGTTGTTTTGTGAAGAATGCCATCGAAACATTCGAAGAAGTCCTCGTGGTATCCCTCTCTGGATACCCCGTGCGCACGGGCCTCCTGACCCCGTGCGCACGGGGTCGAGTGTCAACTCTCTGGATACCCCGTGCGCACAAGGTCCTTGACCCCCATGCACACGGGGCCTTGGTTTTGGCTCTCGAGGTCCAATATCCAGTGAGGTTTCAAGTTGGTATTGGGGATTTATATTGAAGCCATCAAGATTGATTTTAATGTCTAATCAAATATGTTCAAGGTGGGGTTCGTTAGAGGATCTCAAAGATTGACATGTGTGGGCTTATAAGAATCAAGAGCTTGAGGGAATAATCAAATAGAAGAATTCAAGTTATGGTTTCAAGACAAGATCATGGTAAGCTAATGGGTTCGGTTTTCAGTTGATCAAGTATTGAAGCAAGCAACTAGAGTGAAGAATTCATTGTGCCTCTCAAGAGATTACAATGGAGTTTTAGAAGAGCATGTGGTGACCAAGATGATATTCATAGTGGAACTTGATATGGCCATGAAAGAGTCTTTGGTGATATATCTTGGAGCAATGAAGGGAAATGAAGAGTTCATTGTGGCTTTTAAGAAACCAAGATGGGGCATGAAGTAAAGATGTTTGTTGACCAAGATGAAGCTCGAAGATTATATCTAGATGGTCAAGTCACATAGCACAATCATTGTACCACATGGGATCAGGTGATCTAGTGGTATGGTAATTAAGTAATTTTTAATTGTGCATTGTTACCTAACCCATGCTATGTGTTTGTTATGTCTATGTGGGTTAGGTATTTCTCATGGGCTTGCATCAAAAGGAAAGATTTCAAGTAGCCTACGTGTGGATAACATCAAGTGGTGATGGTCATCGGGTTCGAGGAGTCCAAGTGCAAGATGAGAAGCCGGAGGTTATATGCTTTGAAGCTTGCTGTCCACATCATGATAATGTGCATGTGAAGATGGGCCTAAGTTATGGCTTCCCTCTCATTGCAATATCAGGAAGCATTTCGAGTATCTTCACCAAGTGATCGTGGACAAGAAAAGGGTTCCATCTTGAGGCAAGCATTAAAGTCATCAAGCTCAAGTGGAATGTGCAAGGCAAAGGTATAGCTTAGCTAGGTTTTCCTAGTTTTGCCGGTCTCATGGTGCTTGGTGGGAGACTGGATTATAGGTTTGATAGTCGTACTATCAAGAGGGACTTTCGGGCGAGTAGCTTGATCACGTTGCATGTAGAGAGCTCAAACCTTTTCATGATTTGCATCATTCTTTCTTGGGTGGTTCTCTATGTGAGGACCTTGGGCTTTTCCATAGCTTTAAAATGAGCCCAAGATAATCGAATTCGGAGTTTGTATGCCAAAGTTGTGCATGTTTTAGTGGGTTGTTGCAGGCTGTTCTAGGTACCCCGTGGGCACGGGGCCCCCGTGCCCACGGGCTTGTACCGTTGAAAGTGCTAGTTATCGACTAGAGGGGGGGTGAATAGGCGATTTTTATGGAAGTCTTCAAAACACAAGGTCTTTGAAGACAAACTATAAGTCTGAACCTATATGATGTGCAGCAGAAGATAAACTACACTAGACAAGCAGGAGTCAAATAAGCAATACAGTGAACGCTCGAAGACTAACAGCAGCTAGGTAGAAAGGATCAGAATGGAAGACAGTATGAAGCCAAACAGTTACAAGTCTTCACACAATGAAGTCAAATAGATCAGGCAAGCAAGCAAAGACTTCATGAAGACAAACTAAAAAGTAAGGAGGGTAGGGGATAGAACCAGTTGCTTGGTGAAGATAGGGATTTGATAGACCAGTTCTAGTTGTTGTGACAACTGTGCGCACTACAAAAAAAATACACTTCCGTGATGATACGTGTTTGTCACAGTAGGTCGCGTTTTTTGTCATGCATGTACATCCATGACAAATTTATGACAGAATCAAGATAGTCATACCTGTGTTGTCCTAGAAGTGTTCTATGACATTACCAAAATTATCATCAGGAAGTGTCCACTTCCATGACGATAAATCGTGCGTCACAGAACTGCTTTCGTCAAGGGTGACCGACACGTGGCATCCACCATAACGGAACGTCGTTAAGCTATCGGGTCGGGTTTTGGATCCGATAACCCGTTAATAGCCCCTACCAATGGGAATTTTCCATGTGTAAAATCATCATTGGCTGGAGGAAACACGTGTCGGCTCACTGTTGGGACAGATGTCATCCACTCATTGGACAGAAGGCGCCTATGATACGTTGACACATGGCACGGCCCAATAGAGGCCCATTCCTGTGAAAAGGCCAACCCGTTTGACTTGGTCAAAAGGTGGCGGGCTGGCCCACGGAAAGCCTGTTAACGGCCTGTTCACATATAGCCCATTTACAGCCCGCTAACCGAGGGCCCGTTACACCCTATTCGAATTAGGCCCAGTAGCGTCATCTGGGCCATCCAATATGATTCAGCCTGTTTTAACTTCCGGCCCATATGTGGCCCATGACTTCTTTCGGCCCATATGAGGACCTTTGTAACTCTTGGCCCATTAAAGGCCCGTTGTGAAACTGGCCCGTAATGAACAGTGTATCACTTTATACCCATTAACGGCCCGTTATTCCATTGGGCCATTACCAGTGCAAATATAGGGAACAAAGCAGCATATTACATACACTTGGCCGTCAAAATTGGCCACCAGTGCAAATAAACGCGGCAGCAAAACAAGAGCATAACTGAAACAACTTCAGAAGAGCTCAAGAAACGTTACCCTGGGTATCCACCATCCTGGCAATAAGCTTAGCAAGCTGATTAGCTTTGTCCTGTTTGGCGCTAAAATCCTCCAATGCTTGCTGTTGCACCAGAAAGTATGCATCTGAATGCTCCAGGGACATCCGCAGTCCTTCCGCTTCTTGTCGCAGCACAGTTGATCGATGTCTTTCAGCTTGTATTTGAGACTCAAGAAACCGAACTGATTCAGACAGTGAGTTTGAATAGCTTGTGCATGCGGTAGTGGCCAGTAACTCGAACACTAAACCAAGACAGGACTTTGGGGTTGTCTCGCTGTCTTCAAGATAGTCTTCCTTAGCTGTTTTATCAGCTTTGTTGGAGACCAACAAGGATGTGTCACTATCCTGAACCTTATTTGCATTACTTCCTTTACCATTGCTTAATAAGGCACTCTTTCCCAATATTCTGTCAGCATTCTAAAAGAAGAAACAAGTAGACACATAACAAGTTTAGCATGTACTAGTATATGAAACTCATTTCGGTGAACTAGTTCATTAGTAAGGTGGACATGATTAAACTACCAAGTCTTCTATTGCCAAGTACTAGTACATAACAAAAGCATCAAACAAACATATATCTATGTCCTATGGTCACTGCATTGTCTTGCCAAATCAAAATAGAGACACGGTTCAAATCATATCAGTTCAAGACAAAGCAGAAGTGAAAGAATACAAAGCGTGGGAAACTACACGGTACAACAAGATTTCAGATGGGTACCACGGGTCTACATGTACAACAACACTATTGGCTCTTTTGTGATGCTAATAATGTGCATGATATGAAAGTCAACTGTATACACAATTGAAATTGAAATCAACAGAGCTATTGATAAGAGCAAATCTGTTAAAGAAACATGCGTGAACATACCTGCTGTGCCATTGGAGTTTCGATTGGATCCTTCAATTTAAAAATAAGTTCGTATCAGTAAATACAGTGATACAAGAGCAAAGCAATCATAGTTAAAAAAGGCGCGCCTAAGTGAGCGCTTAAGCGCGCCTAGGCTCTAGGCATTGGCAAAACGTATTGCGCATAACTACGCATAATCTGTGCATAACAGCGCATAAGCATGTGCTTTGGTCAGTAAAGTGCAAGGCGGTGGCAAAACACACAATTAACGCCTAGCGCTTTTTGGAACTATGATAGCAATGGAATCTTAAATTAGAATAGTTGTTCTTCAGATTTAGGCACTTGTTCTACATGAACAGAGTACAGTAAGACGCAAGAATAAAATACTTAAAAATAGAAAATGAGCTCATAGACCTTACCACATTCTTGGTTCAGGACCAGTACAGAACAAGGCATTCCCAGTCATCGTCTAGTAAATGTGTCTTAGGAGAATGTAAGGGAATTTGATGAGTTTCTTTGCTGATGAAGTACGTTTTCTTCAGGTAATTCCGATACTGCCACCAAGCATTCTTGAAGATAGCAGAGGTATTAGCACATGTTACCTCATCCTGAGTTTCCAAATCGGTCCTTCTCTATAGAGAAAAATGGGAAAATTTGTTGTATTATAACCATCATGGAGGTAGGATGTATGGGACGAAGCAAAGTAATTGCCATGAATAACATTACTTACACATAACTCCTGGACAAACACCTGCAACTGGCATTTTCCTTCATCTTCAGTATAATATTTCCAAGATGGGAAGATACGCACATACGATTTAACAATGTCAAATGCAATAGATGCTAAACTACGACTGGCTGGTTGTGCTTCCTCCATAGGAATAGGCGTACTAACTGGTGGAGTTGGGGTTCACCGTGATAATACAGGCCCTTTGGGCACTGGAGCTGCCTTACTAACTGCTGTTGTTTGGGAGCTCTGTGGTGGAGATGGTGCTGTGTCAACAGGAACTGGGTTACTATCGGCTGGGGTTGGGGTTAGATTGGGTGAAGCTGGTTCTCTGTCCATCGCAATAGGGGTACAATCTGCGAGAGTTTGGGTTATGTGTGGTAGGGCTGGTTCTTGTGCATGTACAACCGGGGTGCTATCTCCACCAAGAGGTAGCACTGTTTTATTTGAAGACTATGTTCTTATTCCGCTAGATACTGACATCACCCGCTCCAATTCAAATGGCTGATAAACAGGAAACATAGTTGAATGTACAGACATTGTATGAGAGACAGATGCAATAGATAGTGTGGAAAAAAGAGGGCATGAAATAGTTGACATGTATATTGTTTAACTAAAATGGATAGCATGACATAATTTCACATATATGATGTCTATCTAAACTGGATAGCATAGCATAACATAATTCAAAGATATGATGAATAACTAAACAGGATCGCATGACATAATTCACCTATATGTTATCTAAGTAATCAGGATCGCATCATTTAGTTCACATATGTGATTTATATGCTAAACAGAGGGCATTCGATATGATGTCTGAACTAAGAACATGGTGTTGAATATTGTGTATATGATGTCTAAACTATCCAATGCAAGACATCGTATGCATGATATGAGCAGTATAACCGTGCCAAGTTAGAGCATACACCTCAGTGGGGGAATTGGACTGGTCATCTATCTCTGAATCCATCTCTGAGGAGCTATCGGGACCCAACAAGAGATCTGCTTCGACAGGTAGCACTGTCTGCTCTGAAGGCCTTGTTTTCACTCCAGATTTTTCCATCTCCCACCCAAATGGCTGATTCACAGGAAGAGTAGTTTAATGTACAAACATTGTCGACAAATGGAAATGTAATAAAGAAAAGGATGGGCAAGATATCATTCAAATATATGATGCCTGGTTAAACATGATGACATTGCACATTTCACATATATTATGGATGGCTAAAAGACATGAGACTGCATAATTCCCATATATGATATAGAAACTAAACAGGTGGCATTACAGAACATGTCTAAACTAAGCAGATGACATATATGATGTCAAAAGTAGGCACTGCAAGGCAACATATGCATGATATGACTAACATCATCATGCAAAGGTAGAGCAAACACCTTGGGGGTAAATAGGAGTGGTCAGCGGCGTCTAAATACGCCTCAGAACAGATATCTTCCTCTGGATTACAATTTGAAGAGGGGTGGGGAGGGTTTGCCATTGAACCCACCATGGAGCGATGTTTGCATGACATTGTATTGCCGCGCAAAACTCTTCTCTTTTTCTCTACATGTTCAGCATGACTGTGTACAATATCTGACATGCATATGAAAAAAATATGGTGAGATTATGTAAGGAGAGCATGCAGAAATTTAGAGTGATGGTAACAACCAGTGGATGGATCCAAAAATAATGATAGCAGGCTGATGATTGCTTTAAATTAATAAAAAGACAGATGATGATTGCTTTACTATTTGTTTCCCACCCAAGATGAACAACATAGGCATACCCTAGGTGAACCAGATATTAGACAGACATACTATTCATTGCTGCCTCGATATGTGCCCCACAACTAATTTAGAACTCAAGTTTGAACATGAATTTGGACCTGAGTTGGGATTCCAAGAGCTGAACATGACGATAAAGTAGCAGGTAAGTTTAAGCAATGCATAACATAAGCAGAAACAAAAGAGTGCGACCTCTCTTGTGGACCCGTGTACTCCTTAGGTTCATCTGCTGAGTCGATGATGGTGATGCCGTTGGGGTGCGTGCCGGCGGCAGGGAAGGAGATCTGAGGCGGCGAAAGACGGTCAGGAGTCGTGATGTCTGGTTTGGTGGATGCTTCTGTTGATGGAGCAGCTCAGGTGAGGTGGACGACGTCGCGGCAGGAGCAGGACAAACCACACAAAGTTCCCTTCGATACGTACCTGTAACTGAAGTAACTCTGTAAGGGCTCATTTGGCTTGCATGATTCTTAAAACGCAGGGACAGGAAAAACACCGGAATAGGATAGGAAAATGCACATGGTAAATAGAGCATTTGTAAACACATGATTTCTATCAACTTGGGTGTTTGGTTTACAGGAATTGGAAGAGCAGAGGAATGCAAAGAAACATGGCCAAAATAAAGAGAAACCATATGAAAGCGTGTACAGTTAGAATGTTATTCTGGCACTAATGCACTTGGTCTTGTTTTCATGCATAGGATTTTGAAAAGTAGGTCCAGGTGGATGTTTTGCTTCATTCCTTTCAACAAAATGCATGAATTATTGAATAATAGAGTGCCATTGGAAAATTCCCTATTGCTATGTTTTTCCGTTGAACCAAAATAGCCCTAATGGATCGACGTGAATGTATAGTAATAAGTGACGCAACAAGTCAACCTCTTTGCCGTAGCCGTGTCGACCTCAACATCATTGGGTTGGTCGCTGAAGCAGTTGAGGTAGAGGTGGCTGTCGGAGGTGTGGAGGAAGATCTGAGGAATCTGTAGACGGCGTCCAGGGCACTGCTCTGTTGTGATGGATCGTTTTGTCGTTGGAGCAGCTCCGGTGAGCCGTAAGACGTCAAGGCTGAAGCAGCACAAGACAGACATCGTCAATCTCAAGTGGGATTCTAATAGCATCTCCAATAGATGATGAAAAATGGATGTAAAATTAACATCACCAAAAACCACCTGACTACAACAGCTGAGGTAAAAACTGTTGACTCTGAACTTAACTGTCGAAACTGAAATTAACTGTGGAATCTGAATGCTACTGTCGAAACTGAATACAATGGTAGCAGAGAGACAATTGACATGTAGTTTAGGGAGGGCCTGCAGTTCATCTTCAACCTGCACATCCTTGAGCCGCCTGCCACCACCGGCCGAACCGTCGTCCCCAGCACCGCCACGCCGCCCCAAAACAACTCACCACCGCCGCCCCGGCCAGCCCTCTAGGCCCCCCGCCCCCCACCCTGAACCCTAGATAGATAGTGGGGTACCTCTCCGACGAGCCCCCGTCCCTGCTGCGGGT
>NC_041385.1:153531228-153534242 GCF_002162155.2 Triticum dicoccoides
TCAACTGACCCAAAAGTCGATTCAATCGACTGAAGTGTGGCTTAATCGGAGCAGAGCAGCAGCACGAGCGAGGGGGAGAGCAGCAGCAGTAGCTGGGCGAGCGAGCGATCGAGCGAGAGCCGGAGCAGCAGCAGTAGCGCGAGCGAGCGAGCGAGAGCCGGAGCAGCAGCAACAGATCCGGCTGGTATGGACGCCACCGCCGAAGGGGCCTTGCATTGGGGGAGAGCCGCCATGGAGATGTCGCCCGCGGCGCTGGCTTCAAGGTAGTCGCTCCATGGCGGTGCAGCATGGAGCACCGTTAGCGCCGGGAGGTCGAGTTAAGGAGAAGGTGCGATGCAATGAGTGTACAACGTCTTTGGTGGCGCCGAGTAGGCCTCGGCTTTGTCCGAGGAGTCGGTGAGGATGCTGCGATTCTGGTGGAGCAGGTTAAGGCGGCGCTGTGGGGATGGAGCAGCCGCGATAGACGAGGCGATCGTCGGAGCAGCTCCTCGGAGGTGGAGGACCGGGCGGCTGAACCGGTGGGACGGTGAGATGGACGACAGATCCTCATACGGGGAGGTGGACGAGGGACGTCGAGCTGTTGCGGTGGACGACATCATCGGGGAAGAGGCTCCAGCTGGGCAGCGGTGACGTGGTGGACGGAGGAGGGTGGGGTTTCGTGGCTGGAGCGGAGAGGTTATGGCGGCCTGGGATTTCGAATGGCGAAAAGGGGGCGATGGGAGGGGGTGAAGCATGACTTAGGGACGCGCTTGTCCAAAATGTAGGGTGTGTTACAAAAGTACCCCCCACCGATTTGAACTAGCGGCCCTTTCGGCTCAGGGTTAGAAGGGGGATTTCACGTGTCGGGATTTGGCAGCTGGAGGGAGTTTTTGCACGCGTTGTAATTTCGAGATAGCAAGGCGCGGGTTGTGAAGGCGCCAGTTTTGGGAGCACGATATCTGAATGTTTGGGATATAACAAGACGCGGGTTGAATTTTAGGGACAAGCCTAACGTTTAGTAATATTGTACTTGTATGTACCAAATCAATTCGCACTTCCCTCAACCAAAAAGAAAACGAAAAAAATAAAACTATTCACACCACGCAAAGAGAGAGTCTTGCCCCGTTTTACTATACAAATGCTATTCAAAGCTACTCCCTCCTTCCATCTATATAGGGCCTAATGCGTTTTTCGATGCTAACTTTGACCAAATATTAGAGCAATGATATATGACATGCAACTTACACAAAGCACACCATTAACTTCGTCTGTGAAAGGTTCTTTCAATGATATAATTTTCACATTGTGCATGTCATGTACTATTAATCTTGTCAATAGTCAAAGGCGGTCTTAAAAGTCTCATTACGCCCTATATAGATGGAAGGAGGGAGTATGAATCCATGTTATGTCCGATTAATTTTTTTCGCTTTGCTGTATAATGCATGTAACCTACTCATACCAACATTTTAGTGCATTCCAAATGTCTATACTACCGCTGCAATTCGAACTAAATTTGAATTCGTTTCTCTATTTCAATAAGAATCTACAATCATGATTGTTGCCGACTTCAACCATCATAGTTTCCTTGCTATCCGCCAGATATAAATCGGACGGCCTATAATGCAGGATGGCAGGCACACCATCATCAACAACTCCGTTTTTTATAAGAGTAGAGATAAAATATACTAAATGTAGTATAACATGTTCATAAACACACCATGTGTATCACCGTTATATATATTCACACATACGTCGGTTTAAAACACTATGATAAATTCTTCAAATATCCAAATTCGCTTTTTATAATTAAGTATATATGATCTCTATTCGTCTTTTACACCCACACAACCCTCTTATCTTTGTAGCTAGCGCTAACTTTCTCTTGTGCATGCACACGCCCGCATCCCTCTCACCCTCCCTCAGCATTCTCTAGTTCCATCGCGCAAATTCATCTTTTCACTTTAGGTCGTTCACCCACGGTGTGTGTAGGCCCCCCAGCTCCTTCTTTACGGCACACAACGATCGATATGCCTCTCTAGCCAGGTGTGCCTACCACAAACATAAGCTTCCCCTCTTCTCTTGTCACCGTCCATGCCTCACTCCCACCACTCTTTTCATCGTTCTCGTACTCGCACACTCCTTCCCGCTCGATATAGTATGCCTCTCGTACCACCTCCTACATGCATCCCTCTATCTCTATCCTTCTCCTCGTGCCTCGTTTGCTTCTAACACACACATACATGTATACCGATCGATCTCCCAACATATACCTGGATCGACTTTAACTACCCCCCCATCGATCGACGTACCTCACAAGTTATGTCTCTCCTTTCTCTAACAAAGGGCGATTGATCTTCCTATGTAGTTATGTCTGCTTACCACAGCCACATCGTCCCCCCTCATCATTCGTGCATGCCTCCTGACCCATCTCTCACACGCACATGCACAGAAAACAAGCAGCCATCTCCTCTCTTATTGATATTGCGGGCGTGCCCTCCGTTTGTCTAGCAAGCCTATCCCACCATTTGTTAGAAGCAAGTCCACTACCACCCCCTCCAACACTCTAGCTCTATCTCTCTCCCAACCTTATTCCTCTCATGCACATATGCATGGATGCCGATCGATCTCCCTTAATACATGAGGTAGGCCTCTCTCCTCCTCCACACATATACCAGCCATTGTACCTCTATAGTTAATTGGGCCTCCCTCTTCCCCCACCACACACCGATAGTCGAGCGCTGCAGGTAGGTATCCATGCCACAGAGACAAACTGCACATGTCCTCTCTCACGTTCCAGTAGGCCAGCCACTCTATATCTTTGACGTGGGCACACACAAATTCGATGGCACTCTTTATCGATTGCGCACGCACACACACACACACACACACATCATCCCTCTTTTTGATTCTATGGACACCTCAAGCCGGTGATACCTCCACTCTCTTCCCGTGGATCGCCCCCTCTATATATATGTTATATCCAGGACTCTATTTCACACACATTGCATATGTTACATTTTTTGATTGACCCCCCC
>NC_041385.1:153534409-153547311 GCF_002162155.2 Triticum dicoccoides
CCCAAAAAAAAACTCTCAAGAACCCATACACTATATCTCTCTAGGTTTGTATCTCTCTCACACAACCCCACATAGGTGGTGTACGTATACAAGAAGAGAATAGGTGCACCGTGCACGTACTCACGCTTCGTGCCCAGCCACACCCGCGCGGGTACACGGTGGAGCTCATTTCTTTACAAAATGGCAGCCCACATGCTAATTTGAACGCCTGTAGCGGTTGTTTACCTAGGGAGGTCGTGTACCACGCCTGCACGAAACAAAGTTCGACTTGACGCGTTGCCGTGTTATTTTTAAATAAAGTTATAGCGCTCAATGGCACGTACACAGAATATAAAATGATTTTTATGGAGAAAAAGGTAGTCCGCTCACTATATACAATGGAGCCTTGCGTGCCTGGTTTGTCGCTCTTCAGAGTATCTCACACAAGGCTGCGGTGGCCTCTCTCTCTCACCGTTGGTCACTGATCCGGCCGCATCCCGTCCGCCAGGGGAAAGGGAGTGCGGTGGCCTCTCTCTCTCTCACCGTTGGTCACTGATCCGGCTGCATCCCGTCCGCCGGGGGAAAGGGAGGAAGTGCATCGTTTATCCGTTCGACGGCGCCGAGGTAGCATGTCCCGATCTACGGTACACGCCGTTCTCTCTGGCCAAGCTCCGGCGCGGCAGGGCCTACGCCACCTGCTCGCCCGCCCGCCGCCGCTCACCTAGTTACATCTCGACGACCTCCAGGTATCCCCTCCGGCCTTGCTCCATGCCCGTCTTCCCACGTCGCTGCATGTGGATCTTCCATAGTTCTTTGCCCAAAACGTAGCTCGTCCAGCGTACTTTCCATATTGCATTCTCCTCCTCACACCGTTTTAGACAAACACAACCGTGTTGTTATCTTCCCTTAGGGCAAGGAATATGCTTCTTTTTTGTCGTCGCATGTATCATCAACTGTTATTGGTCAGTAATTGTTTCCTTTCTACCTCTTTTTTGCAAACAGGGCTATCCATTTCACCTCGTTGCTATTGCGACCTTTTGGTGAACTGCACAAATCACTTTTTTCTTAAGAGTGTTTTGTGCAGTTGTACTAAAATGTCACATGGGCAACGTCTCTAAATTTCAGTGCGACTGCACAAAGGGAGATTGGTTTTGCTCTATCCTCCTCATCCAACTCCGAGCCTAATCTTCTCCAACTAGTTAGTCTTAAAAGAGACTGCAAAGGTGACCGGCTTCTATTTATGTGTTTATTGTTTCATCAGCAGTCCTCTATTATCGTAATCACACTTAATATCTTTGGAACAGGGACGCTCAACTCTATTTTAGTGGAACTGCACAAAATGATCGGAATGTTGCATGGTCCAGACAACTACTTTTTTCCCAACATGCCTTGTTGATTTAGACAGAGCTGGGGGGACGTTGTTGCCAATGAAAGCATGGATCAATTTTAATTTAACACCTTCTCACAACTCTGTCTTCAGTTGTGATGTAATTATTAGCTCTGATCTGCTAATAATTGACATGCATTAGCAAGGAAGTTAGTTTTTTATTGTTTCCGAAAGAGCATCGATGGCAAGACACGCGAAATAGAAGCAGAAAGCTCACACCATTGTACAATTTCATATCTCGCTGGAAAATTATTTGTATAGTACGTCAATTATGTAAACAAATGATGGAAGCTTGATAGCATTGGCAGAAGCCTCTTCATCATCCGGGTCCATGTGCCATGCACAAAATTATACTCCTTCGTTCCTAGATATTTGTCTTTTAAAAAATTTCAAACGGGCATATTTTAGAGTGTAGATTCACTCATTTTGCTTCGTATGTGTACTCCCTCCGTTCCTAAATATTCTATTCGTCTTTCTAGATTTCAACAAGTGACTACATACGGAGCAAAATGAGAGAATCTACACTCTAAAATATGTATATACATCCGTATGTGCCAGTCCATTTGAAATCTCTAAAAAGACAAATATTTGAGTAGTCACTCGTTGAAATGTCTAGAAAGACAAATATACTCCGGAGTATATTTAAGAACCAAGGGGGTAGTGCACAACCGCTTGGGAGACTCATCCCGGTCGTTGCGCCGCATTAATAGTGAGTAATGAGCAGTCAAATCGTAAGCCCCACCTTTCCCACTGTAAGTTGCTCTGAAGAAGCAACCATCAATACGCTCTTCTTTGAATCCGCTCATACTACTCCATCCGTCACTGTTTATACAGCACGCTTCAGAAAAAATAAAAAAGATCTGTGGGACCAAGGCGACTAGCGATCGGCCTAAAAAATAGCATTGGTTGTTATAGCACGACGTCTATTACTAGTAGAGGGAATAATGCATACACACATGCATGCAGTGCTTCTACCCCGGGTACACACATGCATGCACTTACTCCATTCCGTAGTTACATGGAGAGAAAATTGTGGACTTGATTGCAGTTACCACGCCCTAATTAATTGAGCATTAAACCAAACGCGTCTAAAGTCTCTCTGGTGGTGGAAATGCATTGAGAGAAATGCATCATAATGAAGCGCACCCTGTAAACTGTGACGGAGGGAGGAGTAGTATGAAGGTTCAAAACCAAGTACGCATATGGCCAGTCGGTCAATGCACCTCCTCTTGGCATATCACTGACATGTGGGACAGGAGTGTGAGCAAACCGATCTCAATTGACGGCAAAGAGCCAACCCGCCGTTCCTTGAGAGAGACGAGGAGCGAGAACACACAGACGGGTTCGCATGGAGGCCAAGATATACTCGAGCATGGTTGGTTGATCGATATCATTCATTCCATGTTGATGTTGGGCTGCCGTGTTCCGCCCTTCTCCGGAATAAACCTATATTTTATTAGAGATAAAAAGAAATAAGAGTACAAACGCTCCACCATGCGGTTCTAGTAGTAGTACTACTCGTACTACTGCGCTTGGCTCTTTGCCTCTTGGTGAAGTCGAACAATGATGGTACTCCGCATGTTGGTTACTACAGTGTATGCCTCTGACAATCTGACACCGAATGGACTGATGCATGTCCACCGAGGGTAGGTCCCCTTTGTAGTTTGTGCCAAATTTTGACTAAAGAGTTAACTAACAAAATGTTAATGCATGTCAAGAAAAATTATCTCATTGGATTCGTATTTGAACATAGTTTTCAAAAATATAATGTTTGATGACATGCGTGAACATTTTGTTAGTTTAATCTATGGTCAAAATTTGGCACGAAATACAATAGGGACCAATAAACCCGGACGGAGGTAGTACTACAGTGTATGCCTCTGACAATCTGACACCGAATGGACTGATGCATGTCCACCGAGGGTAGGTTGCATTAGTCAAAAGGCGTAAGCAAGCTTCACCTTGTCCTGCAAGCTTCTCCTCGTTCTGCGAGTTGACTGGACACACCAAAAAATAGTGCTAGTCCATACTCCCTCCTTTCCGGTTAATATGGCTCAATCCTTTTTGCGGGCAAATGATAGAGCTTTATTCATATATAAGCATTCTTAGGACGATCAACCAAGACACTGGTCACTAGGAAGCGAGGTACCCCGCAAAAAAAGAAGTAGGAAGCGAGGTGTTTCATCAAGCCAGCTCTCGGCCACATTCAAAGTGCAGCAAGCACGGTTCACACGAAGATGCGCCGCAACGTTTGCTGACCTGTTTACATGCTGAATAACAAAAAAAGAGGAAATATTACCGAGCGCTACTATTTGTAACAGGATATGAGCCAGAATTAAGCGAGAATTGTGGCGAGTGTTCCATGCAATCAACTTCCATTATCACATGCGAGAACCCTCGAAGATAACCAAATGTGTTGAAGATTGCTTTATCACATTTTAAAATTATAATAAGAGTGCAGACGCTCTTCCATCCGGTTTCTAGTACTAGTATAGTACATACCTTTATAGACTATATTAGTAAACTTTGCGCTTGGTTGTTTGCCTATTCGGGAAGTCAAACAATAGTAGCACTAGTAGTATATGCTTCTGGCAATCTGACACCAAATTAACTGTTGCACGTCCACCGCCTGAGCGAGGGAGAGCTTGCATTAGTCAAAAGTTTATCCTTGTCCTGCGAGCCACCGCGCGCAAGTAATGCTAGTCCATACTGCCTCCTCTCCGGTTAATATGGATTAATTTCAAATGAGATAAATACACTGTCTGTCACTGTATATTTGTAAAAATACGGTCAGTGTACTTCATAATATGCTCATTGCGCTCAATATATATATTTTCCGGTGTTTATACAGTCACTAGCTCACCCTGATTGAATATGTGTGTGCATGCACGTGTAGGTTGAGCACTTAGCGTGACCGTGTGTGTTCCGTCATGTTCTCGGACATGCATGCATTAGGGCGTCGCGCGCGTTTTTGCGTCCATGTGTACGTGTGACTGTTGCATACACGTAGGGGGAGTACGTGTAGGGGCCACTAAGGAGCAGTCAAATCACACAGTAAATCACGTCTGTCGTGTTCGTGTCTCACCCTCCTCCACGGCTCGACCCCACACGGTCGCTCGGCATGCCACTCACCGCAAACCGAGTATACGATAACTTTCCCGCCTGCTTGTCGATGGATCGCGCCATGGAGTACTACTAGCACTACTGGAAGAGATTGACGAGTTGGGGGAGGACAACTAGCTGTAGCACGGACTCCCAAAAACTTTTTACATGCATGTTGTAGCCGGCTATTGCGACCTTTGAACGCGGAGCAGCTGCGTGCACCCAGAAGCGGCGCGGGCGACGCTCTCTCGGTTGGCACGCCGCTTCAATGCCGGCGCCAGTGAGAGGTCGCGTCCACTCTGGCCGGGCATGAATGCGGCACTGACCGTTTCAGGCGGGAAGCACACGCGGGTGATGAAGAGGGTTCGGGTTGGTCAGGACTGGCCGTGGCAGTGGTCCGAACATGCGCAAACAAGAGATGTTGTACGTTAATATTGTTGCGTATATAATTAACAACGTGAATAATGTGCCAGTTGGACAAATATGATTGGAGATGGAGATGGAGATGGAATTTTACGTAAACACCGATATGCATGTCTATGTCTATGTGTGTGTGCGCGACGACTCTCGCGACCTGGAAGCGAGGGCGTGTTTTTGATCGAGTTTTCTTTCTTGGTACGTTAGAAAATCAGTTTGTCCGATTCACATCTAGATGTTATTTAAGGATATCACATCTAAGCTCCCACAAGTATATAATGTAGCAACAAGAAACAAAAAAAACTAGGACAAAAAAATAGACCACAAACTATCGATGCTCATGGTCGCGCCTCATGGTTGCGTCGGCTGGTGAAGCTGTCTTCCATCAGTGCTCTTTTCTTGTTACGCACAAAGATGATATCCTTCGTCAGTTCACCTTGGTTGCGTTGGAGACGCAGTCGTCTTTCACGTTGGTGCAATTTTATCACAATTGGCTATGAACCAAATGTTTCCTCGAAGAAGGATCGACGTTGGTACTAAGAGCATAAGTTTTGTATTGATTTCTAAGCCTTCTCACAACTTTGTCTCCAGCTCCCCTGTAATTTTATTTGTCCAGCTATTAACTTTGATTTAAAAAATGGTGTGGACTAAAGACCCGGATGGACGTAGTAGCCCTCCATTTTTATTTACTCCGCATATTAGATTTGACTGAAGTCAAACTTTGTAATACTCTCAAACCTTTCCGATAATTGAAATTAAAATTCTTTATTTGTACACACTCTCACACGTTTCCGATAATTTGGCGCATGTGTGGTTGTTCACTTAAGGGAGGGTAGTGTACCACACGTGAAGGACAGGAAGTGCGACCAGGACGCGTGGGCGTGGATCGTTAGTTCATCGGAAGTAGTACTCCCTCTGTACATTAAATAAAGAGTTTCGTTTCGTACTTACGCAATTTAAAATGATTGTAAAGGAGAGAATAAGAAAACCACTCCACTATATATTATTCGTATACACACGAGGGTACTATATGGACGCAGCTTCATTGACTTAGTGCACCTGCCTTTGGGTTTATGACAGGTGGGCCCAAAATGTGGCTGGCTCACCTGTCATACAGCCAAAAGCCGATGGAGTGAAGGCACCGGAGCTCAGTCCGTACTACATTAGTATATATATAAGTGGGAGCTTCATCGCTTGTTCGCTAGGGTTTGCACTCTCCACACGCTCGCTGCAATACATATATGTTACACGCTGGAGGCTCAGCGTTCATTTGCTAGGGTTTGCTATATTCACAGTCTCTCACCCTCTCTTCACCAGATCTAAACAAGACTGCGTTGGCCTCTTGTCTCTTTCCCCCCTCACAGCTGGTGAAGGAGGCGTCCGTATCCCGTCGCACCGGGAAGGGGAGGAGGTGCATCGTTAACTCTATCGCCTTCGGCGAGGGAGGCAATCCACTGCCGGCTGCACTGTTCTCTTTCACCCAGCGCCTATGCGGGAGGGCCACCGACCCCTTCTTCCTCGCTGTCGTACGTAGTGTGGGCAGATCCGGCATCCCGCCGCACGCCTTGCCACATCCCGACGACCCTTAGGTATAAGTTTCTTTGAAACCGTCGTTGCTCTAGCTGCATGTGGATCTTTTTCGATCTGTAGTCGAATCTAGGTCTTGGTTCAAAGAGGAAAGAAAGGTGCGGTGGGGTGGAGCATGAATCTAGGACGTGGTTCAATGAGGAAAGGAGGGAGGAAAAGTAGTATAGACTGGCTATCCAGCCGCTTTGTTGGTCGAAAAGGGAAAAGGGGGTAACCCAGTACACACATCGGTAAGGAACCGATCTCTTTGTTGAAAAGGTAAAGAAACTGGGGGGGGGGGGTCGGGTAGTTTGTGCAGGACTAGATTTGCTGCCCTGACATAGGAAAAAAGTTCAAAGAGAACAAATATGGGACCAACACAGATATGCTGCTTGGCTACATACTCTGTATCACCCATTTATACGTGTGGACGCACATGGTGCTAGCATGTCCCATACAACTATTTTGCTAGAATGCCGCCAGAAAATTGAAGCAATGCCACTGTTAAAAGTAAATTACATTTTTTAACGAATGTTGTTTCAAGAGAGTGTCTCTGTTAATATGAATCAATGCTACCGTTTTAGAAATGCTACTATCCTACTTTGTTTTCCATCCAAGATAAGTTAGATGCTTCTTTCTGTCACCGTTTGTTTCATCCTCCTTTATTGGCAAGTAATTGTTTCCTTTTTTGCCTCTGTTAAAACAGGAGTCAATATGAATGAATCACACTGATGGAGAATTGCTCCTCTCCTGCTTTGTTTCCCATTAAGACAAGTCATCAATCGTTATTTCTCACTAATTGTTTCCCTTATACCCATTGTTGCTTACAGGGATATCAAAATTAAAGCTTGGTTTTATTCCGACTTCAATTTTAGTTGAACTGCAGAAAAGGAGCCAATGTGTCTAAGGCAAACTGCTGCGTTACTGGGTCCAGTTGGTCGTTCCACTTTGCAGAAAGAAGCAGTCATTGGATGTGGTACATTACAGAAGGAATGACCGAGAAGCTTTACAGAGTATTATTAGACACCGGTGACATGACTAGTCTATAGAGACCATTGGCAATTTAACAACACGTGGAGTGCCCTGGGCAAAAAGTGCCCAAACAAGTACAAGAAGCTAAGACAGGACATGATCATAGGCATTACATATTTTGAATGGGAAAAGCTTGTCAAAGTTTAATCATTGATGTTAGCAAGAAGACGTTGGTTTAATATATTGGAATTGGAAAACCATGTCAAAATTTTCTCATTGATGTTAGCAAGAAGACGTTAGTTTAATATATTGGAATTGGAAAACCTTGTCAAAATTTGCTCATTGATGTTAGCCAGAAGACATGCATTTGATATTTTTGAGTGGGACGCCCTTGCTGTGAGCAGCGTCAAGTGTTTTTTCCTATTCCTGTGTTCAGTTTAGAAGTAAATAGTTACTCTCCTGAGATATTCCTGTGTTAAGAGTTTGTTCTGAATATTGTCTATGTAATGCCAGGCCTTGTGTTTAATTGCAAAGTTGAGCTTGGAATGTTGTTGCATGCGGCATCACGAGCTATTCACCGTGCCTCCTGAGAATAATGCTTCGTATTGTTTTGCATGTCGATCTAATGCCAGTGATTTGCTTGTTAAGAAGATCATCCTCTTCCGTTGTTTCCATGCGTAAGAAGTTCATCGTCTGATGTTTCATTCATAGCCTATACGACATGTCGGGTAGGTTAGACGTGAAACCATATGATCTTCCGACCAACTCATGATATTAGGCCGTAATTGGATCGTTGTTTTCCAACCAAAATCGCTTGTAAAACTGACGCTTGTAAATTAAAGCAGATGGTCTCGGGCGAAGGCGCTTGGTTGGTCAATTTCGACTAGTAAAATATCGGAAGTACTTCACACATGATAAAAACGCTAAACGACACTCAAACGAATCCAGCCATTAGCTGCTGTTTCAGCCTTGCCCATGGATGGCATGATACGCACGTCGTGCATGTATCGTCTGGTAATGTCGTCCATATAGCAATGCTCGTAAAATATACACTGGTCTCTCAAATTACACGCGTAACCCGCCGGTTTTACTTACATACCTTGGGCCTTCCGATGATGATTAAATTACACTTGTATGTTAATACAGGTTTGAAATAAACCAGAGCTCCCAAGCGCGGCCTTACCGTTTCATGCCGTCTCAGTTTCTCGAAGGTGCTCATAGGTGTCCGATGATCCTGGCTTCCTGAATGAGCAGCGGGCGCTGTATCAGACCTCCGTAGGACCCGCGAGGCCCTCTCCGTTGTCCTTTGAGTTGTTGCGCTCGCTGTGGCGCCGAGCATTGTTAACATGGTCAATGAACATGAGGATTCAGGAGATGACTTTATTTTGACTGGATGACACTAGGGACCCACTAGGGCCATAGCCGTACATACACAACTGCCTCCTTATTATGTATAACTATTTTTTTTGCTTTCTCCTGGTTTCCTGACATCACGGTCCCACACCATTGTCAACCTATGTAGTCAATATAAACGAGAGAATTGCACAAGGTGTGGCCGACAACTGGGACCAAGCAGCTCGAGCAGTATTTGTGTTTTTGAGGCGTGAGCACTGCAGAGTTTTTCTTGGCGATGATTTCGTTGTTGTTCAGAGGAGAGCAGGGTATTAACTGGGCGGGCTGTGGCCCGTCTAGCCCAGGCCAGATATCCAGCCCAGATACTACTTTTTTCAAGATGAAAATGGCTAGCCTAGCTATACGTCTTTTTGAGGAATACCCACGCAAGGTCAACTTATTCTCCGCCTCGCTGTGCTGCAAATTTTTCCTAGGAGGGATGCATTAGGCTTAACAGGAAAATGGGCTTTAAAAATAATAAATGGGATGTAATTATAAAGACTGGGCAATAACTATAAAAAATGCACCAAACACGAAATTAGTTTATAAAATATTATTTATGGATTTTGAAAATCTTAAATTTTCATTGTTGCGCGCGCAATGTTTCGTTGGATTTTTACGTAATACAAATTTATATTTAATCTGAATAGAAATTTCGGGATAAAAATATTTCGGATCCCATCAAAATGTGGGAAATTTTATTGAATTCTGTCTTCAACGGTTGGTTGAAATTATTAATCGTTGTCCTAGCTATAAAATGGGCTGTACTTTTAACAAACTGTAAATGGGCTGTTGTAAATACCATTAGAATTCAAAAAATGGGATGTACATTCTTACAAAACGCAAATGGGCTATAAGTTCTCTGCCACACACTTGTGGGCCTACTAAGTGACGCGTCCCCTAAAAAAATAAGTTGACGCGTATGCAAGGCTTTGTCAACTTATTATAGTCAACACACGGTTCTAGCAGCAATGGCCGTTGGATGTCTATCCAACGGATGTCATGCTTCTTCTTCAATCTCGGATATTCTTAGCTTCGGCCGCCCAAAAAATGATTCCTCCCCCTGACATCTGGGGTGCACCGTTTCGGAGGCTGGCCTGTGGGCCTACTAAGTTGGAGCGTACAAAGGGCTTTGTCAACTTAGTCAATATAAACGATTCTAGCTTCAGTGATCGTACGATGTCCATCCAATGGCCGTAGTGCTTCTTCAACCTCTGGTCTTCTTGGTCCAGCCGCCCAAAGCAGCGCCGGTCGTGCCGCCTGCTCCTACCTCCCGTGGCCGGCTGTGGTGCCGTGGAGGCCTCACCGCCCCATACTACTCCCACCGCTGGCCAGGCCATCCCTCCACTCACCCACACCCCCTGTTATTCTGCGGCGACGGCAGCCTCACACCGCAGCCCAACCAGTGAACCCTCGCACTCCTCTCCGCGCGGGCTTCCACTGTTGCGTCTTCCCGGCTCCACGTCGTCCCCTTCCTAGGCGTCGCCATCGTCCACCGCCCTGGTGCTCTCGGCGCGGCGTGGTCAACGTGGTCAATGACCGACTTCCATCGGAAGAGTACTGTACGTGGAGAGGCTGATAGTTGAGTCCACGGCGGCCGCAAGGAAGTGCCTCCTTATTACGTGCAAAATAATTATTCCTCCACCTGACAGCAGGGACCCGCCGGACGGGCCACCATATTTCGTGAAAAAAATGTTTCCCCCCTGACTGCTGGTACCCACCGGATGGGCCACCGTATTTCGTAAAAAAAACGTTCCCCCCGCTGTCAGCTCGGACCCACCAGAAGTGCCTCTTTATTATGCACAAAAAAATGAATACTCCCCCTGCTAGCTGGGACTCACCTTGGTGGGAAGCTGACTTGTGGGCCTACTAAGTTGACGGGGACGGAGGGCTTTGTCAACTTAGTCAATATAAACGATTCTAGCTCTAGTGACCGTACGATGTCCATCCAACGGTCGTAGTGCTTCTTCAACCTCTGGTCTTCTTGCTCCAGCCGCCCAAAGCAGCACCGGTCGTGCTGCCTGCTCCTGCCTCCCGTGGCCGGCTGTGCTGCCGCGGAGGCCTCACCGCCTCCATACTACTCCCACCGCTGGCCAGGCCATCCCTCCACTCCACTCACCCACACCCCCTGTTATTCTGCGGCGACGGCAGCGCAGCCGAACCAGTGAACCCTCGTACTCCTCTCCGCGTGGGCATCCACTGCCGCGTCTTCCCCTGCTCCGCGTCGTCCCCTTCCTAGGCCTCGCCGTCGTCCACCGCTGTGGTGCTCTCGGCGTCGCGTGGTCAATGTGGTCAATGACCGAATTCCATCGGAAGAATACTGTACGTGAAGAGGCTGACAGCTAGGTCCACGGTAGCCGCAAGGAAGTGCCTCCTTATTATGCGGAAAATAATTATTCATCCACCTGATAGCAGGGACCCACCAGACGGGCCACCAGTATTTCGCGAAAAAAACATTTGCCCCTGACTGCTGGGACCCACCCGACGGGCCACTGTATTTCGCGAAAAAATGTTCCCCCTGCTGTCAGCTCGGACCCATCCAAAGTGCCTCCTTATTACGCAAAAAAATTGAATACCCCCTGCTAGCTGGGACCCACCTTGGTGGGAGGCTGACTTGTGGGCCTACTAAGTTGACGGGGACGAAGGACTTTGTCAACTTAGTCAATATAAACGATTCTAGCTCCAGTGACCGTACGATGTCCATCCAACGGCCGTAGTGCTTCTTCAACCTCTGGTCTTCTTGCTCCAGCCGCCCAAAGCAGCACCGGTCATGCCGCATGCTCCTGCTTCCCGTGGCCGGATGTTCTGCCATGGAGGCCTCACCGCCCCTACTATTTCCACCGCTGGCCAGGCCCTACGGCGACGGCAGCCTCACACCGCAGCCGAACCAGTGAACCCTCGTACTCCTCTCCGCACGGGCTTCCACTGCCGCGTCTTCCCCGGCTCCCCGTCGTCCCCTTCCTAGGCCTCGCCGTCGTCCACCGCCCTGGTGCTCTCGGTGCGGCGTGGTCAACATGGTGAAGGAACGACTTCCATCGGACGTGGACTATATGTGGAGAGGCTGACAGTTGGGTCCACGGCCGCAGCAAGGAAGTGCCTCCTTATTACGCGGAAAATAATTATTCCTCCACCTGATAGCGGGGACCCACCGGACGGGCCACAATATTTCGCGAAAAAAACGTTTCCCCCTTGACTGCTAGGACCCACGAGCTGCACCTTCGCACGCAAGGAAGTGCGTCCGGGCAAAAAATGATTCGCCCCCTGACTGCTGGGACCCACCAGTTACATCTTCGCACGCAAGGAAGTGCGTTCGGGCAAAAAAAAAACGATTCGCCCCCCTGACTGCTGGGACCCACCAGCTACATCTTCGCACGCAAGGAAGTGCGTCCGGGGAAAAAAATGATTCACCCCCCTGACTGCTGGGACCCACCAGCTACATCTTCGCAGGCAAGGAACTGCCTGACAGTTGGGACCCACCTGGTCGAAGCATATGTACCGTTGTCATTCTGGTCGCGAACGTGTACGTACATATATACAGGTGGATGTAGAGGCGCGCACGTGTCGTAGTAGAGGCGCGCACGTAGCATGTACACGTACGTACAACGGCGAGGGTGCAAGAAAGAAAATACGGCCACGTACGTACATACGGGCAGGGTCTCTAACGCCTATCGCACATACGTACATGGCTGGGTCGGAACGGAGAAACAACGTCATCGTCGTGTTCATGGGGAGCCAACCGGCTGGGTCGGAACGGAATGCGTGGTCGTGTTCATCGGGAGGGCTTGGACGGAACAGGCGATGGAAACAAGGCCTGGCGTACCGCACAACGGAGGAAACGGCCTTGTGTTCAACCGGCCACGTTCGAAACGGGGTCCTGTTGATCGGGAGGGGCCTGGTGTACCGCAAAACGGAGGAAACGGACCTCCTACGGTCGAAACGGGGGTCCTGTTGATCTGTAGGGGTGTGGTGTACCGCAAAACGGACGAAATGGACCTCCTACGGTCGAAATGGGGGTCCTGTTGATCGGGAGGGGTGTGGCGCACCGCAAAACGGATGAAACGGACTTGTGTTGGAGCGCTACGGTCGA
>NC_041385.1:153547530-153551418 GCF_002162155.2 Triticum dicoccoides
CCACGGGATACTGTTCATCTCCACCGTCGACCTCCTCCAACCTCCACGGGCTACCGTCGACCTCCTCCAGCCTCCACGGGCTCCTGTTCATCCATCCTCCACCGTGCGCTACTCCACCGGCTACTTTTCAACCACCCCTCCACGTGCACCCCTCCACCATCTACTGTTCATCCAGCCCTCCACACCACGGGGTCCTGTTCAACCACCCCTCCACGACCACCCCTCCATCGTCTACTGTTCATCCAACCCTCCACACCATGGGTTCATGTTCATCCAGAGGCAACGCCACCGCTCACTGTTCATCCAACCCCCCCTCCCCGCAACGCTCACTGTTCATCCCAGAGGCAGCATCGATCGGCTTCAGTTAGCAGCAGTAGCGAAGGAATCGCTCCATCGGGTTCAGTTAACAGCAATCGATCGGTCGCTCGGGTTCAGTAACACATAGCCTGCAGTGCAATCGCTCGGGTTCAGTTAGAGCCCAACGCCTCGCTCGGCTTCAGTTAGAGCCAATGCCTCGCACACACGCGCATACGTATGAGAGAAACGCGCATCACTCCGGCCCCGACCTCCCACCGTAACCGGCAACTCCCTGAAATTTTCCTCCCCCTCGCTTCTACCACGGTTTTTTCCGTCACGGACGGCCCAAAGAATGTCATGCAACTGCGTCTCCAGCCTGCCCAAGACGAAAAACCCATTTTCTGTCATGATTTTTTGTCATAGAAGTAGGAGCCCACCACATCTATGATGATACCGGGTTTTGTCACAATTATCCTCATAGAAGTGTCATATGTATGACAGAAAAAAAATTCTTCAGCCCAAAATGTCATGGATGTGCCTTTTTTTGTAGTGACGTTTGGTTAGGGAGGCTGAGATTGAACTCAGAATACTGTGTCTTCACCTTATTCCCCTAGAGCTAAGGACACCCAGTCCTTGCCCTATCACTCTGATAAGTCTTCAAGGTAGACTTCCAAACCTTCATAGACTCCATTCACGGGCGATCCACAATGACTCTTGGATCCTCGGAAAGTGACGCCTAACCGGCTGGAGGATGCATAGTCCTCAAGTGTAACAAGTCTTCAGGTCACGCAGACAGAAAGACTTCAGGGATGCCTAACACTCCTTGGATCTGGGTGTTTTGGGCTTTGTCCTCGCAAGGATCTCTCACTCAAAGGCTTCGAAGGTGGGTTGCTCTCAAACGACAAAAGTTGTGCACTAACTTTGAGCAGCCAAGAATCTATGGTGTAGGGCGTGAGCTATTTATAGCCAGGAGGCAACCCGACCTCATATGTCCAAAATGACCCTGGGTCACTAAGGAACCAACACGTGTCCAACGGTTGGATTTCAAACACACGCGGCAGCTTGGCTTGGGCTACAAGCAAAACTGACTCATCCAACTCTAGATATGATTTGCTCTCATTTTCTTCACCCGAAGACATAGGATTTTGGTTGAGCATCACTTTATTCATTCGACTTTGTTCACTTGGACCCCACTTAACAGTACGGTGGTTCCTATGACTCAAGAAAGAAGAAAAGGAACCTACGAAAGAAACTATGTCTTCGCACTGCATAGTCTTCAAGTGAATGTCTTCATCGTCATTATCTTCGACGTGAATGTCTTCATGAACCACCATCGTCTTCATACATTTTTAGGGGTCATCTCTGGTTGGTAAACCGAATCGATGAGGGACTACTACCTGTGTTATCCTGCAAATCTCACAAACACATTAGTCCCTCAACCACCTTTGTCGTCAATACTCCAAAACCAACTAGGGGTGGCACTAGATGCACTTACAATCTCCCCCTTTTTGGTGATTGAAGACAAACTAGTTGAAGTTTTCAACGGGGATAAAAGTATGTGAAAGTTTAAGTACATAGGCATTGTCTTCATAGGTTAAAAGAGGCTCCCCCTAAAGATGTGCATATAAGTAGTTTGCCTTTGAATGCAAATGCACATGTCAGTTTTGCTTTGTCGAGATCTTCTTCAACCATGAAGACAATTCATCATGCATATGTGAAAGTAATGAAGATAATGATATGCATGATGAGAAATGGACGTCTGCAGAATGACTTCATGCGGAATTTATCATCGCATCACAAGGTAGCGGCAAAAAGTAACAGGCGACCATCAAGTTTAAGCGTTACAACTCAAAAGCCAAAAGTTTCAGGAATGAGAGTTGTAAGACTTAGCAAAAATAAGTAACCGACCCATATCGACCCACTTGAAGACTATCAACTCATATGCTTCTCCCCCTTTTGTGAGTAAGGAACAAAAAGGTTTGAAGACATAGAGCATCTACTCGTTCCCAGGCGGGGAAGATGTTGGTGCAGCAGGGTCGACGCTGGAGTTGGCGGTGGAGATGAGCCTGGTGCAGAATCTTGATGCAGTTAAGCCATTGCTGGAGAAGTAGCATCGTCCTATTCATCTATGACTCTTGCAACAACAGTTGCACCTGAAGATGAATACTCTGAATCTTCTGGAAGGAGTTGGACGCCAGCTTGCTGATTGTGGAGCCCTGGAATCAAACTTGAAGTGTTCAGTGAAGCCATCTTCACGAAGATCATCTTCAGAACAGAGTGATACGTCTCCAACGTATCTATAATTTTTGAGTATTCTATGTTGTTTTATTATCAATCTTGGATGTTTTATAATCATTTTATAGTCATTTTATATCATTTTTTGGTACTAACCTATTGACATAGTGCCAAGTGCCAGTTGTTGTTTTCTGCATGTTTTTTACATCGCGGGAAATCAATATCAGACGGAGTCCAAATACCACGCCAATTTACGATGATTTTTGATGGACCAGAAGGAAGAAGTTGGGCCCTGGTTGCACCTGGGAGGAGTCCCGAGGAGGGGACAACCCACCAGGGCGCGCCAGGAGGCCCAGGTGCGCCCTGGTGGGTAGTGCCCACCTCGGGTGCCCCCTGGAGTGATTCTTTGCTCTATAAACACCCTAGTATTCCAGAAACCCTAGAGGAGTCGACGAAATTTTCATCCAGCCGCCGCCGAGTCTAGAACCACGAGATCCAATCTAGACATCATCACAGAGGGGTTCACCACTTCCATTGGTGCCTCTCCGATGATGTGTGTGTAGTTCTTTGTAGACCTTCGGGTCCGTAGTTAGTAGCTAGATGGCTTCCTCTCTCTCTCTCTCTTGATTATAAATACAATGATCTCTTGGAGATCCATATGATGTAAGTCTTTTGGCGATGTGTTTGTTGGGATCTGATGAACTTCAAGTTTATGATCAGTTATATATTTTTATATCCATGAAAGTTATTTGAGTTCTTTGATCTCTTATATGCGTGATCTCTTATAGCCTCGTATTTCTTCTCCGATATTTGGGTTTTGTTTGGCCAACTTGATCTATTTATCTTGCAATGGGAAGAGGTGCCCAGTAGCGGGTTCGATCTTACGGTGCTTGATCCCAGTGACAAAAAGGGAACCGACACGTATGTATCATTGCTACTAAGGATAAAAAGACGGGATCCATATGTGCCGCAATAGATAAATAGATCTTGTCTACATCATGTCATCGTTCTTATTGCATTACACTACTAAAATTGGCTTATTTGCTATCTGCCAATTCTTTGCCGTCAGTTGGCTGACGGCAAAGAAGGTCTTTGCCGTCCGCTTACAGAAAACGGACGACAAAGAGCAGGCTGATGGCAAATAAGGTCTTTGCCATCAGCCAGTTCTTTGCCGTCCGCCAGCTGACGGCAAAGATTCTTTGTCGTCAGCTAGCGGACGGCAAAGAGTTAGGTGGGCCCCACTAACGAGCAGCTTAACAAAAAACTAACGACCCGCTCTTTGCCATCCGCTAGCAGACGACAAAGAAAAAAAAAGTGAACGACAAAGGGGGTGGACGGCAAAGAAATAACCTAACT
>NC_041385.1:153552339-153636487 GCF_002162155.2 Triticum dicoccoides
TTTCTTATTTAGGGTTCCACCACGTTTTGCCGTTTCTTTCTTTTCTGGTTTAGATATTAGATATAGTTTTAGATAGTTTACATATTAGAAAAGAAGAAGGAAAAAAAGGAAAAATAAAAAAGGGAAAGGAAGAAGAAGAAGAAGAAGAAGAAGAAGAAGAAGAAGAAGAAGAAGAAGAAGAAGAAGAAGAAGAAGAAGAAGAAGAAGAAGAAGAAGAAGAAGAAGAAGAAAAGGAAGAAGAGGAATAAGAAGAAAAGGAAAAGGAGGAAAAAAAGAAGAAGAGGGGAAGAAGAAGAAAAAGACACGTTTTTATACTTTCTTACTTAGGGTTCCGCCATGTTTTGCAGTTTCTTTCTTTTCTTTAGTTGAATGTTTTTATACTGCTAGCTAGTTGACTAGCTTGCTGACCGAAAGAAGTTAAATTAGTTATTATATGAAATTCAACTAAAGTCAACATTTTTGACGACTAGTGCTACTAATAAATTCAACTAGAGCCATCATATGTCCACAAGTGCATTGTTTTTTGAATGAGAAATGATAACTTGGTATAGTTGATTATCTGCTGCTCAAAATTTCTTATGTTATAATGTTGTAAGGGTACTAATTGGTCTCTTCTGCTGCTTATCAGAGATGGGGGGAAGCCGCCACCACAGACTCCGCCCTGCCATGCCGCAGTACGAGTTGGATGCTTCCGAGTTCTTCGGTATCATACTTGGGACTTCAGTATCATCCATGAGGCAGGTATATAAAAGGAGAGATCTCCCCTTCACCCATCTCATTATTATAACTCTGTTGTTTGCTACATCACTCATTTTCCCAAACTGCAGAGGCTGCGTGACACTTTTATGAACATGCTGGGTGAAGATCCGCCAAATAATGTGAAGCTGCGACAGGCCGGCAGCGGGTTTTGCAGGCTGTGGGACGTGGAGTTGGTGATCAAGGAGGGCCACATGTACTTGTGTCGTGGCTGGGAGAAGTTCTACCGTGCTTACGACCTGTGGCTGGGGTACTTCCTTCTCTTCAGGTACGACAACGACGCCACCATGCTCATCGTGAAGGTGTTCAACGCAACTATGTGTCGCATGCGCTATGCTGACGACGATGATGCTAGTACGTTCTGCCTCTTCTTATTCCTCTACATTTGGTTCTGTCTCGCATCGATTGTTAACTGTCATTGTTGCATTTGGATAGGCAATGGGAGCAGCAGTAGCGACACTGGCTACAGCCAAACAGCAGCGACACTAGCTATAACCAAAGCAACAGCGATTCTGGCTGCAGCAAAGACAGCAAGGAGGATGATCCGGATTGGAGTGGTGGCGAAGAAGAGGAGCAGAGTGGGCATCAGGCTGAGGATGACCTAGCGATGGTGGTGGCTGACCAAGGGCAAGAGATGGTGGTGGCTGACCATGGGCAAGAGTTGGTGGTGGCTGAGGATGACCTAGCGATGGTCGTTCCTGTCCTGCCTGAAGATGGCCTCGCGATGGTGGTGGTGCCTGACAATGACCTTGCATCGGTGGTGGCGCCGGCGATCCCACAGCTGGGCGACATGACCATGCCAATTGTGGTAGAAGACTACATCCCACTGCCTCCACCGCCTCGCCGTTCTTGGCGCATCAGGCTGAGGAAGGAGAAGGAGAAGAACAATGAGAACTAAACTATGTCATGTATGTCAGATCTCCAAAATGATATGTATATACTTAGCTTTGTTTCCTCCGAAATGACATAAGTTAGCTCTAAGTTAGCTCTAATATGCTTAGTTACCTATGTTAGCTCTAGTATGCTTAGTTACATATGTTAGCTCTAATATGCTAAGTTATCTCTAATATGCTTAGTTTCCTATGTTAGCTCTAGTATGCTTAGTTACATATGTTAGCTCTAATATGCTAAGTTATCTTTACTATGCTTAGTTTCCTATAGGTTAGCTCCAAAATTACTTATGTTAGCACAAAATGACCAAGTTTACATAATAAGCTTATAGTCTTCTTCTTCTTCTTCTTCTTCTTCTTCTTCTTCTTCTTCTTCTTCTTCACCAAAATGACATAAGTTAGCTCTAAGTTAGCTCTAATATGCTTAGTTCACTCAAAGATGGCATACTTAGCTAGGTTGGCTCCATTTTACCTAAGTTGGCTCTAATATGCTAAGTTATCTCTAATATGCTTAGTTTCCTATAGGTTAGCTCTAATATGCTTAGTTTCCTATAGGTTAACTCCAAAATTACTTATGTTAGCACAAAATGACCAAGTTTACATAATAAGCTTACAGTCTTCTTCTTCTTCTTGTTATTCTTCTTCTTATTATTCTCCTCCAAAATGACATAAGTTAGATCTAATTAATATACTTAGTTTCCTATAGGTTAACTCCAAAATTACTTATGTTAGCACAAAATGACCAAGTTTACATAATAAGCTTATAGTCTTCTTCTTCTTATTCTTCTAGTATTCTTCTTCTTCTTCATTTTCTTCTAGGTTAGCTCCATTTTACTTAAGTATGCTTACTTCTTATAGTCTTCTTCTTCTTCTTCTTCATTTTCTTCTTCTTTTTCTAACATCTTGTTTATCATTTTGCAGATTTGATTTAATTCACGGAAGCTTGCATGGATGGAGTCCTTCTTTTCCATTTGTGCTTTTATTTTGTATCGATGAACTTGCATGGTTGGAACTTGTTATATATGGATGGATGGATAACGGTGTTGGATGAACAATGTGAAACTTTTGTAATATGTAAGGATGCATGGAACTATATATGTGTTGGTTATGTATGTATATATGATGAAACTTGTGTGTTGGATATGCTTGTTGTGTATATATGTATATCTGTTGTATATCTGTGAATTGTTGTCAAATTGAATTAATTAAATTAAAAACAGGGATGTACAGGCTCTTTGCCGTCAGCTAGCTGACGGCAAACATGCCACGTGGCAGATACCTGTGATTCCTGGGACTGGCATGTTTGAGCACTTTGCCGTCTGCCAGCGGACGGCAAAGACCGTAGCCTCTTTGTCGTCTGCTGGCTGACGGCAAAGCACGCCGTTAACCCCTAACGGCTCTCACCCCACCTCACTGCCGTCCACAATCATTGCCGTCTGCTGGCCACCAATGGCGGACGGCACAACCCTTTGTCGTCCATTTCCAGGAAGCGGACGGCAAAGAAGGCCTTTGCTGGCACGTGTTCAGACGGATGGTTTGCCGTCTGCTGGCGGATGACAAAGGAGTTTGCCGTCCGTGATCCATGCCTTTGCCATCCTCCATGGCGGACGGCAAAGAAGTGGATTCCAGTAGTGTTACTCCATTTTTCCATGAACTTAATACACTAGATGCATGCTGGATAGCGATCGATGTGTGGAGTAATAGTAGTAGATGCAGGCAGGAGTCGGTCTACTAATCTTGGACATGATGCCTATGTAATGATCATTGCCTAGATATCGTCATGATTATTTGAAGTTCTATCAATTGCCCAACAATAATTTTTTCACCCATCGCTTGCTATTTTTCTCAAGAGAAGCCACTAGTGAAACCTACGGCCCCCGGGTCTTCTTTCTCATATATTTGCCTTGCGATCTACTTTTTTCTCGCATTTATTTCCAGATCTATTAAACCAAATAATACAAAAATACCTTGCTGCAATTTATTTGTTCCGCGATCTATTTATCCCATCTACAAATTTACCTCACGTCTTTTGCCTATCTTGACGCGCCGTACCCCGATAAGGATTGACAACCCCTTTAACACATCGGGTTGCGAGGTGTTGTTCTTTGTGTGCAGGGGCTGTTTACGTTGTGTTTCTTGGTTCTCCTACTGGTTCGATAACCTTAGTTTCATATCTGAGGGAAATACCTACCACGCTGTGCTGCATCAACCCTTCCTCTTTGGGGAAATACCAACATAGCTTCAAGCGACATCACAGAGCAGAGTGAGGCTCTTCCAGGACCGCCGACAGGCTTGATGTGCAAAAAATGAATTCTTGGTGGCCAGATTGCGAATGCGATTGACATCAATAATAAGACTCTGCATCTGATGCTTCAGCCAATCGTGATGCCTATCCTACTTCTGATGAAGTGATACAAGAAGCTCTCGGTCGTTGAGAACACGAGGACGCTTCTAAGGCCTTTGAGCAACCATGCTTGCCATTGCATATGTGTTTGCATGATGCGGCATACGAAGTTGTCTAGCAAGGGGACCAGCAGGAGTAGGAGGATTGGGCACATGAATACCATCAATTGGCTGAGTGAAGCTTCAAAATTCAACATTGTGAAGATGAAGTGGCTTCTTGGCAGGCTTGGGGTAGATGGCTTCATATGACATATCAACATCAGGCAAAAACACAACATGATTGTGTGCTGAAGCCTGATAGTTGATGGAGGAGTGAAGCTTAATGAGCCTGATGACCCATGGAGCATAGAACTTGAGCCCAAAGAGATCAATTTCAGATGCATCCAGTTGACGAATGAAGAAGTCTTATATGTTGAATCTGATGCCATTGATGATATAGAAGACCAATGTCTTCATGGTTCCTTCAAGCTTGGCGTCAGGAGAATACCCTTTGATAGGCCACAGAGTACACTTCAGAATATGATAGATGGTGTGATGCAAGTACTCAAGGTCTTTGACATAGAACTCCTTGGGATATTCAACATCAATGGGCAAAGGCTTCATCACACTGAGCATTTGACTCATGTTCGGCTCAGGCTTCTGAAAGATGCTCTACAGTTCACGTTCATGTGGCGGACAACAAGGCTCATATAGATCACCAGGAGTGGGCAGGGAGGTGATCTCAATGATGTCCTGAGCTTTGGCTTCATGATGCACGTCGCCTGTCATCCACTCAAGGACCCAAGTCTTCAGATCCCTGTTGTAGCCTGATAACCCACAAGTATAGGGGGTCACAACAGTTTGTGAGGGTAAGTATTTAACCCAAATTTATATATTCGACACAAGGGGAGCCAAAGAATATTTGAAGGTATTAGCAGCTGAGTTGTCAATTCAACCACGTCTGGAGATTAATTTTTTGCAGCAAAGTGATTAGTAGCACAGTAGTTTGATAGTTTTGATAATAGCAGCAGTAGTAACAGTAACGGTAACAGTGATAGCAGTGATATTGTAGCAGTAGCGATAGCAGTAGTAACTTAGCAGGAACAATATAAGATAAATTCCTAGGCATTGGATCGGTGACTTGTTGGATGATATTCATCATGTGACAGTTATAACCTAGGGCGATACGGCACTAGCTCCAGTTCATCTATATAATGTAGGCATGTATTCTGTAAATAGTCATACGTGCTTTATTAAAAGAACTTGCATGACATCTTTTGTCCTACCCTCCCATGGCAGCGGGGTCCATATTGGAAACTAAGGGATATTAAGGCCTCCTTTTCATAGAAAACCGGAACAAAGCATTAACACATAGTGAATACATGAACTCCTCAAACTACGGTCATCACCGAGAGTGGGCCCGGTTGTTGTCACTCCGGGGTTGTCGGATCATAACACGTAGTAGGTGACTATAACTTGCAAGATCGGATCTAACACATGGATATAATGATAAATTAATAGACGATTCAGATCTGAAATCATGGCACCCGGGCCCAAAGTGATAAGTATTAAGCATAGCAAAGTCATAGCAACATCAATCTAAGAACATAGTGGATACTAGGGATCAGGGCCCTAACAAAATTAACTCGATTACATGATGAATCTCATCCAACTCCTCACCGACCAGCGAGCCTACGAAGGAATTACTCACTCTCGGTGGGGAGCATCATGGAATTGGCGATGGAGATGGGTTGGTGATGACGAAGAATGAATATCCCCTCACCGGAGCCCCAAACGGACTCCAGATATGACCTCCCGAGGAAGAACACGGCTTGGCGGCGGCTCCGTCTCGTGGATCATGATAATTCTTTCTCCTTGATTTTTCTGTGGAAATATGTGATTTTATAGTATTAGGGGGATCGTCTGTGGGGCCACCAGGAGAGGGGGGCGCGCCTTGGTGAGTTTTGCCCACCCAGGTGCCCCTCTTCTGCAGGTCTTAGCTCCAGAAATTCTTATTATTGATATAAAAAATCCTCGCAAAGTTTCGGTCCATTCCGAGAACTTTTATTTTTGCACAAAAACAACACCATGGTAGTTCTGCTGAAAACAACGTCAGACCGGGGTTAGTTTCATTCAAATCATGCAAATTAGAGTCCAAAACAAGAGGAAAAGCGTGAGAAAAAGTCGATACATTGGAGACCTATCAACTCCCCCAAGCTTAAACATTTGCTTGTCCTCAAGCAATTCAGTTGATAAACTGAAAATGAGAAAGAAAAACTTTTACGAACTCTTTTGCTCTTGTTTGCATAAATAATCTTAAACAACACCTAGTTTTTCAACCAACATTATAACTAACCATGTCAACAATAACATTTAAAGATTATAATGACTCATATCAATGACATAATCAGCTAGCGAGCAATAATAAAATATCTCAAACAGCAGCACGTTGTCAAAACAACCATGATATAATATGACAATAGTGGTACCTCGCTAGCCCTTTCTGAGACCGCAAAAGATAAATGTAGAACACCTCCAAAGTTCAAGTAGCGACTAAACATTGTAATTCATGGTAGAAAAGATCCAGTCATGATGCACCCAACATGAGCTACACATAATGCATAAATCATGACCGTTGTGCTCTACTCAGTTTCTAGCGCTTGTTTTAAAAGGTGGTGACACAACATAAAAATAAATGGATAGTCCCTTTGCAGAGGGAAGCAGTGATTTGCAGAGGTGCCACAACTCAATTATTAAAATAGAGATAAATGATATTTTGAGACATGCACCCTTCTTATTCACTTCATGACCATTAGTTATCAATATCTTCCATGCTAAGCACGCTAGTGGCGGTTCCCAAGCGATAAAAGTAAAGGTTTACTCCCCCTCCACCATCAATCACACTCCACGGCTTGTCCGAAACAACGGATGCCATCCATACCAACATCAGTCACATGGGAGTTTTGTTTAATTATTTGCATTTTTTAGTTCGGGACTGGGAATCCCTATTACCGCCCATTTTCTCGTGCGATGGCGAGTGAATAAACTCTCGACCTGAGAATAACCCGCTTAGCATGGAAGATACCGACCACCTCCTGTCATTCCACGAACGATCCAGGCACACAAAAAGGATAATTTTTAGAAGTTTTTAGAGGTGGCACATGCAAATTTACTTAGGACGGCAGGGTAATACCGCATATAGGTTGGTATGGTGGACTCATCTGGAATAACTTTGGGTTCAAGGTTTTTGATGTACAAGCAGAGTTCCCACTTAGTACAGATAAAGGCTAGCAATTTAGATTGAGAAGCGGCCAGCTAGAGAGCAACAACGATCATAACCATTATGCGTAAGTAACATTGGACACTAGCATGAGTAGGATATGAACACCATGAACATAAATATCATAGAGGCTATGTTGGTTTTGATTCAACTACATGCATGAACATGTGCCAAGTCAAGCCACTCGAACATTCAGAGAAGGATACCATATCATCACACTACATCACAATCATTTTAGCACTATGTTGATATCCAAGATAAATCATTATCAACTCCCAGCTACTTATGCATGGCATGAGAAACTGTAATCTCTAATTGTCATTGCAAACATGTTTAATCATAATGGACTGAATCATGGATACTAGGTTAAACATATTTACAAAAACAGAACAAGTCGAGTTCAGACCAGTTTCTCCCTGCCACGGCCAGTTCATCGGATGTCGTCATTATTGCCTTTCACTTGCACGACCGAACTATATGAAAATAATAATAGTGCAAGAATGCCATGGACTAAGCTGGAATCTGCAAACATTTTATTCAAGAGGAGAAGACAGGATAAAATGTGCTCTTTATTAGTTCAACAATTATTCATATGAGAGCCACTCAACATTTTCATCGTTATCTTCTCCTTGGTAAGACTCGAAAAAAAAGTTCAGAGAAACACACTGAAATATTTTTGGAGTTTTTGATTTTCTAGAACAGGCAAATAAAAGGGAAAAAGCAAAAACGAGAAAAACTATTTACACGGTAAAGCTCCCAATAAGCAAAAGAAGAATAAGGAAATATTTTTGGATTTTCTCTTTAATACTACTACTAAGCAAGCATAGAAAGTAAACTAGCTACAACTAATTTTTTTTGATTTTTCTAAAGTTTTTCAAACACACAAGAAGAAAGCAAGAAAATAAATCTAAGCATGGATGATACAATGAAAAAGTGTGAACACCGACAAATGAAATATGTTGACATGAATGTAAGGTCGGTGGGAACACGTACTCCCCAAGCTTAGGCTTTTGGCCTAACTTGGTAGACGGTCAGTAGCCTCGCGGGTAAAAATTTGCTTGGAAGCTCACAGAGGTTCTCGGTGCAGATGCCTCGGCACGCAGTGCTGCCACCACTGTTGCATTATGAACTCGGGCCTCGCTCTCAGGAACAAAATATCTCCTCTTGTTGTGATAATCAAAAAGAGCAGGCCCAGGAAAATGTGTGTGCACAACAGAGGTTTGGTTAAACAACAAATTATAAGTGAAGTCATGAATTTTTCCTTTGAGGATCTTACGATCTTTTAAGGTGTCGAAGTCCAGATACCGCATGGGTAGGATTGGGTCAAAGGGTAAAGGTGCAACACCTAGCCCTCGTGCTAGACGTGTGGCATAAATTCCACCATAGAACCAGCCACTGTTAGCGTTATGCTGAAGTCTACATGCAACAATCGCTCCAAGGTTATAGTTCCATTCACGAGTGAGAGCGGTGTGAATGAGGCTCAAGTTTGGCGCACAAAGTGTGCTATAGTCTTGCTTGCCTACTATGCATTTCTTGTTAAATAATGCAAAATACTGAATTGTGGGAAAGTGGATGCTCTTTATTCTACCTTGTGTCACTCCCCTATTTTCACCATAACAAAGGCTAGTCAAGAAAGACTTGTACTCAGCCCTCGGTGGTTCATCAAGCGAACCCCAATATGGCAGGTTGCAATGGTAAGCAAACTTCTCCAGTGAGATGGAAAATGGATTATCATAAAGCATAAAAGACACCCTAGACTCACGAGGGAAAAATGTTAATCTTTTGACAAATGACTCAGTGAGAAGTTGACGTTGTTCACACTTATCTAAAAGGTAGGGACCAAGGCCAACATTGTGAACATATTGCTCAAATTCCTCCTTAATGCCCACACACACCATATATTCATCACAAGGCCATAAGCATGTTTTGGTAGCGGCATCATGCGTGGAACTTTCAGTTGGTTCCACATAAGACCGGCGAGCAGAAGTGTCACTGGAAGATGCCCCCGAGGATCGTCTCGTCGAAGATCTCCTTCCAAATAGGTTCATCGTGTCCGCGTACAATTTTATGAAAATAAAATTTTTGAGGTGAAAAAAATTTGTCAACTAAACTTCACAAAATTATTAGCAACTACTCCTAGGGATACATAGAGGCCATAGCAAGCATTCAAACTACTTAAAACACTAAGAATTCAACATGCAAGCTCATCTACAGCAGCACCAAGTGTAGCTAATTATTTAAAGTATAAACCACTAAAACAAAAATTAATTGGACAAATGGTGGAGTCACATACCAAGCAACAATCCCCCAAAATAGTTTTGGAAATGGAGCTAAGAGATCGAAATCCATAGGTTTAAGCTGAAGAACACGGGAGAGAGAGCAGTGGGGATTTTTTTCTGGAGGTAAGTGATGATGTGGGCTAGAGAGATAAGTGAGGGGGCCCACGTGGGGACCACAACCCACCAGGGCACGCCTGGGGTCCTGGTGCACCCAGGTGGGTTGTGCCCACCTGGTGCACCTCCCTCTGGTATTATTTGCAGCAAAAAATCATAAATATTCAGAAAAAATCGTATCAGGTTTCCAGAGCATTCTAAGAACTTTTGTTTTTGGGTCATTTTTTATTGCACTGGAAATTCAGAAAACAGACAAAACATGGCATTTTATTTTATTTAACTAAAAAAACAGGAAACAAAAAGTAGGGACAGAAGGTAGTGCTTACTAAATTCATCAACTTCATACCGCTAAAAATGACTCATTAATAAGGTTGATCAGGTCTTATTAACAACCACTTTTGATTAGCATGAAACCGAAGAACTTTCGTAAATCACTAAATTACCTCAATGGGGATATGCATTTCCCCAACAATAAGCATTTCATATTTCTTTTTGACAGTAGGTAGAGGTATTTGAAAACTTCCAATAGTGATTGACGAAGATTTTTCAATAACATTAATACCATTCACTTGGAATTGGTTCTTCCGAAAGTGCACCATATGCTCATTACCATTAATATGAAAAGTGACCTTGCTTTTATTGCAATCAATAACAGCCCCTGTAGTATTCAAGAAGGGTCTACCAAGGATAATCGACATGTTGTCGTCCTCAGGCATCTCAAGTATAACAAAGTCAGTCAAAATAGTAACATTAGCAACAACAACGGGCACATCCTCACAGATATCGATAGGTATGGTAGTTGATTTGTCATCCATTTGCAAAGATATTTCAGTAGGTGTGAGTTTATTCAAGTCAAGTCTTTTATATGAAGAGAAAGGCATAACACTAACACCAGCTCCTAAATCACACAAAGCAGTTTTCACATAATTCTTTTTGATAGAGCAAGGTATAGTTGGTATACTCGGATCTCCAAGTTTTTTAGGTACTCCATCTTTAAAAGTATAGTTAGCAAGCATAGTGGAGATTTCACCTTTCGGTATTTTTCTCTTATTTGTGATGATGTCTTTCACATACTTTGCATAAGGAGGCATTTTTAAGATGTCAGTTAAGCAAGTAAGCAAAAAGACTGGCCTCAGCATTTCAGCAAAGCATTCAAATTCTTCATCATCTTTCTTTTTAGTTAACTTGGGTGGAAAAGGCATAGGTTTTTGAACCCACGGTTCTCTTTCTTTACCTTGTTTTCTAGCAACAAAGTCTCTTTTATCATATCTCTTATTCTTAGGTTGTGGGTTATCAAGATCAACAGGTGGTTCTATCTCAACATCATTATCTGGTTGTTTATCATTATTTGTTTGAGTGTCTTCATGAACCTCATCATTGTCTTTTTCATTATCACTAGGTGGATGTTCATTACCAGATTGAGTTTCAGCATCAGAGATAGAAGTTTCATTTTCATTATCAAGAGGTTTGTTTATTTCAGGTTCACTAGAAGCATGCAAAGCCCTATCATTTTTCTTTTTCTTTTTCTTTTTAGAAGGACTAGGTGCACTAGTGTTATTTCTTTGTGAATCTTGTTCAATTCCTTTTGGGTGTCCCTCAGGATAAAGTGGTTCCTGAGTCATTTTACCTCCTCTATAGTTGCAACTCTAACAGCAAAGTCATGTATATTATGATTCATTTCATCAAGTAATTCTCTTTGTGATTTAGCAACTTGTTCTAACTGGGTTTGAACCATAGAAGCATGTTTTCGAACACCTCTAACATCATTTGAGATTCTAAATAACAAGTCACTCAAGCGAGCAATCATGTTAGAATTATATTTCAATTGTTTCATAACATTTGCATTGAAGTGGTCTTGCTTTCTAACGTAATTGTCAAACTCATAAAGGCATTGACTAGGATGTTTATTATGAGGATCATCACTATAATTGAATTTCATTAAATATTTTACCTCTACCACCTTGGGTGGTGGTGGTGCTTGTGCTTCAAGCCCATGTATTTCTTCGATATGTGGTAAATTTTTAACATCATCGGCCTTAATATGTTTTTCCTTCATAGATTTCTTTGCCTCTTGCATATCTTCAGGACTGAGATATAAGATACCCCTCTTCTCGGAGTGGGTTTAGGCAGTGGTTCAGGAATAGTCCAATCATCATACTTTTTAAATATGTTATTCAATAATTCTTCAGCTTGAGCAATAGTTCGTTCCCTGAAAACACAACCAGCACAACTATCTAGGAAGTCCCAAAAAGCATCGGTTAGTCCATTATAGAAGATATCAAGTATTTCATTTTTCTTAAGAGGATGATCAGGCAAAGCATTAAGTAAATGGCAAAGCCTCCCTCAAGCTTGTGGGAGACTCTCTTCTTTAGTTTGAACAAAGTTAAATATTTCCTGTAAGGCAGCTTGTTTCTTATGAGTAGGAAAATATTTTTCAGAGAAGTAGTAAATCATATCCTGGGGACTACGCACACAACCAGGAGCAAGAGTATTGTACCAAGATTTAGCATCACCCTTTAATGAGAAAGGAAATAATTTGAGAATAAAGTACTATCGAGTTTTCTCATCATGAGTAAAAAGGGTGGCTATATCATTCAACTTAGTAAGATGTGCCACAACAGTTTCAGTTTCATAACCATGGAAAGGATCAGATTCAACCAAAGTAATTAACTATGGGTCAACAGAGAATTCGTAATTCTAATCAGCAATAGCAATAGGTGAAGTAGCAAACTTAGGATCACATTTCATTCTAGCATTCAGAGATTTTTCTTTATACTTGTGTAATAGTTTTTCTAGATCGTCTCTATCCTTACAAGCAAGAATATCTCTAGTTGCCTCTTCACTCATAACATAGCCTACCGGTACCTTAGGAAATTCATATCTAGGAGGGTTAGCTCTAGCAAGTGTTTCAGGAGTTTCAGTTTCAAGCTCATCATCAGATTCAACAACATCATGTAGCATTACTCTAGCAATTTATTCATCAAGAAATTCACCAAGTGGCACATCATCATTATCGAGCATGGTACTAGCATCATCATAAGCATCATTCATAGTAGAAGTAGCATCATCAATAACGTGTGACATATCAGAATTAATAGCATGTGGTGGTGTTGCAAGTTTACTCATAACAGAAGGTGAATCTAAAGCAGAACTGGATGGCAGTTCCTTACCTCCCCTCGTCTTTGAGGGAAATATCTTAGTCTTAGCATCCTTCAGATTCTTCATAGTGATAAATTGATAATAATACCAAGTGACTTGTCACATCCCTAGCTTCTGGTGCGGCCTAGTGCTTACATCTTGCTTGCATCATGTTTAAATTTTGAAACCTGAACTGAGGAAATTGGAAAGCCTCAAGACATTTAAATAAAAGAAGGGCAAAAACCCTAAAATCTCATTCATTGTTTCCAAAATGCTCTTCTTAAATGTTTGATATTTTTGGCAAGGGTTCTGGTCCAAACCAAAAATACTGCACATTTTTAAGGACTTAATTTTGGGACTTTGAATTTAAATCATTAGCTATTTGAATTTGAATTATATTCATATAATTAGAATATAATTTCAAATACCCCTGAGATATTTTATGAGCTTTTGGAAAAGTCCATCTAGCAAAATAAAAATATTCAGAGGAGTTTTTGGCATTGTTTGAATTGTTTTGAATTCAAAACAGTGGCAAAAGATTAAATAAAAAAACAGAAAACAGAAAACAATAAAAGAACAGAAACTTACCTGTAAGTTACCTGGACTTACCTGCAGCCCACCTAGCGCCCCACCTGGCCCAACACTGTGGCTGAGGCCCAGCCCAACTCCCCACCGTCTTCAACCTCTGCCAGTAGGCAGAGGCGTGTCGACGCGCGCGCGCCCGAGCTCCACCTCCTGATTCCACCTCCTGCTTCCCCCTCGCCCTGTTCTCGTGCCTGGGAAACGGCCAGCACACCCCCCTCGGCCGCTCCCTTGCCTCCCTGCTCTCTCCCTCTCACTCCCCTGCTCTTTTCCCCTCATGGCCGAAGCCGCCATGGCCACTCCACTGAGAAACACCGCGGCCAGCCACTCCCTCGCTCCCTCTCCGCGTTCCCGAGATCCGTATCGTCGCTAGCTTCATCCTCGCCAAGCCAAGCATCACCGGACGCCCTACAATGCCAGCACCATCATCTTCTTCCTCGGGCACCAAAGGCCGTCATCGTTGATTCGCCGCCGTCGTCGCTTCCCCGAGCTCGCTTTCTACACCATCCAACCCATCGTGAGCTCCTGCACGTTTTCCCACTAACCTTGTGGCTTGCCGCTCGCCGTAGCCGTCGTTTCGTAGATGGCCGTAGCAAGTCTCCGCCTGAGCTCGCCACCGGCGTAGCTCCGGTGACCATTTGGTCACCCCGGCGAGCCCTATGCATTCGTAGTTCCCCATAGAGCATGCCTAGCGCGAAAACTAGCCCGCTTGCTCTCTGCAGCATCAAACCCGTGGTCGCCCGAACTCCGGCCGCCGCCGTCGTCGTAGTTGCCGTCACCTCCGGCCACCCTAGCTCTTCCCGCGTGCCCTGATGGATGCGCGCGAGCCCCAGCTACGCATAGGACCAAACCACGGTCGATTTGGTCGACCGTGGGCAAAACCCGAGCCACTCCAGTGCGCCTCCGCCGCGGCTTGAGGTCGCCGCCGGCCAAACTCTGGCGTGCCGACGTGGCAGCGTACTTAGCACTAATCACCGTCAGCTAAACCACCCACAGACACTGATAGTAGACCCCACCCATTAATTAACCACAGGGTTATTCCCTGTTTAATTTAAGCTAATGACCGTGGCCCCACCGGTCAGTTTGACCTGGCCACATCACACGTTGACTGGCCCCACACGTCAGAATTGACCCTGCTGACGTGGCCGTTGACTGGGTCCACATGTCAGTGACACTAATCAGCCACATTCACTGACCAGTGGACCCCACTGGTCAGGTTTGACCTGAACCCGCCTGTTGACCTGCTGAGGTCAGCATAAACTAATGCTGACGTAATAATACATTTTCTGGATTTCATTTAATTCAGGAAATTCAAGAAAATATCCAAAACTTCTAAAATTCATATAAATTCAACCGTAACTCCAAATGAAATAATTTATATATGAAACATTATCAGAAAAATCCAAAGAATCTGTCTATGGCACTTTCATGCATGTTAGAACAACTTATGACTACTGTTTAGGACAATTTAATTAAATGGCATTTAAACCTTCACATATGGAGTTTGGATTTGAATTTCGGATTCAAACCAACTTCATTTAACTTGTTGCTAGTTGCATTAGCACAAACCACAGCATATTGCCATGTCACATTCATGCATCATATTGTTGCATTGCATTGATTGTGTTTCTTCTTTGTTTGTCGGTGCCTGTCCCCTCTCAGTAGACGTGTACCGACGATGTGATCGATGACACCGATGAAGAACTATATTATCTTCAGAAGTGCCAGGCAAGCAAAACCCCCTTGTTCATTTCGATAAAATCCCACTCTCTCGCTCCTGCTCTCTTTTACTGCATTAGGACAACAACGATTCATCTGTTACTTATTGCGGTAGCTGAACCCCTTTATCCTCTGCATGACCTGTCATTGCCACAGTAAATAGATGAAACCCACTAGCATGAGTAGGAGTTGTTTGAGCCCTGATGTGCCTACTCATTCATGCTTGTTTGTCATGCCTGCTACTGCTTAGAGTTGAGTCAGGTCTGATTCATCGGGGATGAATCGGAGGTGTGTGAACATGTCCTACTGATGAGAGCTAAGTGTGTGAACACGATTTGGTAAAGATAGCGGTGAGAGGCCATGTAGGAGTACATGGTGGGTTGTCTCATTGCAGCCGTCCTCTGGAACTGAGTTCTGTGTTTGTGATCCATGAACAGTTACTACCACACATTGGGCTCCGGGCGCTCCAAGCTCTCTCGACTTATTAATCAACTTGATCTCTGTCCGGGAGTTGCAACTAGTTTCTGGTGTTTGTAGGTAGTGTTAGTAGTCTACCAAGTGGCACCCGGTACAGGTGGGCTTGGGACAGACTAGGCACAGTGGCACGATGTACCAAGTGGCACCCGGATGGTGGGATTGGGAACCCTGCTCACATCGTTTGGGGCCGTGAGCGACACCCCGTCCGGATCTCCTTGCGGATGGAACCCGAATAGGCGATAAACCTGGACGAGAGACTTGTGTGGTTAGTCAGGTCGTGGCCGACACCCTCGCTGGGCTTCCTCTTGAAGGTTGCCGAGTACATGTCGTGTAAACGGCGGTAAGTGGTGAGAGCGTGTGTGAAGAAGTACACCCCTGCAGGGTTAATATGATCTATTCGAATAGCCGTGTCCGCGGAAAAGGACTTCTGGGTTGCCTGTACAGTTCATAGACAAGTGAAAGTGGATACTCTAAAATACGCAAGATAAGTGTGAGTGCTATGGATGGTGTCCTTGTAGGGAGACGGGAGTGGATCCATAGTGGTGTATTGATATGGTGAATATGTGGACTCGTGTGCGCCACCTCAAAAGAGTTACTTGCAGTCGTAGTTCAGGTTAGCCACCGAGTCAAAGCTGGCTTGCTGCAGTTAAACCCCACCATCCCCTTGTTGATAATGATGCATATGTAGTTAGATCTGATGTAAGTCTTGCTGGGTACATTTGTACTCATGTTGCTTAATTTATGTTTTTGCAGAGAGACTTCAGTCTCGCTAGTAGTTCCACGTGGACTTCGATGTTTAGCTTGTTACCTCAGCTACGATCTTGTGCCCTCGGCAGGATCTGATAGACAGTCAGGCTTCTCAGCCTTTTTCTTTTGTAGATGTCTGTACTCAGACATGTTAAGCTTCCGCATGTGCTTTGACTTGTATGCTCTGAATGTTGGGTCATGAGACCCATGATTGTAATATCTCGCTCCTCGGAGCCTATTGAGTAAATACTTGAGTTGTAGAGTCATGTTGTGATGCCATGTTGTATTTGCACATATCGAGCATATTGTGTGTATGTTATTGAAATGCTTGGTATGTGTGGGATCTGACTATCTAGTTGTTTATCCTTAGTAGCCTCTCTTACTGGGAAATGTCTCCTAGTGTTTCCACTGAGCCATGGTAGCTTGCTACTGCTCCGGAACACTTAGGCTGGCCGGCATGTGTCCTTCTTTGTTCCTGTGTCTGTCCCTTCGGGGAAATGTCACGCGATGAATACCGGAGTCCTGTTAGCCCGCTACAGCCCGGTTCACCGGAGTCCTGCTGGCCCAGTGCTACAGCCTGGATTCACTCGCTGATGACCGACACGTTCAATGTTGGGTCATGGATGCCTGTCCCTGTAAGTTTGTGCCACTTTGGGTTTACGACTAGCCATGTCAGCCCGGGCTCCTTATCATATGGATGCTAGCGACACTACATATACGTGTGCCAAAAGGCGCAAACGGTCCCGGCCAAAGGTAAGGCGACACCCGTGGGGATACCGTGCGTGAGGCCGCAAAGTGATATGAGGTGTTACATGCTAGATCGATGTGGCATTGAGTCGGGGTCCTGACAGCTTTGGTATCAGAGCTTGACTGCCTGTAGGATTACCAAGCCAAACTGGTCGAAGTTGAGTCTAGAAATTCTTTAGTTATATAAGGGAATTGATTGTGGAATAGAACGTAAGGCTCTTTTTACTCCTTATACCTTATGCCCTTCTGATCTGAGTCATCTTATCTTTCCTATGGGTTTAAGGAACTAGGCTTTCTCTTCTTTCTATTAGGATCACGTGTTACCAATCTGTAGACTCATATTATTGTTAAGCTTGAGTTTAGTTCCTACTACTTCTGTATGTTAACTGTTGATCTCGAAACCTTGATATTGTGCTTCTGAGTGGCTATGCCACCATTTTTGTAGCATGTCTCCAATCCTTTTCGAGCATTTACAACCGTTATGCTGTCCGAGTCATCCCAGGTTTCTAAACAATCTGATGCACTTGCAAAATCCTTTCCCTCTGGTTTCGATGTTCCTTTATGCCAGCTCAATCACACTAATTGTTGAGTTGAGGTATTCTATTGCCTCGACATATATGTTGGAATTATTATTATGACCCTAGGTGTCTTAGGGGATCATCTAGTAGTCTAGCCATGTTTTGTGATCTGAGTGTGATGATTCTGGCCTTTATTCTCGAAAGCATCCTGTGATGCCACTTAGTAGTAGGTATTCTATTCCTGGGTCTTGAACCCAATATTCACTCTACTCATTCATGTTGATAGTGTTTGCTAGTTCCTTTAGAATATTACTAACCTTTGCGATAGTCTTCGAGGTCCGTGGTATATCATTCTTCCAATACCATGAACCATTATGGCAGAAGTTCTTTGAACCAAAAGATCACAACCAGAGTGCTCTTGATGAGTCCTCCATTCATAGTTGTGGATCTGCTAGTCCTTCCTCTTCCGCATGGGTTATCCGGAAGAAATATGTTGAACTTGTTTGACATACTAACCTATGCATCCACAACTCAGAAAGATATATGTTCCTTTGAGTTGTTCCTCCTTAGTTGTTTTCTGACCTTCGTCTATCAATTGATAGTCAAGAGTATGCGTGCATTTGTTCATCGATGCCTGTCACTCTTGTGGTCCGTCAAGCCATTCTATTCCAGAATGACTAGGAGAAACAAACTCCAGTACCTCATCCAAATCCAGGATTGGGTCAAAGTAGTTGTGCTCCGCAGATCAAATACTAATCCAGCTTTTGTTCTGCTCCACCTTGGAGTATTACCATCTTTATATCAATAATATCATGGGAATTGCACACCCTCTTATGAATTCTTGATGTAGTGATATCTCTCGCCATCATTATTCACTCCTCGGCCCCCGTGTTGTTGCAACCGGAATGCCGACATGTGAACTATGATGTGTGAAATCAATCCTCCTAGAAACCTTGTTGCTTGGTAGTTAAAGGACAATAATTTCATTCTTAGTGTGTTGGTTCTTGAATCATCATTCTAAGATAGATCGTGCTACCTAGTCCTTATTTCCGGTGCACCTTTCGATCAATGAGTTGGGGCTATGCCAATCCCTTGCTTATTTGATCATCTCGTCTTGCCCTGAAAAGCAAGATTGTTCTCGAGCTTAATAGCATATCGGTGGTTCGTGATTTTTCGGATATCTTCACGGAAGTATCACCAGGCTGTCCCCTGACTGTTATGTTGAGCTCGTGATCAAGTTGGTTTTCTTATAAACCACCCCTTCTCCAAGAACCTGTGTTGGATACCCCTGAGCTAGTTGGTTAAGCTAAACAATAACTTGGAGAGTTGGAAGATAAAGCTTTGCTTAACTTAGTTCATCTCTAAGGGATATCTTCTGTGTGTGTGTGTTGAAGAAAGATGATATCTTCATCGATTGGTCCCTGTGATCAGTTGTTGGACCTATCATCTTATCCAATCTTTGATTTGAGTGTGGGCTATTCTCAAATCAAATTAGAACCAACAATGTTCGTAATGTTGTCTTACTCGTGGCTTTTCCTCGAGCATACTCCATTATATCTTTTGGTCTGACCAATGCTATCACCGTGTTCACATAACTATGGAATTCCATCTCCATGGGAATCTGGATGAATTGTTGTTGAGCCCATCGACAACATCCTTATCTTCTTCATGATTTTGTTGGACATTAAGCTAGTATTGGAAACTTCCATAAGCATTATCTTCATGTCCCATGCATGAAGCTTATGTTCGGATGAAAGAAGTGACTTTCTCTAATTCACGTGCACTTGGTGTAAGTTGCCGCCGTGGATCCGAGAAAGATTGTTTTTGCTTCCTTTGGAATAATCCCAAGTCTGTCATGCATGTGTGAAGTATACATTGAATTGTGAGATTAGCTACCTCCATTCTATATGTGTTCCTAGCACACCAAGCCACTGATTGACTTCTTCAAGGAGAAGAAGTTCCTTCATAAGAGCTAATCATATGACTTAAGCAAGGACTTCGTTATCCGCAATGATGGTTTCCCAACCTGAACTTGGTAGTGTTTTATTATAAGACTACTACGTGGTCATGCTTGACTTGGACAGCGTGTTCATAGGTTTGTAGCAGAACCAGCTCATGTTTTGGAGCTTACTACCTTAGTCCATTTCCCGAGAATCTCGCAACGTAGTCTCATCGATTTGTGTTGCAAACTATCCTTTTCTTTCTAGACTTGATGAGTTTGGAATATTCTGACACCAACCAGATCTGAATCTCAGGCTGATATGATGGTTGGAACGTTTTCCCAAGAACTATAATATTGGTCTCACCGTAACCGGTAAAGTGGATTTCGTGGTCAACGCACCCAACCGGAAGACCTATTATTGTAATATCTTGATTGAGGAAGTTGGCCACCTCCCCATAAGGATTTCGTAGGACTTACTCCCTAGTTGTTCCTTATGGATTTTTGTGCTCCTGAATTCTGACCTTTTACTTGATTCTCTAGATATCAAACCATTTTAATAAATGGATTACGCTAGCACATCAAGGAGAACATTAGAAGCGGAGTGCTAAATGTCTCTCGGCCGATCATCCAGATTTTGTCCCCTTGGCCCGCGAAGGTGAAATCTGAGAAGGTGTTATCTTCCTTTGCATCTGCATCCTCCATCACCATTCATCATGGTAGTATGTTGTGGACAGGATCCTTGGCACGGATGATCGTAAAACCTTGATGAATATGGAAATGCTCAAGTTCTTGAGGGCACACTCAGTCACTAGGTTATATCCTCGGTATCCATTGGGATGTGCCTTCCGTTTGTCGAGTTGTCTTATAACTCTAGTTTCCTTTCTGATCTGAGTATGTCATTCCTTCGCACTCCACCAAACGATTGTTGGTGAACTGCCTTAGGTTGGTTTAGAGAGTTACGATGATCCATGTATCAAAAGCAATTCTCTTTGCCACTTAAGGAATAATTCTACGATTCACCCTTCTCTAAACTGTCTCATTTTGGTATCATGGCAACTCAAATCCTCGCTACGTTGACAACGTTCACCACCCTTTTAAGTGTGGAATTGTTGTCTACCTAGTGACCCTCGTCATCTGTTCCACTCCATCCCTCTAGATGTGTGCCTCGTGCCTCAGCTCGAGAGGTGTTGCTATGTCTCATTCCGGGAGTTGATCCTGAGTTGTTCGATCTCCAAGGAGACCGATCTTTCTAGAGCTTTCCCTTCCCTCCCCTTTCCCATGTTGGTTAAAGTTCTCAGAGCAAGACATCGAGACAAAGATGGTGGTCGAATCAACGTTCATTTCAAGTGCAACCTGGATCGTGAAGATTGCGTTAGTTGCGTCCCCCCTTCATCTTACCCTACGCTTGAATCTCGGGCCGAGATTCTTGTTTAGTGGGGGTGAGTTGTCACATCCCTAGCTTCTGGTGCTGCCTAGTGCTTACATCTTGCTTGCATCATGTTTAAATTTTGAAACCTGAACTGAGGAAATTGGAAAGCCTCAAGACATTTAAATAAAAGAAGGGCAAAAACCCTAAAATCTCATTCATTGTTTCCAAAATGCTCTTCTTAAATGTTTGATATTTTTGGCAAGGGTTCTGGTCCAAACCAAAAATACTGCACATTTTTAAGGACTTAATTTTGGGACTTTGAATTTAAATCATTAGCTATTTGAATTTGAATTATATTCATATAATTAGAATATAATTTCAAATACCCCTGAGATATTTTATGAGCTTTTGGAAAAGTCCATCTAGCAAAATAAAAATATCCAGAGGGGTTTTTGGCATTGTTTGAATTGTTTTGAATTCAAAACAGTGGCAAAAGATTAAATAAAAAAACAGAAAACAGAAAACAATAAAAGAACAGAAACTTACCTGTAAGTTACCTGGACTTACCTGCAGCCCACCTAGCGCCCCACCTGGCCCAACACTGTGGCTGAGGCCCAGCCCAACTCCCCACCGTCTTCAACCTCTGCCAGTAGGCAGAGGCGTGTCGACGCGCGCGCGCCCGAGCTCCACCTCCTGCTTCCACCTCCTGCTTCCCCCTTGCCATGTTCTCGTGCCTGGGAAACGGCCAGCACACCCCCCTCGGCCGCTCCCTTGCCTCCCTGATCTCTCCCTCTCGCTCCCCTGCTCTTTTCCCCTCATGGCCGAAGCCGCCATGGCCACTCCACTGAGAAACACCGCGGCCAGCCACTCCCTCGCTCCCTCTCCGCGTTCCCGATATTCGTATCGTCGCCAGCTTCATCCTCGCCAAGCCAAGCATCACCGGACGCCCTGCAATGCCGGCGCCATCATCTTCTTCTTCCTCGGGCACCGAAGGCCGTCATCGTCGATTTGTCGCCGTCGTTGCTTCCCCGAGCTCGCTTTCTACACCATCCAACCCACCGTGAGCTCCTGCATGTTTTCCCCCTAACCCTGTGGCTTGCCGCTCGCCGTAGCTGTCGTTTCGTAGATGGCCGTAGCAAGTCTCCCCCTGAGCTCGCCGCCAGCGTAGCTCCGGTGACCATTTGGTCACCCCGGCGAGCCCTATGCATTCGTAGTTCCCCATAGAGCATGCCTAGCGCGAAAACTAGCCCGCTTGCTCTCTGCAGCATCAAACCCGTGGTCGCCCGAACTCCGGCCGCCGCCGTCGTCGTAGTTGCCGTCACCTCCGGCCACCCTAGCTCTTCCCGCGTGCCCTGATGGATGCGCGCGAGCCCCAGCTACGCATAGGACCAAACCACGGTCGATTTGGTCGACCGTGGGCAAAACCCGAGCCACTCCAGTGCGCCTCCGCCGCGGCTTGAGGTCGCCGCCGGCCAAACTCTGGCGTGCCGACGTGGCAGCGTACTTAGCACTAATCACCGTCAGCTAAACCACCCACAGACACTGATAGTAGACCCCACCCATTAATTAACCACAGGGTTATTCCCTGTTTAATTTAAGCTAATGACCGTGGCCCCACCGGTCAGTTTGACCTGGCCACATCACACGTTGACTGGCCCCACACGTCAGAATTGACCCTGCTGACGTGGCCGTTGACTGGGTCCACATGTCAGTGACACTAATCAGCCACATTCACTGACCAGTGGACCCCACTGGTCAGGTTTGACCTGAACCCGCCTGTTGACCTGCTGAGGTCAGCATAAACTAATGCTGACGTAATAATACATTTTCTGGATTTCATTTAATTCAGGAAATTCAAGAAAATATCCAAAACTTCTAAAATTCATATAAATTCAACCGTAACTCCAAATGAAATAATTTATATATGAAACATTATCAGAAAAATCCAAAGAATCTGTCTATGGCACTTTCATGCATGTTAGAACAACTTATGACTACTGTTTAGGACAATTCAATTAAATGGCATTTAAACCTTCACATATGGAGTTTGGATTTGAATTTCGGATTCAAACCAACTTCATTTAACTTGTTGCTAGTTGCATTAGCACAAACCACAGCATATTGCCATGTCACATTCATGCATCATATTGTTGCATTGCATTGATTGTGTTTCTTCTTTGTTTGTCGGTGCCTGTCCCCTCTCAGTAGACGTGTACCGACGATGTGATCGATGACACCGATGAAGAACTATATTATCTTCAGAAGTGCCAGGCAAGCAAAACCCCCTTGTTCATTTCGATAAAATCCCACTCTCTCGCTCCTGCTCTCTTTTACTGCATTAGGACAACAACGATTCATCTGTTACTTATTGCGGTAGCTGAACCCCTTTATCCTCTGCATGACCTGTCATTGCCACAGTAAATAGATGAAACCCACTAGCATGAGTAGGAGTTGTTTGAGCCCTGATGTGCCTACTCATTCATGCTTGTTTGTCATGCCTGCTACTGCTTAGAGTTGAGTCAGGTCTGATTCATCGGGGATGAATCGGAGGTGTGTGAACATGTCCTACTGATGAGAGCTAAGTGTGTGAACACGATTTGGTAAAGGTAGCGGTGAGAGGCCATGTAGGAGTACATGGTGGGTTGTCTCATTGCAGCCGTCCTCTGGAACTGAGTTCTGTGTTTGTGATCCATGAACAGTTACTACCACACATTGGGCTCCGGGCGCTCCAAGCTCTCTCGACTTATTAATCAACTTGATCTCTGTCCGGGAGTTGCAACTAGTTTCTGGTGTTTGTAGGTAGTGTTAGTAGTCTACCAAGTGGCACCCGGTACAGGTGGGCTTGGGACAGACTAGGCACAGTGGCACGATGTACCAAGTGGCACCCGGATGGTGGGATTGGGAACCCTGCTCACATCATTTGGGGCCGCGAGCGACACCCCGTCGGGATCTCCTTGCGGATGGAACCCGAATAGGCGATAAACCTGGACGAGAGACTTGTGTGGTTAGTCAGGTCGTGGCCGACACCCTCGCTGGGCTTCCGCTTGAAGGTTGCCGAGTACATGTCGTGTAAATGGCGGTAAGTGGTGAGAGCGTGTGTGAAGAAGTACACCCCTGCAGGGTTAATATGATCTATTCGAATAGCCGTGTCTGCGGAAAAGGACTTCTGGGTTGCCTGTACAGTTCATAGACAAGTGAAAGTGGATACTCTAAAATACGCAAGATAAGTGTGAGTGCTATGGATGGCCTCCTCGTAGGGAGACGGGAGCGGATCCATAGTGGTGTATTGATATGGTGAATATGTGGACTCGTGTGCGCCACCTCAAAAGAGTTACTTGCAGTCGTAGTTCAGGTTAGCCACCGAGTCAAAGCTGGCTTGCTGCAGTTAAACCCCACCATCCCCTTGTTGATAATGATGCATATGTAGTTAGATCTGATGTAAGTCTTGCTGGGTACATTTGTACTCACGTTGCTTAATTTATGTTTTTGCAGAGAGACTTCAGTCTCGCTAGTAGTTCCACGTGGACTTCGACGTTTAGCTTGTTACCTCAGCTACGATCTTGTGCCCTCGGCAGGATCTGATAGACAGTCAGGCTTCTCAGCCTTTTTCTTTTGTAGATGTCTGTACTCAGACATGTTAAGCTTCCGCATGTGCTTTGACTTGTATGCCCTGAATGTTGGGTCATGAGACCCATGATTGTAATATCTCGCTCCTCGGAGCCTATTGAGTAAATACTTGAGTTGTAGAGTCATGTTGTGATGCCATGTTGTATTTGCACATATCGAGCATATTGTGTGTATGTTATTGAAATCCTTGGTATGTGTGGGATCTGACTATCTAGTTGTTTATCCTTAGTAGCCTCTCTTACTGGGAAATGTCTCCTAGTGTTTCCACTGAGCCATGGTAGCTTGCTACTGCTCCGGAACACTTAGGCTGGCCGGCATGTGTCCTTCTCCGTTCCTGTGTCTGTCCCTTCGGGGAAATGTCACGCGATGAATACCGGAGTCCTGTTAGCCCACTACAGCCCAGTTCACCGGAGTCCTGCTAGCCCAGTGCTACAGCCTGGATTCACTCGCTGATGACCGACACGTTCGATGTTGGGTCATGGATGCCTGTCCCTGTAAGTTTGTGCCACTTTGGGTTTACAACTAGCCATGTCAGCCCGAGCTCCTTATCATATGGATGCTAGCGACACTATCATATACATGTGCCAAAAGGCGCAAACGGTCCCGGCCAAAGGTAAGGCGGCACCCGTGGGGATACCGTGCGTGAGGCCGCAAAGTGATATGAGGTGTTACATGCTAGATCGATGTGGCATTGAGTCGGGGTCCTGACATGACTCAACAAATATAGCTATGCTCCCTGGCAACGGCGCCAGAAAAAGGTCTTGATAACCCACAAGTATAGGGGATCGCAACAGTTTTCGAGGGTAAGTATTTAAACCAAATTTATAGATTCGACACAAGGGGAGCCAAAGAATATTTGAAGGTATTAGCAGCTGAGTTATCAATTCAACCACACCTGGAGATTAATTATCTGCAGCAAAGTGATTAGTAGCACAGTAGTTTGATAGTTTTGATGATAGCAGCAGTAGTAAAAGTAACGATAATAGTGATAGTAGTGATATTGTAGTAGTTAGTTTGATAGTTTCGATGATAGCAGCAGTAGTAACAGTAATGGTAACAGTGATAGCAGTGATATTGTAGCAGTAACGATAGCAGTAGCAACGGTAGTAACTTAGCAGGAACAATATAAGATAAATTCGTAGGCATTGGATCGGTGACTTGTTGGATGATATTCATCATGTGACAGTTATGCCCTAGGGCGATATGGCACTAGCTCCAGTTCATCGATATAATGTAGGCATGTATTCCTTAAATAGTCATACGTGCTTTATTAAAAGAACTTGCATGACATCTTTTGTCCTACCCTCCCATGGCAGCGGGGTCCATATTGGAAACTAGGGGATATTAAGGCCTCCTTTTAATAGAGAACCGGAACAAAGCACTAACACATAGTGAATACATGAACTCCTCAAACTACGCTCATCACCGAGAGTGGGCCCGGTTGTTGTCACTCCGGGGTTGTTGGATCATAACACGTAGTAGGTGACTATAACTTGCAAGATCGTATCTAACACATGGATATAATGATAAATTCATAAACGGTTCATATCTGAAATCATGGCACCCGAGCCCAAAGTGACAAGCATTAAGCATAGCAAAGTCATAGCAACATCAATCTAAGAACATAGTGGATACTAGGGATCAAGCCCTAACAAAACTAACTCGATTACATGATGAATCTCATCCAACTCCTCACCGACCAACGAGCCTACGAAGGAATTACTCACTCCCGATGGGGAGCATCATGGAATTGGCGATGGAGATGGGTTGGTGATGATGAAGAACGAGGATCCCCTCTCCGGAGCCCCAAACGGACTCCAGATCTGCCCTCCCGAGGAAGACAGGGCTTGGCGGCGGCTCCATCTCGTGGATCGCGATAATTCTTTCTCCCTGATTTTTTTTCTGGAAATATGTGATTTTATAGTATCAGGGGGATCGTTTGCGGGGCCACCAGGTGGGAACAACCCACCTGGGCGTGCCAGGAGAGGGGGGCGCGCCCTGGTGGGTTGTGCCCACCCAGGTGCCCCTCTCGTGCAGGTCTTGGCTCCAGAAATTCTTATTATTGATATAAAAAATCCTCGCAAAGTTTCGTTCCATTTCAAGAACTTTTATTTCCACACAAAAACAACACCATGGTAGTTCTGCTAAAAACAACGTTAGTCTGGGATTAGTTTTATTCAAATCATGCAAATTTTTAGAGTCCAAAACAAGAGGAAAAGCGTGAGAAAAAGTCGATACATTGGAGACATATCATAGCCTCTGATGTGTAGCGTAGCATAGAACTGCAGCAGAAGCTCTTCGTTCCAATGCTTTGTCAGTGACGAACGGAAGAAGTCCCACTCCTTTGAAGCAGTCAAGAGCCTCTTCAAGGCATGGAAGCCCAACAATGGCATCACATTCAAGATGCTTGTGTGGAAAAATCCGGTCTTGATTGTACGATATCCAGGAGTAGTAGCGGCATTGCTGATGGCTCCAGAACCTATTGAAGGTGATTTTTCGCTTCGAGTAGGGTTTTTTGGCGCTATCAAAGAAGGTATTGTGCTCTTTGAAGCTTAGCACACTAAAAGATCCATGAGTTGTTACTACACTGGGAGGCCTTGGCAGCCTGGGCTTCGGTTTGTGCGTGTGAGGCCTTTGCGCCACATGATAGTCATATTGGGGACCTGGAGCAGTAGGTGGAATTAGAATAGGCTACCTCACAGTAACAAGCTCACCTAGATTGTAATCACGTTCCATTGTATGAGGCACTCGGGGTGGAACGGCTACATCATAAGTGGTTGGTTGCACATTGTCTTCTGTGGCAGCATTGACTTCAGGCTCCACATTGTCTTCAGCCATGACCCCATCATTGGCTTCAACAGTGATAGCGGTGGTAGCCGTATTAGCTTCAACCTCAGTAGCTTCATGAGCAGGGGGGTCTGGCACAATCACATTCTCTTCTTGAACAACTGGATCACTTGTGGGTGGAATAACTTCACGTTCTTCTTATCTTTCTTCATCGGCTGATGCAGCCGGAATATCTTCAGCCACTTTGGCTTCAGATTCTTTAGCAGACGCAGAAGCGACGTGCTACTGAGCTGTGTTGTTCCACATCCTCTTCGGGAATGCTGGACATGGAGACCTGGGGCCTAGGGCCTTTGTGAAGCCTTCGGAAAGAGGGCGACACTTCTGGTGAAGGGATGGTATAATCGATGTCTTCGGGAGTTTCTTGAGGTGTCTCAAGCACCAGAGTGGTGACTTGAGCTGTTGGAGTGCGGGGAATCACTTCATGCAGTGGAGAGTTAGGGTGGTGCTCTTCCCAAAACACATCTTGTGTGATTGGCGTCATGGGACTGCCAATACTTATCAATTCACTTCTCATTGGAGCAGGCGATGATACCGGACTGGGCTCAAGCTGAGGAAGGACTTCATCATATTCAACATGGTCCTCATGACCAATGTCTTCAGCTATGGTGTAGTCACCAACTGGAATCTCTTCAGACTCGAGAGCCTATGTGGGAGCAGGCTCGTGTACAACGAGACGACGCTCACGATTAGAGGAGGTAGGGAGTACAATAGAAATGGGTTCAACATTCAACGGTTCTTGGGCAGCAGCATGCTCTTTGCGTGAAGACTTTGAAGACTTTGTCTTTAGCTTCTTCTTGGAGGGAGCAGCATCAGAGGTGTCTTGGTGCTTCCTCTTCTTGGCTTCAACCTTAGCTAGCCTTGTCTTCTTTTGTTCAGAAGCTGCTGAAGGGACCTTTGGCTTCAAGCCAGTCATACTGGCAGGGAAGACAATGCTTGGCCTTTCCTGCCTTGGGGCATCAGGTTCAGCTTCAGCAGATTTCTTCTTCTTCTCTTGGCAGCAAGTCTGGGGTCAGTGCCTGGCCGCCCAAGAGCCTTTCGCTTCACAGCCTCATTGTGAGCCCGGATGCACTTTTCAGCATAAAACTTGAGCCGCTCACGAGAGCCTTTTGCTTCTGAACATTTCTTGTGAAACTAAGCTTTGAGGTCAATCATCATCTGTTTAAAGTTATGGATCTCAGTGACACTGAGCTTGGCCATATGCTTCTTGAACAAGGCCTTCTCATGATCGATCTTGTTTTTCCGCTCAACAATCTTTTGAGTGATTGCAAGCTCCTTGGCAGTGCAACCTTGAAATGTGACGCTGATGTCAATGCGTAGCTGCAAGTCGTCAATGTTGAGCGAGGTGTCCTCAAACCACTCATCAATGAAGTTCTTCAGAATGTCTGCATCAAAGAGAGGCAGATCCTTAAATATTCCAGCCTATTACTTGCTCTTGATCAACATTTCTAGAGCGTCATCAGCAAGGTCTTCATCACTTGACAATCCAATTGTATTCTCCTCATTGCGTAGAATGCTAGCAGGAGTAATATCGTGCCCAGAAATCTTCTTGGGCATCTTGGTCTTCTTGGAGACGCGGGATTGATCTTCAGACTGCACACTGGATTCAGGAGGTGCAGATTTCACAGGCTTCACCCTTGAAGCTTTTGTAGCAGTTGGGGGCTTTGAAGCTTTTGTCTTCTTCTTTTGCTTTGGTGGCTTAGGGGCATCTTCAGAGTCTGCTTCTTCAGCAGATGGTTCCACAGTGGCCCTATGTGCAACAATATGGGATAGAAGCCCATTGTCCGTGTCAAAACTGGCGGATCTCGGGTAGGGGGTCCCGATCTGTGCATCTTAGGCTGATGGTAACAGGAAGCAAGAGACACAATGTTTACCCAGGTTCGGGCCCTCTCGATGGAGGTAAAACCCTACTTCTTGCTTGATTAATATTGAAGATATGTGTAGTACAAGAGTAGATCTACCACGAGATCGTAGAGGCTAAACCCTAAGAGCTAGCCTATGATGGTATGATTGTAATTGTGATCGGCCTTCTAAGGACCATCCTCTCCGGTTTATATAGACACCTGAGAGCTAGGGTTTACATGGAGTCGGTTACAAGGAAGGAAACATAATATCCGGATCTTGTCTTCCACGCAAAGGAGAGTCCCATCCGGACACAAGCCGAAGTCTTGAGTCTTGTATCTTGACGCTTCTATAGTCCGGACGATGTATACAGTCCGGCTGTCCGGATACCCCCTTATCCAGGACTTTTCCCTCAGTAGCCCCTAAATCAGGCTTCAATGATGATGAGTCCAGCGCGCAGTCTTTTCTTCGGCATTACAAGGTGGGTTCCTCCTCTGAATACTCCAAGATGGTTATCGAACACGTAGACCGTGTCCGGATCTGCAAGATGATCTTCACATACCCTAGCATAAATTCGCTCTGCTGGCAACTTTTGCATGTCGTGCCCTTGCATCGTGGCCTGGTCCAACAAGAACCGACGTCTCCTGCTCTACCTTGACTCGTGTTGCGAGGCGGTTTTATTGGCACGTCCTGCCAAAGCAGAGATCGTGTCCCCCTTAATACGGGCTCTTTCATCAATATGGGCATATGTGACCCCACGGCGACCGTTGGTATGATTCCGTGTATTTTAGATAAGTCTCAAGCGGTCACGCTGAGGACTCTTGGTATTCATCCCTTTTATAAAGGGGTCAAGGCCTACGCCTTTTTACCACCTCTCCTGCTCTTCCCCGCTCCTCGAGCTCCGGCACTCAAAACCTAAGCTCCAGCACCCCAGATCCTCCAGCATGTCCGGATCCGATGCAACAGGCCGGTGGGTGGCCTCCTCGATTCAGGAGGAGGATATTGCGAAGCTTAGGGAGGTCGGATACCTGACCGCCGATGTCCAGCACAGGCTTCCTGCTCCGGGGCAAATTATCCCCACGCCGGAGCCCAATGAGAGCATCGTGTTCATTCCTCACTTCCTCCGAGGCCTAGGCCTCACCCTCGACCCCTTTGTGAGGGGGCTCATGTTCTACTATGGCTTGGATTTCCATGATCTGGCTCCAGACGCCATCCTCCATATCTCGTCGTTCATTATCGTGTGCGAGGCCTTTCTCCACTTCAACCCACACTTCGGCTTATGGCTTAAGACTTTCAATGTGAAGCCGAAGATGATCGAGGGGCGACATGCGGAGTGCGGAGGTGCCATAATAAGCAGAAACGCTGAGGCCCCATGGCCAGAGGGTTCTTTTCTGGAAGTATCCAACATATGGCAACGGAGATGGTTCTATGTCACTGCTCCCAGAGGCACAAAGTGGGTAGCTGCCCCCGAGTTCCGCTCAGGCCCTCCGTCACAGTTGGCGTCTTGGACCGATGTGGGACGGAATTATGGGCTTGCTGGCGATGTACCAGAACTGCAGAATCGTATCCGGGAGCTTATTGAGAGGGACATAAATCTTGTCAGCATAATTCAGGTAATGCTAGTCCGGCGGATGTTGCCGTGCAAACGTCGGCCTCTCTGGATGTGGGAGTTTAATCCGGAGGGTCCGCGTACTATTAAGCACTTCTTCGGCCTAACGCTCGAAGGGATGTGCAAGTTATTCTTCGGACCACATGTAAAGTGTCCGGACACCACCGAGGATGCGGGCCTAAGCTGCAATCGCCTAGATGCCCAAGTAAGTAACCTTAAAGTCGGACACTTCATTTATATTTATCATAACCATTATTCTGAAAATCCTTCCGTGGCCAGGAATGGCTCAACAAGGCGGAGAGAATCAGGTGTCCGGCACCACTTCCTGAAGGCTCGCCTGGTCCCACTATTGCAAAGATGCTGGGCCGGGCGCAAAGCAAAATCCCTTCAGGGAAAGGCGAAGGAAAGGGCAGTGAAGCCGAACTTCACGCGCTACGCATCCAGACCAGGGAAATCGCTACCCCTCCTATGGAGGATAGCGGGAAAGGGGAGGCCAAAGCCTCCTCCCCACGCGGGAAGAAGAGGGCTGCCTCCGAAGATTTGGAGGCGGAGACGCCCAAGCAAGAGAAGAAAGCATCACCAGGGGGCTCTGTCGTGACAGGCACCCTCACCGCATCATGCCCACCAATGGGCCAGCCCTCCACCGAGCCGTAAGTTATTCGTTAATTCGAAAGTGTGCTGTTACTCCGAGATCCATAATCAGGACTTCGTCTTTTGTAGTCCAGCGAGCAGCTCTTCTCAACAGAGTTCGTCTTCGGGGGACCTTCGTCCGGAGATGATGGAGAGTGAGACTCCACCCAACTCTCCTCCTCATGAAGCGGGCGACACGGAGGTGTCGTCATGGAGGAGTCCGGATTTGCCGAAGCCGGAGGCTAACACATCAGCCGCCCTGAGCCCAGAGCGTTTAGCTCCTACGGGGGGCAATGAGAAGGGTCCGGCGCAGTTCAATGTCCGGCCGGACGTACTGATGGGCCGTCTGGAGCGAGCCGCGCTCTCAGAGGAGCACCGCTCTTTAATGAGCATGGTGCTCACGAAGATTTCATCCGCTACCAGCGGTTTGAATGAGGCATTTACAAGCCTGCTCAAAGGCTTTGAGGTATGTAGTGAAAAATGCGTAATTTTTTGATTATGAAGCACGCACTAGGAGTGCTCCCTATAGATAGTAGCCCCTGAGACTCTGATTGCCCGCCGTAGGCGGCAAACGGGGGATCATATACTAATGGTTGTGCCGTTAATGTGCGCAGGTATACAAGGATCCGGCAGCTGACCAGTCTGTTGAAGTTGTCGAACTGAGGAGGCAGATCGGATCCATCGATGCCGATATCACGCTGGTGAATAAACGGCTGGAAGAGTTACATGGCATGTGCTCTTCTTCCCTTATTATGATGTATAGGAAATGTACGAGGGGCATAATAACAATGCGATGTGTTTGCACTGCAGATGGTGCTGCTGCCGTGGAGGCCCTGAGGGTGGAACTTGCTCAAGCCAAGGAACAAGCTCGGGCTAGCAATGCGGCTGCCCTAAAGGCGGCCGAAGAATTGAGAGCCGAACAGGCTGCTCATCGCCGAAGTGAAGAAAAAGCCAAAATGGCTGGGGAGTTAAAGAATGCCGCCGACCGGTATGCACTCCTCGAAAAGGAGAATAAGGCTAGTTTGGCCGAGCTGGACAAGGCACTTAATGCCGCCAAGGAGATGCGGACCGAGATCCGCAGTATGCGGGAAGAGTTCCAACAGGCCAACAAAATCGTGGCTGGGGGCTCATACTTACTGCTGACGAAGTTCTTGGATCCGAAGTATGCTCCCCTGGCGGGGCGCTTGAGTCCTGCAGACGCATATGCGGACTTGGCGAGTAGTACAGCTGACGCTGTCAAGTTCTTCGAGGGTCAAGGCGATGAAGAAGTGGAGAAGCTTTTCTGGTCGCAGTTCAATGCTCCCACTCACCCGTTGCCGCTGAATGAGAAGGTGGCTGCTATGGCGAAGCTCCACAGGCTGTCCGGGCTTGCAATGCGGTCTGTAATAGACCATCTTTGGCCGAAGGGGCCTAAGTCAGACAGCTATTTTGGTTTGGTGCAGCAATTCCTTGGAGCCGTGTCCCAGATTGACACCATGAGGAGGTCGGCGTGCATAGAGGGTGCGCGGATGGCGCTAGCCCGCGTTAAAGCCTATTGGACGGATATGGAGGCCACTGTAATAGCGACCCAGGATCCGGTGGGAGGCCAATATCCGGCCGAGCACTACTTGGCGCAAGTCATAGAAGGTGCCCGCCTAATAGAGGCGCAGTGCTCGAAGAATGTTTTATTCGAGTGATAAGTCGAATCATTGTAGAGAACAATGTTTTAGTTTAATTATGAGGCTATGTTTATACTTTGTCCAGAAGTATGATTGTATCCCCTTTGCGGCTGTTTTTATATGTATAAGTAGTCCGAAAGATAGCAGTCATTGGCTTCAGCCCCCACGCATATAATGTGGGGGTGTTCGCAAAAAATATGCTTAAATCACACTTGATCCAACGTCTTGGTCCATTAAGGAGGTGATCGCACGTCGAACTAGGCAACCGGACTATATAGCTGTAACACTTTCACTTAGCCATGGGAGTATAATGGTGGGGCTACTATGTAGCCCCTGGTACCTTCGCGTGCATCCAAATATGGGCGCGTGTGTACATGGCCGGGAAACGGCCCTTCGTTGATGCGGAGGAATCTTTAGGGATTCCGGTGAGTCTTCGAGTGGTTGAACAGTCTCTCACTGTATCATGACAGTCAGTTTTCGGCTTTCTCTACTAAGGCGCTCATCCGGAATAACCAGGGCACAATTGCAGTAGTTCTCCTTTGGCCTGCCTTAGCCGGTGATAACGAAACGTAAGGCGGCAAACCCAGGAGCCGGGCAAACCCAACATTTGACCAAAGACATGATTCGGAGCTGATGCATATATGGCCAAACTCGTGACGCCAAACACTCCCGAGGGTATTCGGTCTTTGTAAAGGAAAAGAGGCTGACAAGAGCCCATTATAAGCCCTTAATTCCTAGGTACGTGCAATTTAGTATGCCGTGGCCAAATGCCAATAACGACAGTATCCTCTATGGCTATAGAACCCATGGGATGGTTAAACAACAAGAGGCAGTAGAAAAGGTTTACACAGGGGCTTAATCTAAAAGAAACCTGTTGAACGGGGCCCTGTTGCACGTCTGCGCCTTTGTCTCTATTGTGCCGTATCCTGGAAGGGTCTTGCACGAACGTTGTCTGTAAAAAAAATGAAAAACTCGTACGAGAGTGCAACGTGAGTATGCGATTAATAATAAAAGTGTGAGATGTTGGCCTGCCAATAAGGTCGAGCCAAGTGTGGGGCTATTAAAAATTTATAGCCCTTGGTTTCCGCTATGGGGGTACATATACGGTGCCCTGGTTGAATCGGGCTACCAGACTCGTCTAACCATGTCTGTGGTCTTAATGACCAGGCATGTATGTGATATTTGGAGGCCGCTTACAGTCCGGCCGCCAGGGCCGTCGCGTGTTCCTCTATGCGCGAAGAGCGCTTCGTTATTCCGCTAATGGTGATGACGCCACGGGGAGCGGGCATCTTGAGTGTAAGGTAGTGTAGGACCTTGAGAAGAGGTGTCTAGAGGGGGGGTGATTAGACACTAAGTACCAAAGTTATAGTTTTTAGGTTTCTTTAAAGTTTGAGTGGAGTTTAGGCACAAGTTTAACATTCACAACATATAGTAAGCAAGCATGCAAAGAGTATATGAGCAGCAGAAAATAAAGCATGCAACTTGCAAGAATGTAAAGGGAAGGGATTGGAGGATTCAAACGCAATTGGAGACACGAATGATTTTGGCGTGGTTCCGATAGGTGGTGCTATCGTACATCCACGTTGATGGAGACTTCAACCCACGAAGGGTAACGGTTGCGCGAGTCCACGGAGGGCTCCACCCACGAAGGTTCCACGAAGAAGCAACCTTGTCTATTCCACCATGGCTGTCGCCCACGAAGTACTTGCCTCACTAGCGGTAGATCTTCACGAAGTAGGCGATCTCCTTGCCTTTACAAACTCCTTGGCTCAACTCCACAATCTTGTCGGAGGCTCCCAAGTGACACCTAGCCAATCTAGTAGACACCACTCTCCAAGAAGTAACAAATGGTGCGTTGATGATGAACTCCTTGCTCTTGTGCTTCAAATGATAGTCTCCCCAACACTCAACTCTCTCTCATAGGATTTGGATCTGGTGGAAAGAGGATTTGAGTGGAAAGCAACTTGGGGAAGGCTAGAGATCAAGATTCATATGGTAGGAATGGAATATCTTGGCCTCAACACATGAGTAGGTAGTTCTCTCTCAGAAATAGGATGTTGGAAGTGTAGGTTCAGTCTGATGGCTCTCTCCACGAATGAAGAGGAGGTGGAGGGGTATATATAGCCTCCACACAAAATCTAACCATTACACACAATCTACCAAACTCGGTGGGACCGAATCGTTAAACTCGGTCAGACCGATTTAGCAAATAATGTGACCGTTAGGGTTTTTGGTGGGACCGAAGTGCAACTTGGTAGGACCGATATGGTTAGGGTTAGGGCATAACGTAATCTCGGTAAGATCGATTACACAAACTCGGTGGGACCGATTTTGGTAATAAGCTTTCCAGAGAGTTGGTGAGGCAAACTCGGTTTGACCGATTATCAAACTCGGTGGGACCGATTTTGATAATAAGTTAACCAGAGAGTTTGCATTGTAATCTCGGTAGTACCGATTGCTCAAACTCGGTGAGACCGATTTTGATAATGGACATACATAGAGAGATTACAATCCCATCTCGGTGAGACCGAGATCCCTATCGGTGAGACCGATTTGCCTAGGGTTTGTGGCAGTGGCTAAGACATCAAAACTCGGTGGCGCCGGATAGAAAGAATCAGTGGGGCCGAGTTTGACTTTAGGTTTAGGACATATGTGTGGAAGTGGGAAAGTAGTTGAGGGTATTTGGAGCATATCACTAAGCACTTTGAAGCAAGAGGCTCATTAAGCAACACCTCATTCCTCCTTGATAGTATTGGCTTTTCCTATAGACTCAATGTGATCTTGGATCACTAAAATGTAAAATGAAGAGTCTTGATCTTGAAGCTTGAGCCAATCCTTTGTCCTTAGCATCTTGAAGGAGTTCCCACATCCTTTAGTCCATGCCACTCCATTGTTGAACTTATCTGAAACATACTAGATAAAGCTGTTAGTCCAACAACAGATATGTTGTCATTAATTACCAAAACCACCTAGGGAGCACTTGTGCTTTCAATCTCCCCCTTTTTGGTAATTGATGGCAACATATATCAAAGCTTTAGATAAAGATATAAAGAATAGCAAGTAAAGCTTTGGAAAGACATGTAACAAGCATAGGCTCCCCCTACATGTATGCAATCATGTGAATATGAAATATAGAAGCATGTGATAGCATAACCATGATAGAGCAGGCAATGTGTTGCATGTATCTTGGCTATATGCATCAGAGCAAAAAGTATTAAAGAGAATACCTTCATGCCCATGAGTCCTTCTTGCAAACAGTATGTACATCAGCAAGAATTCTTCATACACATGATTGTGATGCATATACTTACCTTGTGGTCTTGAGTTGGCTTAGGATGGAATGAACCTGTGAAAACAAGGTTAGATAACACAGATGCATCTACTAGCCAGAGCAAATAGAAGAAACCACAAGAATACCAAGACTGGGATGACATGTAGAGAGTGAGTACTGAGTACCACATTGGATTAGACATGTCCCCAAGAGTAAAGATATGCAATGAATTTAAATGATCTCTTTCCCTTAGATGTCTTGCTCCCCCTGAATCTAACATGGGATACTGGGAGAAGATAGGGAATAGAAAATCAGAGCTGAAGGATATGAATGAATAGAGCTAATGCAAACTAATGCAAATAAGCACACATGAACATGTCTTTCCCCTCAAGAAGACATGTGGCATCTCTCCTCTTGAACACCAAGCATCTGGGATCCTTGAGAAATACTTTCTACTAGTATTCTCTCCCCCTGGAGATCTCTCTCTCCCCCCCTGAAGGATCTCTCTCCTTCTCTGATGTGATCTCTCTCTAAGATGATAAGCTTTGATGTGATCTCTCTCTCTCCCACTTTGACATCAATTTCCAAGAAGGGCTTGATAAAGATGTAATCTCTCTCTCTCCCTCTGGAATTTGTCGTGAATGGGTTTGATCCTTGAGTCACAACATAAAGCAATGATAAAAATGTGATGCTTGTAGAGGACAAGATTCATTGAGTGGAGCTGGATTAAAAGAAACACAGAATATGTGGCAAAGAGTTTTTCCTGTTATGAAATCGGTGGCACCGAGTGGTATGCTTCGGTCGTACCGAAAAGATTCGGTTGGACCGAAAATAACAAAACGGTGTAACCGAGTTCATCATAGAGAAAACACTTGTCACCTCAGCTCACTAGACTAGTAAGATCTCACAAAGATTTGCAAGGAATTAACTGAATGATATGCAAGGAATTGGATGCAAAAAATGCAGAGAAAACACTTGTCACCTCAGCTCACTAGACTAGTAAGATCTCACAAAGATTTGCAAGGAATTAACTGAATGATATGCAAGGAATTGGATGCAGAAAATGCAGAGAAAACAGAAAGAAATCTAGATGAAGTTTTTTTTTGAAAAGGGAAACAAATATGCATGAGACAAATGCAAAAATACAGAAGAAAACACAAGAGAACTTCATCTAGAGATGGTCGGCGACAAAGTCACCTATGTTAGAGTATATTGACTTAGGAGTCAAGTGAGATCACTTGATCATAGGCCATACTCATCGTTTAAGCTCAAAATGGGGTTGCCATTTTTCGTCTAAGCATCTTGATGTATTCACATCTTGTCGAGTTGCTTTAACTCATGACTCGAAGTAAAGCTTCTCTAAGATGGAATAACATACCTTGGTTGGTGGTGTTGTCCATGTAGTTGAACTTGCGTGGGTTTCTCAAGGTTGATGTAGCTCATCAAGAATTTGGAGCACCACTTGGAATTTGAGTCCATCTACCTACATGGGTTAGTTCTTGCAAGGAAGAGCACTTGTATATCCAAAAATGACAATCATGAAACTCAACATAGAATTTGTCAAAGGATATGTTTGAATGGTTTCGTGCTTCCTTGTCTTCAACCACCTTGTGTAGAGACTTGGTGATGTAGAGATTGCTTAAGATGTGAGTAGGTTACAATCTCATGGAATTTGATTCAACCAAGTACCTACATGGGTTAGATAACATGCAAGATACAAATATATCCAATACATAAGATTTTCATCATAAGAGAAATGTCAAGGATTAGTCATAAGCTCATGTCTTGCATGTATCCATTGGAGTTTCTACTCCAACTTTGAAGCATCAATGATGTTCAATTCTCCTCTTAACCTGCAAAACACTTTCTCATCAAGAGGTTTAGTGAATATATCCGCTAATTGCTTTTCGGTGCGAACATGCTTAAGATCAATGTCACCCTTAGCAACATGATCTCGAATGAAATGATGACGAACTACAATATGCTTAGTTCGAGAATGTTGCACAGGATTATGACCAATTTTGATAGCACTTTCATTATCACAAAGCAATGGAACATGTCTCACATATATCCCATAATCTTTAAGAGTTTGGGTCATCCAAAGTAATTGAGCACAACATGATCCAGCGGCAATATATTCAGCTTCGGCGGTGGATAAGGATACCGAGTTTTGCTTCTTGGAGGATCAAGACACAAGAGATCTACCAAGAAATTGACAAGTACCCGAAGTGGACTTTCTATCAACCTTGTCTCCGGCATAGTCCGAGTCGGAATAGCCAACAAGATCGAAAGAGGCCCTCTTACAATACCAAATGCCAAAATTTGGTGTATGGATTAAGTATCTCACTATCCTTTTCACGGCCTTAAGATGACATTCTTTAGGGACAGCTTGATATCGTGCACACATGCACACACTTAGCATAATATCGGGACGTGAAGCACATAGATATAACAATGAACCAATCATAGAGCGATAAACCTTTTGATCAACCGGTTCACCATCTTTGGTTAAGTCAAGATGTCCACTAGTAGGCATGGGTGTAGTCATACCTTTGCATTCTTGCATATTGAACTTCTTGAATAAGTCCTTAGTGTACTTCGTTTGAGAGACAAAAGTACCTTCCTTAGTTTGCTTCATTTGCAAACCAATAAAGAATTTGAGTTCACTCATCATAGACATCTCAAACTTCTCCGACATTAGCTTCCCAAACTTTTCACTAAAATGAGGGTTAGTTGAACCAAATATAATATCATCAACATAAATTTGGCACACAAATAGTTCACCATTAACCCTTTTAGTAAAAAGAGTAGAATCAATTTTCCCAATTTCAAAGCCTTTTTCAATAAGGAACTTCATTAACATTTGTACCAAGCTCTAGGAGCTTGTTTAAGACCATAAAGAGCTTTGTGAAGTTTGTAAACATGATTGGGTTTCTTAGGATTGACAAAGCCGGGAGGTTGTTTAACATAAACTTCCTCCTCTATTTCAGCATTTAGAAAGCACTTTTAATGTCCATTTGGTACAAGGTGATATCATGGTGATTAGCATAGGCAAGTAAGATGCGAATGGACTCAAGTCTGGCAACGGGGGCGTAAGTCTCACCATAGTCCATACCTTCGACGTGTGTGTAGCCTTGGGCGACGAGACGTGCTTTGTTGCGAACTACTTGTCCATCTTCATCTTGCTTGTTGCGAAACACCCATTTGGTACCGATGATGTTGTGGTTGTTGTCGGTCTTCTCAACCAATGTCCAAACTTGGTTCCTCTCAAAGTTGTGTAGCTCTTCATGCATAGCATTTATCCAATCCGGATCTTCCAATGCTTCTTCGACCTTCATAGGTTCAATGCTAGAGATGAAAGAATAGTTTTCACAAAAGTTAGCTAAACGAGTTTTAGAGCGAGTGATTCTCCCGGTTTGAATATCATTGTAGATTTGCTCTACGGGATGGTCTTTAGCAATTCTTGCTCGAACTCGTGAAAGCTTTTGCTTGGGTCTTCGTTGAACATCTTCTTCATCTTGTTCTTCTTCTTGGCCTTCTTCATTGTTGGCGTTGTCGTTCTCTTGTCGTGGTGGAGAAGGAGGTTGTTGACGTTCTTGATGCACTTCCTCATTTTCTTCATCTTGGTGTGTCCCACTTGTGGATGCTTCTGTGTCAACTCTTGGTTCACCTTGTCGTGAAGTAGAAGCTTCCACTTGGACAGACGAGGTACTCTCCTTCACCTTCGTTGGACGAACCTTGCCAATAGACAAGTCTTGGATTGCTTCCGAAGGATCTTTGTCTCCTACATCAATTGGCAATTGCTCTACTTGCGAGCCGTTAGATTCATCAAACTTCACATCTACCGTCTCTTCAACCTTTCGGGTGAAATTGTTGTAGACACGGTAAGTGTGAGAGTTTGAGCCATAACCTAGTAGGAAACCTTCATAAGACTTAGGAGCAAATTTAGAACGATGATGCTTATCAAGAATGTAGCACTTTGAGCCGAATACTCGAAAGTATCCAACTTGGGGTTTGTTACCGGTGAGTAGCTTGTATGCCGTCTTGCCGAGTAGCTTGTGAAGATACAAGCGATTTGTTGCATGACAAGCTGTCTCAACCGCTTCTGCCCAAAAGTGCTTCGGCGTCTTGTACTCATCAAGCATCGTTCTTGCCATTTCGATGAGCGCCCGGTTCTTCCTCTCAACAACTCCATTTTGTTGAGGTGTGTACGTAGCCGAGAACTCGTGTGAAATCCCTTCTTTGTCAAGAAAGGTGTCCACATTTGCGTTCTTGAACTCTGTTCCGTTGTCGCTGCGAACCTTCTTGATCTTCACTTCAAATTGATTTTGGGCCTTCCTAGCAAAGTTTTTGAAGATCTTCTGAACCTACGATTTATCATCAAGAAAGAACACCCACGTAAATCTGGAAAAATCATCAACTATAACTAGACCAAAAGAATTTCCACCGAGACTCTTGTAAGAGTTGGGACCAAAGAGGTCCATGTGAAGTAGCTCGAGTGGCCTCTTCGTGGTCATGTTGTTCTTCACGGGATGCCTTCCTCCAACCTGTTTACCTGCTTGACAAGCACTGCAAAGTCTATCCTTATCAAATATGACATTATTAACTCCAAGGATATGATTCCCTTTAATAAGCTTGTCAAGGTTTCGCATACCAACATGACCTAATCGTCTATGCCATAACCAGCCTTTTGAGGATTTAGCAACGAAGCAAGTTTTAGGTTGAGCCTTTTTAGTGAAATCAACAATGTATAGATCACCTCTACGCACACCAGTAAAGACCATTTTATGATTATCTCGACGAAACACTTGGCACTCTACTTCAGTAAATAGAACATTGAAACCGAAATCAGCAAGTCTAGATACTGAAAGTAAGTTATAACCAAGAGATTCAACGAGCATAACATTTTGTATGGAGCTATCATGATATGGCCACTGATGGAGTTCCGGACTAGGGGGTGTCCGGATAGCCGAACTATCATCATCGGCCGGACTCCAAGACTATGAAGATACAAGATTGAAGACTTCGTCCCGTGTCTAGATGGGACTTTCCTTTGCGTGGAAGGCAAGCTTGGCAATACGGATATGTAGATCTCCTACCATTGTAACCGACTCTATGTAACCCTAGCCCCCTCCGGTGTCTATATAAACCGGATGGCTTTAGTCCATAGGACGAACAACAATCATACCATAGGCTAGCTTCTAGGGTTTAGCCTCCTTGATCTCGTGGTAGATCTACTCTTGTAACCCACATCATCAATATTAATCAAGCAGGACGTAGGGTTTTACCTCCATCGAGAGGGCCCGAACCTGGGTAAAAACATCGTGTCCCTCGTCTCCTGTTACCATCCGCCTAAACGCACAGTTCGGGACCCCCTACCCGAAATCCGCCGGTTTTGACACCGACATTGGTGCTTTCATTGAGAGTTCCTCTGTGTCGTCACCGATAGGCTCGATGGCTTCTTCGATCATCAACGACGATGCAGTCCAGGGTGAGACCTTCCTCCCTGGACAGATCTTCGTATTCGGCAGCTTCGCACTGCAGGCCAATTCGCTTGGCCAGCTAGAGCAGATCGAAGGTTACGCCCCTCGCCGTCAGTTCAGATTTGGAAGTTTGAACTTCACGGCTGACATCCGCGGGGACTTGATCCTCGACGGATTTGAGCCACAGCCGAGCGTGCCGTACTGTCATGATGGGCATGATTTAGCTCTGCATCCGGACAGTACCCTGGAGGCCGCACTCGAACCCGCTCTGATCTTCGACTCAGAGCCGGTTGCGCAGACCAAGGATGGATGGCTAGACACCACCTCGGGGGCTGCAACCTCTACGGCGATAGAGCCAAACACCGATCTTGTCCCATGAAGCTCGTGACTCCGAGGTGCCGGACTCCTTGCCGGACTCCGGACCTCCCGCGCCCCCTCCAGTCGAATCCGATTGGGCGCCGATCATGGAGTTCACCGCAGTGGACATCTTTCAACACTCACCTTTTGGCGACATCTTGAGTTCGCTAAAGTACCTCTCATTATCAGGAGAGGCCTGGCCGGACTGCGGCCAGGACGGTTGGGATGCGGACGACGAAGAAATTCAGAGCCCACCCACCACCCACTTGGTAGCCACTGTCGATGACCTAACCGACATGCTAGATTACGACTCTGAGGACATCGACGGTATGGACGACGATGCCGGAGACGACCAAGAACCAGCGCCCACCGGGCACTGGAAAGCCACCTCCTCATACGACATATACATGGTGGATATCCCAAAGGATGGGAACGGCGAAGGAATAGCGGAGGATGACCCATCCAAGAAACAGCCCAAGCGCCGGCGTCAGCGGCGCCGCTCTAAATCCCGCCATAGCAAGAATGAGGATTCCGGCACCTGAGACAATAATACACCGGATAGCGCCGAAGACAACTCACTCCGGCAAGATCCAGCACAGGAGGAGGGGGACGCCAGCCCTCATGAGAGAGCGGCCGAAGAAGAGGTAGAGGACTATATGCCTCCCTTCGGAGACGAGGCAAGCCTCGACGACGACGAATTCGTCGTGCCTGAGGATCCCGTCGAACAGGAGTGTTTCAAACGCAGGCTTATGGCCACGACAAACAGCCTCAAGAAAAAGCAGCAGCAGCTTATAGCTGATCAAGATCTGCTAGCCGACAGATGGACCGAAGTCCTCGCGGCCGAAGAGCATGAACTCGAACGCTCCTCCAAAAGCTACCCCAAACGTAAGCTGCTCCCCCGATTAGAGCTGGAGGCATATGATCCCGCTTCACCAGGAGACAATACGGCTGATCGACCACCCCGTGGTCGCAACAGAGAGGCCTCAAGGCCCTTCACTAGACCCGTACCCCGGCATCGCTCGAAAAGCACAAGGCCACATGGGAACACTCCGGACCTGCGCGACATATTGGAGGATAAGGCAAGACAATCAAGACCGATCTATGGATCACGTGGGCGCCCCACGATACGTGACGATCACCGTCACCCCGGACACAGTAACTCCGGCCGGGCCGAACACAACAGACAAAGCTCTTTTGAGCTCCGTCGCGATATCGCCCAGTATAGAGGCGCCGCACACCCACTGTGCTTCACAGATGAGGCAATGGATCATCAAATCCCAGAAGGGTTTAAACCCGTCAATATTGAATCTTATGATGGCACAACAGACCCCGCGGTCTGGATCGAGGACTATCTCCTCCACATCCACATGGCCCGCGGAGACGATCTCCACCATCAAATATCTCCCACTCAAACTTAAAGGACCAGCCCGGCACTGGCTTAACAGCCTGCCAGCAGAGTCAATTGGGAGTTGGGAGGACCTGGAAGCCGCATTCCTCGATAACTTCCAAGGCACGTACGTGCGACCACCAGATGCAGATGACCTAAGCCACATAAATCAGCAGCCAGACGAATCGGCCAGACAATTCTGGACACGGTTCTTAACCAAGAAAAACCAAATCATCGACTGTCCGGATGCCGAGGCCCTCGCGGCCTTCAAGCATAACATCCGCGATGAGTGGCTTGCCCGGCACCTGGGATAGGAAAAGCCGAAATCCATGGCAGCCCTTACATCACTCATGACCCGCTTCTGTGTGGGTGAGGACAGCTGGCTAGCACGCAGCAACAACCTCAACAAAAATTTTGGCAGTCTGGATATCAAGGACAATAGTGGCAGGTTGCGTCGCTACAAAAACAAACACCGCATTAACAGCGATAACAGTGAGGATACGACAGTCAATGCCGGATTCAGAGGCTCTAAACCCGGTCAACGGAAAAAGGCATTCAAAAGAACAACTCAGGGTCTGTCCAATTTGGACCGAATTCTCGACCGCCTGTGCCAGATACATGGCACCCCTAAAAAGCCAGCTAACCACACCAATAGGGACTGTTGGGTGTTCAAGCAGGCAGGCAAGTTAATTGCCGAAAACAGCGACAAGGGGCTACATAGCGACGACGAGGAAGAGACCCGACCGCCGAACAATAGAGGACAGAAGGGTTTCCCCCCACAGGTGGGGACGGTGAACATGATATATGCCACGCACATACCCAAAAGGGAGCGGAAACGTGCACTTAGGGATGTATACGCGATGGAGCCAGTTGCCCCGAAGTTCAATCCATGGTCCTCTTGCCCGATCACCTTTGACCGAAGGGACCACCCCACCAGCATTCGCCATGGTGGGTTCGCCGCATTGGTACTAGACCCAATTGTCGATGGATTTCATCTCACCAGAGTCCTGATGGACGGCGGTAGCAGCCTAAACCTGCTTTATCAGGACACGGTGCGCAAAATGGGCATAGACCCCTCAAGGATTAAACCTACCAAGACGACCTTAAAGGCGTCATACCAGGTGTAGAAGCCAATTGTACAGGCTCAGTTACACTGGAAGTGGTCTTCGAATCCCCGGATAACTTCCAAAGCGAGGAGTTAATCTTCGGCATAGTCCCGTTCCGCAGTGGCTATCATGCCTTGCTCGGACGTACCGCATTCGCAAAGTTCAACACGGTGCCGCACTACGCATACCTCAAGCTCAAGATGCCAGGCCCTAGAGGAGTCATCACGGTCAACGGAAACACTGAACGCTCCCTCCAAACGGAGGAACATACAGCGGCTCTCGCGGCAGAAGTACAAAGCAGCCTTTTAAGGCAATTCTCGAGTCCTGCTGCCAAGTGGCCGGACATAGCTAAGCGTGCCCGGAGTAACCTACAACACGACCACCTGGCACATTCCGAGCACGCGTAGCAGTGCGGCCCCAACCCCAGCCCCTATAAAACATTAAGACAGACCCTTTGCGTACTCCATTACGCTCTGGAGATACCATGGGCACGGGGCAAGGGGCTCGACCACGATAAGCCCAAACTGCGGCTCAACCGCACCAGGGGCTCTTAAGTGTGTCGTTTCTTTTTCTTTTCCTTTTATTTTTTACCTACAGGACTCCGTTCGTCAGAGGCCCTGTCCGGCAGCAGACATGCTGAACCCACGATACAACAGCCAGGGAAGGAGAAAGGCTACAACAAAAATCCAGGTGGTCTCCATTATGAGCATTAAATCTGTTTTATGCATTATTCCGTAGCCTACCCCTGGAGGGGGACATGTTAAACAGTCCCATCCCTTGCTTACCGCACCACTTGTATCGTCCTGCACTTACAGCAGTTTTTATTTGAATAAAGCAATGCAGCACATTTTTGCTTCCAATTGCATTTCTTTCTTACACATATGTTCATCTATGACATGTTGCATCCATACGTTTTGGTATGGCTAAATACACCAGGGGCTTATGTTTCCCGCGTTATGGTGTGATAAGTCCGAACACTTTCACAAGTGTGGCACCCCGAACTTATAGCATTATATGCATCGACTCCGAATCATGTTCTTGGGTCAATAGTTGGGTTTTCCCGGCTCCCATGTTTTGGTACCTTACGTTCCATTTTATCGGCTAAGGTAGCACTGGGAGAACCACTGCGATTGCGCCCCAGTTGAGCTGGGTTAACGCCTCAGTGGAGAAAGCTAAAACTGACCGTCATGATGAGGCGAGAGCTGGTCGCTGTTCGAGAGGTTCTTTGCGAGTCCCTAAAGACTTATGCCACTTCGAGCGAGGAACCGGATTCTGTCCGGCCAAGGCGTGGATAGCGCCCCAAATTCGGCCTTCCGAAAACTAGGGGCTTCGCCAAAATTTAAAATTATAGAATTCTATGGCTAAGTGAGAGTGTTCAAGCATTATAAGTCCGGTTGCCTTGTTTGTTGTGTTGAGCGCCTCCCTAGATGGACCCAAAAATGGGAACAAGAGCGCTCGAGTTTATCCCGAACACCCCAGCACTTGTGGCATGGGGGCTGAAGCCGATGACTTGCTATCTCTCAGATTTGATAAACAGCCGCACAGAAGGTAATATTTTAAATTAACAAGCGTTGCTTAGCGCATATGAACCAAGTTTTCAGCGCACGGGATAACAAGATGCGAGTCTACTCAAATATTACATCTTTGGAGCACTCACCCGCAATAGTGCGGGCGCCCTTCAGCACACTCCTATAATACATCTCGGGCGTGCGATGCTCCTTGCCCTCTGGTGGGGGGTCTGTCACAAGCTTCTGGGCATCCATCTTGCCCCAGTGCACCTTTGCGCGGGCAAGGGCCCGACACGCACCTTCAATACAGGCGGAGTGCTTGATGACTTCAACCCACGGGCACGCATCCACCAGCCGCCGCACCAGGCCGAAGTAGCTCCCAGGCATGGCCTCCTTAAGCCACAGCCGAACTATGAGGCCCTTCATGGCCTGTTCGGCCGCCTTGTGGAGCTCGACCAGCTGCTTCAGCTGGTCGCTAAGGGGCACCGAATGTCCGGCCTCAGCAGACTGAGACCAGAAGACCTTCTCCGTTGAGCTCCCCTCCTCGGCCCAGTAGAATGCGGCAGCATCGGACACGCTGCGGGGAAGATCTGCGAACGCTCCTGGAGAGCTCCGAATTCGGGTAAGCGACAGGTAATTAACACTCACATGCTTACTTTGCATGAAAAATGCCTTACCCGCTGCTATTTTCTTCACCGCCTCTATCTCCTGGAGGGCCTTGTAGGCTTCGACCTTAGCGGCTTTGGCACTCTCAAGAGCCGTTGCAAGCTCAGACTCTCGAGTCTTCGAGTCACGCTCCAGGCTCTCATGTTTCTCCACGAGATCCTGGAGCTCTTGTTGTACCTCCGCCACCCGCGCCTCCTGTTTCTCTCGCTCGGTGCGCTCCGCAGCCGCATTGCGTTCGGCCACGGCCACCGCCTCCTTCAGGGTCGCCACCTCGTTAGTGGCCCCTGCAATACCCCAGTTATCCTTGTCATTTTTCTTGCAACCAAAATCCTTTTCTGTAAGGTACAATTTTCATAAGGTATTACTCACCTTCTTTTTCCTCGAGCTGCTTCTTGGCATGGCCGAGCTCGTTCTCGGACCGCTCGAGGTCTTCCTTCAAAGTTTTGACCTCCGCAGTCAGTGCGGCAGAGGTCAGCAGCACAGCCTGCAATCCCATATTGACATATTTTCATGACTCCTACGATTATCTTTCTAAAGATCCTCAGTCCGGCTTTTCTTTCCGAACACCGAACCGAGCATCAGGGGCTACTGTCTATGCGGTACCATTTTACATATATTGAAATTCTTACCTCAAAGCCTGTTAGAAGGCTGTTGCAGGCTTCGGTCAGCCCGCTCTTGGCGAGCTGAACTTTCTAAATCACCGCACTCATAACAGTGCGGTGTTCCTCTTCAATAGAGGCGCTATTGAGCGCCTCTAGCAAATTATCTGGCACCTCCGGTTGGACGGAGGCAGCCGGCGTCGCGGTCTTGCCCTTCTTACGAAGGGGTCGCCCGCCGGACTCCGGAGCCACTATGGGTTCCGGGGCTGAGTCCGGTGCAAAGTCCGGGAGGTTGTCCTACGACACCTCCGGGGCCCTCTCCTCCTGGTGGGTCCCTTCCTGGGATCCCACCTCGGCATCGTCCGCATCACGGGGGGTGGAGGCAGTCGGAAGAGAATCCATATCCGACGCCCCTAAGGACCCGCTCGACAAAGTGGGGAGATCATCCTTAGGCGGACTGCAGGGTTGTATGCGGCATTAGAAAGACATAATGTGACGGAAAACGAAGACCTTGAAGTTATTCGGGAGTCCAGATACTTACGATCTCGCCAGAGGCTTGGCCCTTGGAGGCCAGTCCTCGTCGTCGTCACTGGCATTGGCGGAACAGTCCGGGGGAAGAGTTTTTCCCCTCTTGGACCCTTCGGCCTCCCTTTTTGGGGAGGCCTTCCTTTTCTTCCCTCCCCTCGCTGGGGGAGAGGCTTTCTTCTTCTCCTTGCCTTGATGGGAGGAGTCGGCCTCGGATTCATCGTTTGATAGCACCTGAAAACGGGAACTCCTCCGAGTCCCCGTGGCCTTCTTCTTGGCCTTCTTCTCCGGCACCACGTGGGGTGCCGGAGCCAGCAGCCCCGTTAGGCGGGCGTCAGCTGGGTCCTCTGGCAATGGGGCCGGACAGATAGCCTGTGCGGCCTTCTTCAGCCAGTCCTGTCAAAGGAAAGGGAGTTTAGATCCCGCATAGAGTTAAACTATGAATAACAAGCGTCCCGTAAAGGACAATATCACTTACCTCGTTGGCTGGATGCTGCGAGCTGAATCCGCGATCTTCGGTAGCGGATGCGGGAGCCTCGGCGCCCTTGAACAGCACCTTCCAGACCTCTTCGTACGTAGTGTCGAAGAGCCCATTCAAAGTCTGGTGCTGCGTCGGATCGAACTCCCACATGTTGAAGCCCCATCGTTGGCACGGGAGTATCCGGCGGATGAGCATGACCTGGACTATGTTGACAAGCTTGAGCTGCTTGTCCACCAGCTTCTGGATACAGGCTTGGAGTCCGGTCAGCTCCTCCGAATCCCCCCAGATCCGGCCACTCTCTTTCCAGGAGGTGAGCCGTGTAGGGATACCAGATCTGAATTCGGGGGCCGCTGCCCAATCAGGGTCACGCGGCTCGGTGATGTAGAACCACCCCGATTGCCACCCCTTAATGGTTTCCATGAAAGTACCCTCCAGCCACATAACGTGGGACATCCTGCCCACCATGGCGCCTCCGCACTCCGCTTGGCTGCCCTTCACAACCTTCGGCTTGACACTGAAGGTCTGGAGCCACAAGCCTAAGTGGGGCTGGATGCAGAGGAAGGCCTCGCACACGATGATAAACACCGAGATGTTGAGGATAAAATTCGGGGCCAGATCATGGAAATCTAGGCCGTAGTAGAACATGAGCCCCCGGACAAAGGGATGAAGTGGGAAGCCCAGTCCGCGGAGGAAATGGGGGAGGAATACTACCATCTCATGGGGCCTAGGGGTGGGGATGAGCTCTCCCTCGTCAGGGAGCCGATGCGCGATGTCGCTGGACAAGTATCCGGCGCTGCGTAGCTTCTGGATATGCCCCTCCGTGACGGAGGAGGCCATCCACTTGCCTCCCGCTCCGGACATATTTGGAGAAGGTTGAGGTGAGATGTGCGGGCTTGGGCGCTAGAGCTCGAGTTCACAGAGATGGATAAGCCAAGGAGGAAGAAGGCGCAGGTAAAAAGGTTGGATCTTTATCCCCTTATATGGGCAGACGGAAACATGCGTCCCCACCGGCCTGATAAAACTCGCTTATCTCCCAAGTGCCGCAATCAATGGCGCGGTTGGGTTACCCACGTCCGTATTGATGGGAATCCCGGAATAAGGGGAACACGATCTCTGCTTCGACAAGACGTGCCAAGGAAACCGCCTCGCTAAATGCGCTGAGATGGAACAATAAAAACAATTTGAAGGCTTGGTAGTGGTGTGATGTTACGCCACAAAATACGTCAGCAGATTGAACTTGTGTAATATTATTCTCTCTACGGTTGTATGTGGAAATTATTTTGCAGAGCCGGACACTATCCTGGTGTTCACAATCTTCTATAAATTATTCGGAGGAGGAACCCGCCTTGCAATGTCGAAGACAACATGTGCACCGGACTCGTCATCATTGAAGCCTGGTTCACGGGCTACTGAGGGAGTTCCGGACTAGGGGGTGTCCGGATAGCCGAACTATCATCATCGGCCGGACTCCAAGACTATGAAGATACAAGATTGAAGACTTCGTCCCGTGTCCGGATGGGACTTTCCTTGGCGTGGAAGGCAAGCTTGGCGATACGGATATGTAGATCTCCTACCATTGTAACCGACTCTGTGTAACCCTAGCCCCCTCCGGTGTCTATATAAACCGGATGGCTTTAGTCCATAGGACGAACAACAATCATACCATAGGCTAGCTTCTAGGGTTTAGCCTCCTTGATCTCATGGTAGATCTACTCTTGTAACCCACATCATCAATATTAATCAAGCAGGACGTAGGGTTTTACCTCCATCGAGAGGGCCCGAACCTGGGTAAAAACATCGTGTCCCTCGTCTCCTGTTACCATCCGCCTAGACGCACAGTTCGGGACCCCCTACCCGAGATCCGCCGATTTTGACACCGACAGCCACCTTACCGAGGCCAACCACCTTACCCTTTGAGTTGTCACCGAAAGTGACATACTTTTGAGGACTATCATTATCAGCAAGCTCACGAAACATGTCTTTATCTCCGGTCATGTGATCGGTACATCCACTATCAAGGACCCATTCCTTTCCTCCTGACATATATCCCCGAAGATTTGCCATAAGACCAAAATGTCTCATTGCATCATCAAGATCGAAGTCAGCATCATCATCCTCATCATAGTATCCATGTTCAACATCGTCATGTGGTGGATCAAATCCTAGAGAGGGTGATTCGTTAGAGTGATTTTGACAATGATCTTGTCTATGAATTCTTATAGCTTCGAAAATAATGTCACTAATAATACCAACATTTCCTTTGGCACGCATAAGGTTTGTAAGCTCAAATAGACGATCATCAAACATAGGATCACTAGAATTCATTTTACTCAAGGCAATAGACTTATGAAGAATTTCATCAAGATTTTTCAAAGATTAATCAGGAAATCGTTCCTCGAGAAATTTCCATATAGTGTAGGCACACTCAAGAGTAGGTAGTTTTATAATCAAGTTTCTAGGCAAGCCTCTAGTGATAAGATTAGCAGTTCTAACATTCCTAATCATGTCAATAGACTCATCAAGGGTAGGATGTATAGGATCAACACAAGGTGCACAAGGACTAGCAATGTACTTGTTCAAATGATATTGATTGAAAATTACAAGCATCTCATTTTTCCACTCATGAAAATACTCTCCATCAAGAATAGGCACTCTATGTCTAAGACGCCCCAAAGTAGACTCATCCATCTTCCTCCAATGGTGATTAAACCAAAGCAATGGATACCAATGCTCTGATACCACTTGTAGGACCTTGAGAAGAGGTGTCTAGACGGGTGTGATTAGACACTAAGTACCAAAGTTACAGTTTTTAGGTTTCTTTAAAGTTTGAGTGGAGTTTAGGCACAAGTTTAACATTCACAACATATAGTAAGCAAGCATGCAAAGAGTATATGAGCAGCGGAAAATAAAGCATGCAACTTGCAAGAATGTAAAGGGAAGGGATTGGAGGATTCAAACGCAATTGGAGACACGGATGTTTTTGGCGTGGTTCCGATAGGTGGTGCTATCGTACATCCACGTTGATGGAGACTTCAACCTACGAAGGGTAACGGTTGCGCGAGTCCACGAAGGGCTCCACCCATGAAGGGTCCACGAAGAAGCAACCTTGTCTATTCCACCATGGCCGTCGCCCATGAAGGACTTGCCTCACTAGCAGTAGATCTTCACAAAGTAGGCGATCTCCTTGCCCTTACAAACTCCTTGGTTCAACTCCACAATCTTGTCGGAGGCTCCCAAGTGACACCTAGCTAATCTAGGAGACACCACTCTCCAAGAAGTAACAAATGGTGCGTTGATGATGAACTCCTTGCTCTTGTGCTTCAAATTATAGTCTCCCCAACACTCAACTCTCTCTCATAGGATTTCGATCTGGTGGAAAGAGGATTTGAGTGGAAAGCAACTTGGGGATGGCTAGAGATCAAGATTCATATGGTAGGAATGGAATATCTTGGCCTCAACACATGAGTAGGTAGTTCTCTCTCAGAAATAGGATGCTGGAAGTGTAGGTTCAGTCTGATGGCTCTCTCCGCGAATGAAGAGGAGGTGGAGGGGTATATATAGCCTCCACACAAAATCTAAGCTTTACACACAATCTACCAAACTCGGTGGGACCGAATCGTTAAACTCGGTCAGACCGATTTAGCAAATAATGTGACCGTTTGAGTTTTCGGTGGGACCGAAATGCAACTCGGTAGGACCGATATGGTTAGGGTTAGGGCATAACGTAATCTCGGTAAGACCGATTACACAAACTCGGTGGGACCGATTTTGGTAATAAGCTTTCCAGTGAGTTGGTCAGGCAAACTCGGTTTGACCGATTATCAAACTCGGTGGGACCGATTTTGATAATAAGTTAACCAGAGAGTTTGCATTGTACTCTCGGTAGTATCGATTGCTCAAACTCGGTGAGACCGATTTTGATTATGGACATACACAGAGAGATTACAATCCCATCTCGGTGAGACCGAGATCCCTATCGGTGAGACCGATTTGCCTAGGGTTTGTGGCAGTGGCTAAGACATCAAAACTCGGTGGCGCCAGATAGAAAGAATCAGTGGGGCCGAGTTTGACTTTAGGTTTAGGACATATGTGTGGAAGTGGGAAAGTAGTTGAGGGTATTTGGAGCATATCACTAAGCACTTTGAAGCAAGAGGCTCATTAAGCAACACCTCATTCCTCCTTGATAGTATTGGCTTTTCCTATAGACTCAATGTGATCTTGGATCACTAAAATGTAAAATGAAGAGTCTTGAGCTTGAAGCTTGAGCCAATCCTTTGTCCTTAGCATCTTGAAGGAGTTCCCACATCCTTTAGTCCATGCCACTCCATTGTTGAACTTATCTGAAACATACTAGATAAAAGTGTTAGTCCAACAAGAGATATGTTGTCATTAATTACCAAAACCACCTAGGGAGCACTTGTGCTTTCAGGTAGCCATAATGCGGCAATGCGTTGAAGCGGGCGAAGGCCGGTCTTCCAAGCAATGCATGATAGCCGCTTTGGAAGGGTGTGATGGTGAAGAGCAGTTTTTCGCTTCTGGAGTTGCATGGGGAGCCGAATGTTACTTCTAGCGCGACGGAGCCCCTGCCGTAGGTTCCAACGCCTGGTATCACCCCTTAAAAGGTGGTGTTGCTTTGGCTAATTCTGAATGGGCGTATCCCCATTCTGCGGACAGTGTCCTCGTATATTAAATTGAGACTACTGTCGTCGTCCATGAGGACACGGGTGAGACGGTATCTGTCTATTATTGGGTCGAGCACCAAGGCATGTGATCCTCCGCGCCGAATATTAGTTCGGCCGTCCATGTGATCGAAAGTGATCGGACGAGACATCCATCATGAGATGTAGGTACGATGGGCTCTACATCGTGCGCGTCTATGGGCGCACGTCCATGCCTTCTCGTGGATGTGTGAGTCGCGTGGATCATGTTTACTGCTTTAACCTCTGGCGGGAATTTTTCATGTACCCCAGTGTTCGGCTGGCGAGGTTCGTCCTTGTCTTCACTTGGTGTTTCTCTCCCTTTGTGTTCGGCATTTAATTTGCCGGCCTGCTTGAAGACCCAACACTCTCTATTGCGTGGTTCGCAGGTTTCTCCGGGGTGCCATGAATTTGGCATAGTCTGTCCAGAACTCTGTTCAGGCCGGACGGTCCCTCTTTACTGCCTTTAAGTGGCTTCTTTTGCTGATCAGGTCGAGAGCCCCTGAATTTGGCGTTGACTGTCGTGTTATCCGGGCTCTCTTCCTTGTTTTGGCGTTTGTTTTTATTACGCCTTGGCTTCCCGTTGCCATCCCTTATTTCGGATGTGGTGGGGTCGCTGGTGCCTTTACGAGCTAGCCAGCTATCTTCACCCGTGCAAAAGTGGGTCATAAGGTTTGTTAAGGCTGCCATTGTCCTTGGCTTTTCTTGGCTGAGGTGTCTGGCAAGCCACTCGTCACGGATGCTGTGTTTGAATGCCACTAAGGCTTCGGCGTCCGGACAATCGACAATTTGATTCTTCTTAGTGAGGAATCTGTTCCAAAGCTTGCGGGCGGACTCTCCGAGCTGCTGGATTATGTGACTTAGATCGTCTGCATCCGGAGGCCAGACATAGGTCCCTTGAAAATTGGCCCTGAAAGTGTCTTCGAGTTCCTCCCAACTCCCAATTGAGTTTTCGGGGAGGCTTTTCAACCAGTGTCGAGCTGGTCCCTTCAACTTGAGGGGAAGGTATTTGATGGCGTGGAGGTCATCCCCACGAGCCATGTGAATATGCAGGATAAAATCCTTGATCCAGACCCCTGGGTCTGTGGTGCCGTCGTATGCTTCTATGTTCACAGGTTTGAAGCCTTGTGGGAATTCATGGTCCAGTACTTCTTCGGTGAAGCATAGAGGGTGAGCAGCCCCTCTGTATCTGGATGCGCTGTGGCATGTAGTCGGCTGTTGTTGTGTCTGGAGTTTATTCTGGACTGGTATCTGGCTTGTGTGAGCATTTGGGTGACCATATTCCTTCGCCGGGGTGTGTCTTTTAGGTCCATAGATGGACCTGGCTGCATTGGCCTTCTTGTCCAGATGCTCATGTAGATCGTGCGCGGGGTCCGCAGCCGCTCTGTTATGGTTGTGAAGCGGTACATCTGGTTTCTTGGTCGAATTTTCTTTTGGTGGAACGACCGCGTCGTCGAATTCTGGTAGTAGCTTGCGCTTCGGATAGCTTTTCGTATGGCGGTCATCACCATATCTTTCTTCGGTGTCTAGCACTTTATTCCATCTTCGGTTGAGCTTTTCTTGTGCGGCCTTGAGCCATTGCTTCTGCTTTTTTAGACTTCTTGCGGTGGCCATAAGCTTTCTGTGGAGGTTGTCTCGTTTCACTTGTTCATCCGGGATGATGAATGCATCGTCATCCGGACTATCTTCCTGTTCTGGGGCGGCTTCATGAGCTCGTCCCTCCGGATCATTGTGATCGGGTATTTGTTCCGAACTTGATTTGGCGTGACCTGGCTCATCCTGCTCCATCGCTGGGTCCATGTGGTCGTTGTTGCTTTCGGAGTTTGCAGGTATATCGACCCTTCTTGCGCTCTTGTCGCTATTTTTGCAATTACTGGACTTTGAGCGGCGTCTGCGCTGCCTTTTTGGCTTTTGCCCGGGTATTTTATCTTCCGGATTATCCCTGTCGTCCTTATTGGTCGTATGTACCATGTATATATTGTGTGACAAGGTAGTAGTCCCGCGCCCTAGGGATTCTGGAGCTTCTCTTCGTCCATACCGTCGATGTCTTCGGAGTCGAAGTCATGCACATCGGTTAAATCTTCGATCGTGGCAATGAAGTGGGTGGTGGGTGGGCACCGAATTCCTTCGTCGCCTGCTTCCCACTTGGGCCGGACATAGTTCGGCCCAGAGCCTCCTGACAAAGAGAGAGACTTTAATAAATTTAGCATGTTGCCAAAGGGCGAATGCTGAAAGATGACCGAGCGGTAAACTCCATTACCGGAGCCCAACCTGGCTCGGCCGGCTCAAGAGCAAGCAGACCGGGACCAACAGCCGGATATGAGTCCGGGGGCCCAGGGTTACAGGCCTCCACAGAGGTGAGACCTGTGTTCGGCTCCACCACCGATGAGTGTGCGGCCTGCAGGGCGGGGTCCAGCCCTACGTCTATAGGCAATGCAACCTACCCTGGATGTAGATCCGAGGCTGCTTCGGGGATGATGTCCCGAGCGTTGTCCGACAGCAGGTCTAGGCTGTGCTCGTCGTGACTGTCCGGCGTTCCTGGCGCAGGCTCGAATCCGTCGAATATCAAGTCTCCGCGGATATCTGCCATGTAGTTCATGTTTCCGGACCTGATCTGGTGGCCAGGGGTGAAGCTATCGATCTGCTCCAACCGGCCAAGCGAATTGGCCCGCAGTGCGAAGCCGCCGAACACAAAGATCTGTCTGGGGAGAAGAGTCTCACCCTAGACCGTGTTGTTGACGATTGAAGACGCCATCAAGCCTTGAAGCGAAGACACAGAGGAACCCTCAATGAAAGCACCAATGTCGGTGTCAAAACCGGCGGATCTCGGGTAGGGGGTCCCGATCTGTGCGTCTTAGGCTGATGGTAACAGGAAGCAAGGGACACAATGTTTACCCAGGTTCGGTCCCTCTTGATGGAGGTAAAACACTACTTCCTGCTTGATTAATATTGAAGATATGTGTAGTACAAGAGTAGATCTACCACGAGATCGTAGAGGCTAAACCCTAAGAGCTAGCCTATGATGGTATGATTGTAATTGTGATCGGCCTTCTAAGGACCATCCTCTCCGGTTTATATAGACACCGGAGAGCTAGGGTTTACATGGTGTCGGTTACAAGGAAGGAAACATAATATCCGGATCGCCAAGCTTGTCTTCCACGCAAAGGAGAGTCCCATCCGGACACGAGCCGAAGTCTTGAGTCTTTTATCTTGATGCTTTTATAGTTCGGACGATGTATATAGTCCGGCTGTCCGGATACCCCCTTATCCAGGACTCCCTCACCCATCAAAGCCATTGAAGGGACCAATGACATTCAGATTGGCTTCACGCGTGCCATCAGCCCTTGGAGCATTAGGACCTGGGTTGAAGTTGAGTCCAAAAGCCTTGTTGTTCTTAGCCACAGACTCCTTTGCAAACTCATAGTTTCTCTTGAACAGATAATCTTCTCGACACCATCTAAGACTGGATGCATGGGTCGACATTTGTAGGTTGTGGTCCTCTGACCATGCATGGATAGAAGCCTTGAGCTATGGCTTCAACCTTGGCCTTGGGCTACAACTTCTTGTAGAGAATGTCACCCCAAGGACGCTTTATAGCATTTATCTCAGCATATTCAGGGGTGACGAAGTGATATAAAAACCACTGTTCTGCCCAATACCTTTGAATCCATTGGATCTTGGATTTGCGCTGACCATAGGATTCATTTGGATCAGATTTGTATGTATGTAGATCTAGGGGAAGATCCAGAGCAGTGTTACCACGGCGTTGCCTGCCACCTTTCTTGCCAGATTTGTTAGATGCCATTGAGTTTAGATTGAATGGCTTCACAATAGTGATTGGCTTCAAACGACTGGTTAGATAGGAATTTGCTTCAGGAGACTCAATATGATGTTGTAAGAATTCTGCAAATGAATGCAGACTATGAGAACCAAAGGATTCTCCCATGGACATGTACCTAACAGCATTAGAGATGTGAGGGAAGGGGAAGAGGTCATATACATTCTCAAGATTTTAAAGATAAATCAGTTTGAAGACGTTGACCTCATAGTGCAAAGACATGCACTTATTTGAAGTGAGTTGGTTCCAGATTTGTATGAATCCATGAATAAGTACATGTGAGGAATCTAACTAGTTGTGAGGCATAAGTGAATATACTTGCAAGTTATGGGATGCAGAAATAGAAAGAAGTAGATCTGGAAGTGTAAAAACCACTTTTGGAAGAAGTTGACAGATTCAACGGATCAAATGGGCGGTAAAAAGTGAGTTTTAGTTACCGCACGAAGAACTGCTTGACGAGGCGAAGAGGATGTCGAGTAGTCCAATCTCCCGCGCCCTAACTTGGTGGCGGAAGACACCTACGGTGACAGCGGAGAAGACGATGCCCGCGGCCGGCGTGAAGACAACGTCGGAGGAGTTGTGGCAGCTAAGCGCTTCAACTCCAGCGGTGACGGAAGCTAGCGGTGGCGCTAGGGTTTGAGCGAGATGGCGAGGTGAAAGAGGAGATAATGACCGCGAGAGGAGATGTATTTATAAGGAGGAGGGTGGCGCAATGTAATTACGTAGGTGCCCCTGGCGGTTCACATCTGGATGACACGTGGCAAGCATGCAACTTATTGAGAGTTGAGCCATGTTCCCGCGCGCATTTGGTTTGTCGTGTGGTCGTTCCGGCTTCTCCGGTTTTCAGGCAAAAAGGATAAGAGCATTAAAAGTGATTTTAAATATGTGTCTCTGTATCTTCAGCTAACAAGGACACAGTGAAGACATTCGACGCGTGTCAACAGAATGCATATGAAGAGACAGGTAGAATTTGAGGGGTGAGCATAGAAGGGGTTAGGGTCCGATCACGTTCACTTAGTTCAGAATACAGCAACATTGAAGACATAGCTATAAGTGAATGTTGTAGAGGAGAACACATATAAGTATATATATAAATCAGTGAAGATCAAATCAACATTGCAAAGATAAACCATGAATATAAGTCAATGTTGAAGACAAACCAAATATAAAGATAATGCAGTCATGACGCCAAATAAAAAACTTTCAAGAAAATGTGGTGGTAGCGTTACCCACCATATAGGAAATATTAGACCCAGACACGGTGCACAATTATCGTGGCGCTCCAAAGTCAAATTCCAATGTATTCACACTCAGAGGGTAAATCTTCATTAATTGAAGATATACGTTACTTCGTGTGTTGCACATCTAAGTCATCAACATGCATAAGCGTTAGGATGTGTGTCCATTCACAGGACATTCGAGGATTCTAAGATATTTAGCTCACACCACAGCTTGCAAAACCTTTTCTCATCCAAGGGCTTCGTGAAGATACCTGCCAATTGCTCTTCAGTGTTGACATGAATGATATCAATGTCTTCCTTCATGGCATGATCTCCGAGAAAGTGATGACGAATCTCAATGTGCTTTGTCTTCAAGTGTTGAACTGGATTGTTGGCAATCTTGATGGCGCTTTCATTGTTGCATTAGAGTGACACATGCTTCAAGTTAATGCCATAGTCCATGAGAGTTTGCTTCATTCAGAGAAGCTGAGCACAACAAGATCCAACATCAATGTATTCGGATTCAGCAGTGGAGAGAGATACACAGTTCTGCTTCTTTGAGGACCAACAGACAAGAGATCGTCTAAGAAAGTGACATGTGTCTGATGTAGAATTGTGATCAACCTTGTCACCGGCATAATTAGCATCCGAGAATCCAACTAGATCAAACATTGAGCCCTTTGGATACCATAATCCCAGTGTTGGGTTGTGAGCCAAATATCGAAGATTTCGCTTCACCGCAAGGTGATGCGATTCCTTTGGTGCCACTTGGAATCGGGCACACATGCAAACGCTAAGCATAATATCTAGCTTAGATGCACATAAGTACAATAAAGAACCAATCATGGAGCGGTATACCTTTTGATTGAACTCTTTACCATTGTCGTCGGGGCCCAAATGACTTTTGGTTGGCATTGGCGTCGTGAACCCTTTGCAGTCTTGCATTCCAAACTTCTTTAGGCAGTCTTTGAGGTATTTCTCTTGTGATATGAAGATGCCATTTCTATGTTGACGGATTTGAAGACCAAGAAAGAATTTTAGCTCTCCCATCATGGACATCTGATATTGCTCTTGCATCATATGCCCGAACTCATCACCGTATCTATTATCAATGCAACCGAAGATAATGTCATCCACATAGATTTGGCACACAAATAGTTCACCATCATATGTCTTCGTGAAGAGAGTGGGATCTAGATAACCAGGTTTGAAGCCTTTTCTCTTCAGGAAGTCTTTGAGTGTGTCATACCAAGCGCGAGGTGCTTGTTTGAGGCCATACAGTGCCTTGTTGAGCTTGTATACCTCAGGATGCTTTGGATCTTCAAAACCAGGAGGTTGAGCAACATACACTTCTTCTTTGACTTTTCCATTGAGGAAGGCACTCTTCACATCCATTTGGTACAAAAGAATGTTGTTGTGATTAGCATAGGCTAGCAGTATATGAATGGCTTCAAGCCGAGCCACAGGAGCAAAGGTTTCATCAAAGTCAATTACTTCCACTTGTGTGTAACCTTGGGCAACAAGGCGAGCTTTATTTCTGACAACTTTTCCATGTTCATCTTGCTTGTTGCGATAGTTCCATTTGGTGCCAATGATATTTTGCTTGCGAGGATCAGGACGTTTGACAAGCTCCCAGACATTATTCAGCTCGAAGTGTTGAAGCTCTTCTTGCATAACTTGAATCCATTCAGGTTCCATGAAGGCTTCATCAACTTTCTTAGGTTCAGATATAGAGACAAAAGCAAAGTGTCCATAGAAGTTTGCTAGTTGTGTAGCTCTTGATCGAGTAAGGGGACCAGGTGCATTAATGTTATCAATTATATTCTCAATTTGACTTTCATTTGCAACTCGAGGATGAACTGGACGAAGATTTTGCTCTTGTTGATCATTGGTTTCTTCTTCAACATTGGCTTTAGGGTGAGCATTGTCTTCATGTTGATTAGGTGCTGAACTGATGATTTGTCTTCAGCACGATCCTCAGTGGATACGATTTCCCCAGTACCCATTTGCCTGATAGATTGATCTAGCACATTTGGCAGGTACTGTCTTTGCGAGCCGTTAGTCTCATCAAATTGCACATCTAAAGTTTCAACTACTTTATAGTGAAAGAGGTTGAAGACTTTGTAGGTGTGCGAATACTTTCCGTAACCAAGCATAAAACCTTGTCCAAATTTTGAAGTGTGATGTGGATCCTTGATCTAGCACTTAGCACCAAAGACTTTGAAGTAACTGACATTTGGCTTCTTACCAGTCAGAAGTTCATAAGACGTCTTCTTGAAGAACTTGCGAAGATAAACTCTATTGATGATGTTGCATGCAGTATCAATGGCTTCAGGCCAAAACTTCCTTGGAGTCTTGTATTCATCAAGCATCGTGCGTGCCATCTCAATGAGTGTTCTTTTCTTGCGTTCCATGATGCCATTCTGCTAAGGTGTGTATGGAGTAGAGAACTTAGGTGTGATGCCCAATGTATCAAGATAAGTGTCAAGGCTGGTGTTCTTGAACTCAGTGCCATTGTCACTTCTGATGTGCTTGACCTTGATGCCATAATTGGTCATGGCACAATTGGCAAAGCGTTTGAAGACATCCCGCACTTCAGTCTTATAGAGAATTATGTGCACCCAAGTGTATCTTGAATAATCATCAACAATACCGAAGCCATAGGGATGTGCAGTAGTAGTAACGGTAGAGTAGTGAGTAGGGCCAAATAAGTCCATGTGAAGCAGATCGAAGGGACGTGATGTGATCATGATTGTCTTCAAGGGATGCTTGGCTCTAGTCATCTTCCTAGCTTCACAAGCACCACATAGATGATCTTTCTTGAACTTGACGCCCTCGATGCCAATGATGTGCTTCTTCTTCACGAGAGTGTGTAAGTTCCTCATGCCCGCATGTCCTAGCCTTCGATGCCAGAGCCAGCACTCAGAAGCTTTTGCTAGAATACATATGGCAAGCTGTGGTCCTGCAGAGAAATCTACCATATACAGATCACCTCTTCAAATAGCCTTCGAAGACTAAAGATTTGTCAGTTTACATTAGCACAAGACAACGATACTTTCCAAAAATCACAATCATGTTCAGATCACAAAGCATTGAGACAGACATTAAGTTGTATCCAAGGGATTCAACAAGCATCACTTTGTCCATGTGTTGATCCTTAGAGATAGCAACTCTACCTAGACCCAATACCTTGCTTTTACCAGTGTCAGCAAATGTGATGTGGCTTTTAGTAGATGGACATAGGGTTGAATCCATGAGAAGACTTCGATCACCAGTCATGTGGTTAGTGCAGCCGCTGTCCATGATCCATTCAATGGCTTTTGGAGTTGTACCCTACAATGCAGTTAGCGGGATAGGCTTCACCAAGAGTATTGTGAAGCAGAAACATGTAGCGAACAAGCATATTATCAAAGTTAAGGTTCTGGTTTGGTAGGATGGGATTCTTGTCAAGAAACCCTGGCCCGAAATACATGGTAAGACCATTCTGGCACTTTATCTTGTGTCCCACAAGATGTTTTAGGTCCCCAGCATTGGCGTCAGAAGTCTGTGATTTCCGGTTGGAGACCTTTCCCTGCAAGAGAAGTTAATTCTTCTTAACCACCCACATCTTCAGGGGTGGCTTAGAAGCAATAAGTCTAAGTGGAGCATCTAAGAACTTTGGTTTTGGAGCCCTAGCAAGTAGTTTTGCAGGAGGTGAATAATACTCATAAGAATATGCGGAAAAGTTCTTAGTTTTGTGAACATAGCGGTTAGAAGAAACACGCTCATATTCATGAGTCTGACGATGGTTTCCCTGCAAAGCATTGGCATTAGGGTGACCATGTGAGGTCCTCTGTCTGTATGAAGCCTTTGGGCCATATGACGCCTTTGGTCTGGGGTTTGTCTTCTTCCCAGGGGGTGTCATGACGAAATTCACGGGAAGCTTCTCAAGACAACTTTTGGGCCTCCAGATCTTCTTCAAAGGTGGCCCATTCCTGCAGTTAGTACCAACAAACCTGGCAAATACTTCACCATTCTAATTTTTTAAAAACTTGTAATTGGCGTTAAAGGATTCATCAATGATAATGGGGTTAGCACAAGTGAAGCCAGATAAGGTGGATGGGTCCACTGAAGGATCCTTAGCAGCAACCCATGTGGTTTTGGGGTACTGCTCAGGCTTCCAGTAAGAACCATCAACATTCATTTTTCTCTCGAACCCAACACCCTCTCTCCTAGGGTTTCGGTTCAGAATCTGTTTCTTAAGGACATCGCACAGAGTCTAATGCCCTTTGAAGCTTTTGTACATGCATGTTTCAAGCAATGTCTTCAACCTAGCATTCTCATCAGCAATAGTAGTGGCATCCTCAGTAGAGGGGTTAGTTACCACACCAACGGTTGAAGATATTGCAACATTAGAGGCAGTAGAACATTCAACAACAGAGACAACATTATCACGCTCAAGACATTTTAAACATGGTGGACCAAATTTTTCCTGAGCAGAACTGGTCTGTTGAGCGAGTGGTGAATCATTCTCCTTTTGAAGATCTTCATGAAACACTCTCAGTTTCTCAAGATCTTGCTTCCTTTGAAGATAATCGTGGGAAAGCTTCTCATGAGATGTTGAGAGAGTTTCATGACGACTTTCAAGTTCCTCGTGCTTAACACGAAGATTTTTAATGTCTTCGATTAAGGACAGAGTTCGATTCATTTCTGCGTCCAACAGGTCATCGCTTTGTCTAGCAACTTTTGAATATGTTCCATAGCAGTTTGTTGTTCAGTTGCAATTTTAGCAAGTGTCTTATAGCTAGGTTTGGATTCACATTCAGAGTCATCTTCACTGGAGGTTTGAAAGTAAGCATCACGTGAATTTACCTTGACACCTCATGCCATGAAGCACTAGGTTGGAGCAGAGTCATCCTCATCATCAGCCTCAGCTTCGGTGGAGTGACCATTGTCTTCAGTGTTGAAGATGGACTTGGCGACGAATGCCGAAGCAAGAGCTAGGCTTGCCACGCCTGAATCAGACTCCTCCTGAGACTCCACCTTCGCCTCCTCAGAAGCAGACTCCTCCTCTGAATCCATCTCCTTGCCAATAAATGCACGAGCCTTGCCAGATGAGATCTTCTTGTGAGACGAAGACTTTGAAGATTTCTTCTTCTTCTTCTTGTCATCAGAATCATATTCCTTGCTCTTCTTCTTCTTCTTCTTTGATACCTTGTCCCGTTGAGGACACTCAGAGATGTAGTGGTATGTCTTCTTGCATTTGTGGCATGTTCTTTTCTTGTAGTCACGAGATGAAGCCTCATAATTTCTTGAGCTAGATCTTGAAGACTTTCCAAAGCGATTCTTCTTGGAGAACTTCTGGAACTTTATCACAAGCACTGCAACTCTTTGCCAATGTCTTCAGGATCACCAGAACTGCAGTCAGATTCTTCTTCGGATGAGGAAACAGCCTTAGCCTTCAAACCACGGGATCGGCCATAGTTGGGACCTTAGATATCTCTTTTCTCAGATAGCTGGAACTCATGTGTGTTGAGCCTCTCAAGTATGTCAGATGGATCGAGGTCTCTGAAGTCAGGACGTTCTTGTATCATCAGGGCCAAGGTGTCGAAGGAGCTGTCAAGTGATCTCAGAAGCTTCTTCACTATTTCATGCTTGGTGATCTCATGGGCACCAAGAGCGTGAAGCTCATTTGTGATATCAGTGAGGCGATCGAACATGGGCTAGACATTCTCATTGTGATTCCTCTTGAAGCGGTTGAAGAGATTTTGAAGAACATCAATCCTTGAGTCTCTGTGAGTTGAGGCGCCTTCATTGACCTTGGACAACCAATCCCAGACCAGCTTCACAGTTTCTAGTGCACTCACACGGCCATACTGCCCTTTGGTAAGATGACCAAAGATGATGTTCTTGGTAGTTGAGTCTAGTTTCGCGAACCTCTTGACATCATCAACGGTTACGCTTTCACCGACCTTGGGAATGCCTGTCTTGACGACATACCAGAGGTCAATATCAATGGCTTCAAGATGCATGCGCATCTTATTCTTCTAGTAGGGGTAATCAGTGCCATCGAAGACTGGGCACGCAACGAAGACCTTGATTATCCCTGTAGTCGACATAGCTAAAACTCCAGGTGGTTAAACCGAATCACACAGAACAAGGGAGCACCTTGCTTTGATACCAATTGAAAGTGCTAGTTATCGACTAGAGGGGGGTGAATAGGAAATTTTTATGAAAGTCTTCAAAACACAAGGTCTTTGAAGACAAACTGTAAGTCTGAACCTATATGATGTGCAGCGGAAGATAAACTACACTAGACAAGCAGCAGTCAAATAAGCAATACAGTGAACGCTCGAAGACTAACAGCAGCTAGGTAGAAAGGATCAGAATGGAAGACAGTATGAAGCCAAACAGTTACAAGTCTTCACACAATGAAGTCAAATAGATCAGGCAAGCAAGCAAAGACTTCATGAAGACAAACTGAAAAGTAAGGAGGGTAGGGGATAGTACCAGTTGCTTGGTGAAGATAGGGATTTGATAGACCAGTTCTAGTTGTTGTGACAACTGTACGTCTGGTTAGGGAGGCTGAGATTGAACTCAGAATACTGTGTCTTCACCTTATTTCCCTAGAGCTAAGGACACCTAGTCCTCGCCCTATCACTCTGATAAGTCTTCAAGGTAGACTTCCAAACCTTCACAGACTCTGTTCAAGGGCGATCCACAATGACTCTTGGATCCTCAGAACATGACGCCTAACTGGCTGGAGGATGCACAGTCCTCAAGTGTAACAAGTCTTCAGGTCACGTGGACAGAAAGACTTCAGTGATGCCTAACATTCTTTGGATATGGGTGTTTTGGGCTTTGTCCTCGCAAGGATCTCCCTCTCAAAGCCTTCGGAGTTAGGTTTCTCTCAAACGACAAAAGCCATGCAATAACTCTGAGCAACCACCAATTTATGGTGTAGGGGGTGGGCTATTTATAGCCAGGAGGCAACCCGACCTGATATGTCTGAAATGACCCTAGGTCACTAAGGAACCGACACGTGTCCAATGGTCGGATTTCAAACACACGCAGCAGCTTGGCTTGAGCTATAAGCAAAACTGACTCATCCAACTCTGGATAAGATTTGCTCTCATTGTCTTCGCTCGAAGACATAGGATTTTGGTTGAGCATCACTTCATTCATCTGACTTTGTTCACTTGGACCCCACGTAACAGTATGGTGGTTCCTATGACTCAAGAAAGAAGAAAACGAACCTACGAAAGAAACTATGTCTTCGCACTCCATAGTCTTCAAGTGAATGTCTTCATCGTCATTATCTTCGACGTGAATGTCTTCACGAACCACCATTGTCTTCATATATTTTTTGGGGTCATCTCTGGTTGGTAAACCGAATCAATGAGGGACTACTACCTGTGTTATCCTGCAATTCTCACATACACATTAGTCCCTCAACCACGTTTGTCGTCAATACTCCAAAACCAATTAGGGGTGGCACTAGATGCACTTACAACCGTGCGCACGGGACCCCGTGGGCACACGGTGTCCACGAAGTGTCTGTTGGAGCCCCAACAGCTAGTTTTGGGGTTTGGCTATTTAAGGGCTCCGTCCCCTCCGGTTTGGGGGCTATTCAGACACATTCTAACCAACATTTTGAGCCACAAACCACCTCTCCCAAACCCTTATCTCCCCTCTATGTGAAGGGGGATTTGTGGATGGATCTTTGAGTCATTTGTTGATTCTATCCATTGCATCCCCTCTCGTCAATCTCCTACTTTTGAGAGTGCATCTTGTGAGATTGAGAGAGTGAGTTGAACATTTGTTGCTTGACCTTGCATTGCATTTGTTGCATTGGTTTGAGCTCCCCGCGTCTATTTGTTCGAGTGACAACCCATGAGTTTTTTACTCTTGGAGGCTTTTGCTTCCTAGATGGTTTGGTGATATATTGAGAAGTTTGTGAAGAGGCCTAGGTGGCCAAGGTTCCTCCAGAAGCTTCCTTTTTGGGATGTGCTTCGGGGAAGGGTGTGAAGTAGCCTAGGCGGTCAAGTTCCTCCAGAAGCTTCCGTGTTTGTGGTGTGCTCTATAGAATTTTGTAAAGGTGTGGCGGTTGAGGGAGTCCTGGATTAAGGGTCCTCGGACAGCCGGACTATATGTGTATGCCGGATTGTTGGACTATGAAGATACAAGATAGAAGACTTCATCCCGTGTCCGGGTGGGACTCTCCTTGGCATGGAAGGCAAGCTTTGCAATTTGGATATGTAGATCCCCTTCTCTGTAACCGACTCTGTGTAACCCTAGCCCCCTCCGGTGTCTATATAAACCGGAGGGTTTAGTCCGTACGACAAGAACAATCATAATCATAGGCTAGCTTCTAGGGTTTAGCCTCAACGATCTCATGGTAGATCAACTCTTGTAATACTCATATCATCAAGATCAATCAAGCAGGAAGTAGGGTATTACCTCGATAGCGAGGGCCCGAACCTGGGTAAACATTGTGTCCCCTACCTCTTGTTACCATTAGCCTTAGACGCACAGTTCGGGACCCCCTACCCGAGATCTGCCGGTTTTGACACTGACATTGGTGCTTTCATTGAGAGTTCCACTCTGTCGTCACCATAAAGATTGATGGCTCCTTCGATCATCTACAACGACGCAGTCCAGGGTGAGATTTTTCTCCCCGGACAGATCTTCGTATTCGGCGGCTTTGCACTGCGGTCCAACTCGCTTGGCCATCTGGGGCAGATCGACAGCTACGCCCCTGGCCATCAGGTCAGGTTTGGAAGCCTGAACTACATCGCTGACATCCGCGGAGACTTGATCTTCGACAGATTCGAACCCATGACAGATGCACCCATCAGCCACGATGAGCATGACCTAGATCTGCCATAGGACGGTGTTCAGGAGACAGCACATGTAGCTGCTCTGGCCTTAGATCTAGTGCAAAACGTGCCATCCAAGGACGGGAGGATGGACCCCGCCACAGAAGCCGCACACTCAACGACGTTAGAGCCAAACACAGATTCAACCTCCAATGAGGTATGTATCATCAGACCCTTGGACTCGTCTCCAGCCATAGGTTCTGAACCACGTGTACCCGCGCCCGTCGGATCTGACTGGGCGCCGACCTTGGAGTTCAGCTCCGCGGACAGCTTTCAACACTCGCCCTTGGGCGACGTGTTAAACTCATTAAAATCACTCTCCTTGTCAGGAGACTCTTGGCCGAACTATGTCCGTCTTGAGTGGGAAGCGGACGACGAGGAAATTTGTTACCTACCCATCACCCACTTAATAGCCATTGTCGACGACCTAACCAACATGCTTGATTTCGACTCCGAAGACATCGACGGTATGGACGACAATGCCGGAGAAGAATAGGAACCACCGCCCATAGGGCGCTGGACAGCCACCTCATCGTATGACATATATATGGTGGATACACCTAAACAAAATAATGGCGAGGACCAAAAGGATGCAGTGGAGGATAATCCTCCTGAGAAGCAACCGAAGCACCGACGTCAGCAGCGTCGCTCTAAACCACGCCATGGTAAAAACAGCGATACCGGCACAAGAGACAATGGCACTCCGAATGATGCCGAAGACGAAAACAACCCCTCCCAGCCAAGCTTCGAACAGGCCGGACAGGAGGACGAGCAAGCTAGCCCCGATGAACAGGACATGAATGAAGACTCGGAGGACGATAATTACATGCCTCTCTTAGAAGATGAGGTGAGCCTCAGCGATGAAGTATTTACCGTGCCTGAGGATCCCGTCGAGCAGGAGCGCTTCAAGCGCCGGCTTATAGCCACTGCAAAGAGCCTGAAGAAAAAACATCAGCAGCTTCAAGCTGATCAAGATCTACTCATTGATAGATGGACTGAGGTCCTGGCAGCCGAGGAATACGGACTCGAGCATCCAACCAAAAGTTACCCGAGGCGCGGGTTGCTACCTCAATTCGAGGATGAGGCACTAGAGCCCATACTACCAGCGCATGATGCGGCTGACCGACCATCGTGTGGCCGAGATAAAGTGGCGTATTAGTCCGAACACCAGCCCGCACCCCGTCGCCGAACAAATAGAAACACAAAGGCTCAGGGATACACACATGACCTGCGATATGAATTGGAAAACAAAGCAGGACAACCCAGATCGATCTACGGATCACGGGGGCACGCCCCAATGCGCGACGATGACCGTCACGCCGGATATACTAAATACAAATCCGTTCGGGCCGAATACAGCAGACCAGCTCCATCTGAACTGCATCGTGAAGTAGCCCGGCATAGAGGCGCCGCACACCCCCTATGCTTCACTAACGAAGTAATGGAACATGAATTCCCAGAAGGGTTTAAACCCGTAAACATCGAGCCATATGATGGGACAACAGATCCCGCGGTATGGATTGAAGACTTCCTTCTCCACATTCACATGGCCCGCGGTGATGATCTCCATGCCATCAAGTATCTCCCGCGAAAACTCAAGGGACCAGCTCGGCACTGGTTGAATACTCTGCTCGAAAACTCCATTAGCAGTTGGGAGAACCTGGAAGACGCATTCCTTGACAACTTTCAGGGCACTTATGTACGACCACCGGACGCTGATGACTTAAGTCATATAACCCAATAGCCTGGAGAGTCATTCAGGAAATTCTGGACTCGGTTCTTAACTAAAAAGAACCAAATCGTCGACTGTCCGGATGTCGAAGTTCTAGCGGCCTTTAAGCATAACATCCATGACGAGTGGCTCGCCCGACACCTCAGCCAAGAGAAGCCGAAGTCCATGGCAGCCCTTACGACACTCATGACCCACTTTTGCATGGGAGAGGATAGCTGGTTAGTTCGTAGCAACAGCACATCAAGAAAACCTGGCACTTCAGACACTAGAGATAGCAACGGCAAGCCCCGACGCAACAGACACAAGCATCGAAATAATGGCGATAACGCTGAAGACACGACCGTCAATGCCGGATTCAGTGGCCCCAAGTCCAGTCAGCAGAAAAAGCCATTTAAAAGAAACAATCCGAGTTCGTCCAGTCTGGACCGCATACTCGATCGTCCATGTCAAATCCACGGCACCCCCGATAAACCAGCCAACCATACCAATAGAGAATATTGGGTATTTAAATAGGTCGGCAAGTTAAATGCCAAAAACAAGGAAAAGGGGTTGCACAGTGATGACGACGAGGAGCCCCGGCCACTGAACACAGGGGGACAGAAGAAATTTCCTCCCCAAGTCAAAACAGAGAATATGATATACGCCACCCATATTCCCAAGCGGGAGCAGAAGCGCGCACTAAGGGACGTCTACGTGATGGAGCCAGTCGCCCCAAAGTTCAACCCATGGTCCTCCTGTCCGATCACCTTTGATCGCAGGGACCATCCGACCAGTATTCGTCATGGCGACTCAGCTGCACTGGTCCTTGACCCCATTATCGATGGATTCCACCTCACACGAGTCCTCGTGGACGGTGGCAGCAGCCTAAACCTGCTTTATTAGGATACAGTGCACAAAATGGGCATCGATCCCTCAAGGATCAAGCCCACAAAAACCACCTTTAAAGGTGTCATACCGGGTGTAGAGGCCTGTTGTACAGGCTCAATCACACTGGAAGTGGTCTTCGCATCCCCGGATAATTTCCGAAGTGAAGAGTTAATCTTTGACATCGTCCCCTTCCGCAGTGGTTATCATGCACAGCTTGGACGAACCGCATTCGATCGATTCAATGCGGTGCCACACTATGCTTATCTCAAGCTCAAGATGCCCGGACCTTGCGGTGTTATAGAAGTCAATGGGAATACGGAGCACTCCCTCTGTACAGAGGAGCACACTGCGGACCTTACAGCAGAAGTTCAGAGCAGCCTTCTTAGGCAGACCCTCAATTCAGTAATAAAGCCCCCGAACATCGTCAAGCGAGTCTGAACTACTCTCCAATAGGACCGTCCGTCTCATCCAGAGCTCACCTAGCAATTCGTCCTCCGTCCTAGTCCCAATCAAGCGGTGAAATTCGTGTCGCGCGTACATAATTATGCACTTAAAATACCAAGGGCATGAATGGAGGCACAGCTAGACTGCGGTCCATAATGCGGCTAAACCTCCCTAGATCCGCACACTTTCACCCTTTCTTCTCCTTTCAGGTTTTTCTCTTCTTGAGGCTTTTCTGATAACTAGATCATCGGACCCATAGCGGGACGGATACACCAAGAAGGCAAGGGGCTTTGACATACAAGGGAATCCCCAGGTGGTCTCTGCTAACGATCGCTATACCTGTTTTACATACCCGCACGCAGCTCGCTCTTGGTCATGGCATGTCAAATAGCCCTATTTGCTTATCGCACTAGTTGTATACATACGCCTTGTGGTATTAATCAAATAACAATGGAAAATAATTTGCAGCGTCAGCTTATTACTTAATTTTTTCCTTGTCTGTTTATTTATTATCAATCGCACCCATACATTCTGGTACGCTTAGTTCGCAAGGGGCTTCAGTGTACCCCATAACACGACAAGAAAGTCCGAACACTTTTATAGTACAGTTCGGCACCCCGAACTTATATCATTATGTGCATCGGCTCCGAATCATGTCTTGGGTCAATAGTTGGGTTGCCCGGCTCCTGTGCTTGCTACCCTATGTTCCGCTATATCGGCTAGGGTAGTAAAGGGAGAACTACTGCGATTGTGTCCCGGTTCTTCTAGACGAGCACCTCAGTAGAGAAAGCCGAAAACTGACTGTCATGATGCGGCGAGAGCTGGTCGCTGTTCGAGAGGTTTCAAATCCTTAAAGATTTTTTCCGCTTTATGCGAGGAATTGGTTATTGTCTGATTTAGGCGTGTATAGCGCCCCAAGTTCGGCCTTCCGAATACCAGGGGCTACGCCAAAATTTAAAATTATAGAACTCCTATGGCTAAGTGAGGGTGATAAAGCCGTATAGTCCGATTGCCTTGTTCGTTGCGCTAAACACCTCCTTAAAGGACCAAAAACTTGGATAAAGAGTGTTTAGATTTATCCCGAACACCCCTGTACTAGTTACGTGGGGGCAGAAGCCAACGACTGGCCAACTCTCAAATTTTATAAACGGCCACACAGGAGGTAAAATTTAAATCAACAAGCATTATATTGCACAACGAACTTGTTTCATATTACAGGATAAAATGAATGCATTCATTCAAAGATTACATCCTTTGTATATTGCTCCGCCACAAGGCGGGATCCCTCCAGGACACTGTCATAGTATAGTTCAGGTCGGCGGTGCTCCTTGCCCTTCGGTGGCCCCTCGGTCATCAGCGTCATGGCGTCCATCTTCGCCCAATGCATCTTTGCATGGGCAAAGGCCATCCGCGCACCTTCAATGCAAACCGACCGCTTTATGACTTCCAGTCGTGGGTAGGCACTCACAAGCTGCTTCACGAGTCCGAAGTAGCTACTGGGCATGGGCTCGGCAGGGCTTAACCGGACTATGAGGTCCTTCATGGCCAGTTTGGCTGCCTTGTGCAGCTCAACCAGTTGTTTTAGCTGGTCGCTCAAGGGCATCGGATGTTTTGGCCCAAGGTATTGAGACCAGAACAGCTTCTTTGTCGAGCTCCCTTCTTCAGCTCGGTAGAACTCTGAGGCATCTGATATGCTGTGCGGCAGATTCGCAAATGCTCTTGGAAAACTCCAAATTCGGGAAAGTAAAAAGAATGTCTCCTTCACATGCTTGTTTTGCATAATAAAAGCCTTACTCGCCACAATCTTCTTGGCCGCCTGGACCTCCTCGAGGGCCCTCTGGGCTTCGGATCTAGCGTCTTGCACGCTCTGGAGGGCCTTGGCAAGCTTGGACTTTTGAGTCTTAGAGTCACGCTCCTAGGACTCGTACTTCTTGGCGACATCCTCGAGCTCTTGATGGACATCGTTGACCCGAGCCTCCTACTTATCGCACGTGGTGCGTTCCTTGGCCGCTTTGTCTTCGGCCTCGGCTAACGCCTTCTTAAGGGACGCCACCTCGGTCGTGGCCCTTACAAAAGTTCATGATGCTTTAATCAGCACGAACCATTTATCCTTCATACACTACAAAAAAAGACACATCCATGACATTTTGGGACGAACGAATTTTTTTTCTATCATACTTATGACACTTCTATGACGATAATTGTGACAAAACCCGATATCATCATAGATGTTGTGGGCTCCTACTTCTATGACAAAAAATCATGACAACAAATGGGCTTTTCGTCTTGGGCGGGCCAGAGACGCAGCTGCATGACATTCTTTGGGCCGTCCATGATGGAAAAAACCGTGGTAGAAGCGAGGGCGAGGAAAATTTCGAGGAGTTCCCAGTTACGGTGGGTGGTCGGCGACCGAGCGATGCACATTTCTCTAATACACATACGCGCGTGTGTGCGAGGTGTTGGCTCTAACTGAACCCGAGCGAGGCGTTGGGCTCTAACTGAACCCGAGTGATTGCACTGCACACTACGCGTTACTAAACCCGAGCGATCAATCGATGGCTGTGAACTGAACCCGATCGAGCGATTCCTTCGCTACTGCTGCTAACTGAAGCCGATCGATGCTGCCTCTGGATGAACAGTGAGCATTGCGGGGGGTGGATGAACAGTGAGCGGTGGGGGTGGATGAAAAGGGCCCCGTGGCATTGCCTCTGGATGAACATGACCCCGATCAATCGAGTCGGTTGGGGCTGGATGAACAGGACCCTGTGGAGGGCTGGATGAACCGGACGACCCCGTGGAGGGCTGGATGAACAGTAGACGGTGGAGGGGTGGATGAACAGGAGCCCGTGGAGGGGTGGTTGAACAGGAGCCCATGGAGAGGGGTGGTTGAATAGTAGCCGGTGGAGTAGCGCGCGGTGGAGGCTGGATGAACAGGAGCCCATGATGAACAGCCACTGGTGGAGGCTGGAGGAGGTCGACGATGGATGAACAGTAGCCCGTGGAGGCTGGAGGAGGTAAATGGTGGAGATGAACAATATCCCGTGGAGTCTCGTTTTGCGGTACGCCACACCCCTCCCGATGAACAGGACCCCTGTTTCGACCGTAGCGCTCCAACACAAGTCCATTTCGTCCGTTTTGCGGTACGTCACACACCTCCCGATCAACAGGCCCCTGTTTCGACCGTAGAAGGTCCGTTTCCTCCGTTTTGCGGTACGCCAGACCCCTCCCGATGAACAAGATCCCGTTTCGAACGTGGTCGGTCGAACACAAGGCCATTTCCTCCATTCTACGGTACGCCAGGCCTCGTTTCCATCGCATGTTCCGTCCAAGCCCTCCCGATGAACACGATGACACATTACGTTCTGACCCAGCCGGTTGGCTCCCCATGAACACGACGACGACGCTGTTTCTCCGTTCTGATCCAGCCATGTACATGAGCCATGGCCGTACGTATGCATGAGTAGGCATTCGAGACCCGTCCGTATGTACACATACGTGGCCGTATTTTCTTTCTTCCACACTGGCCGTTGTACGTACGTGTACATGCTACGTGCGCACCTCTACTACGACACGTGCGCGCCTCTACATCCACCAGTACGTACGTACACGTTCGTGACCAGAATGACAATGCTACGTACGCTTCGACCAGTTGGGTCCCGACTGTCAGGCACTTCCTTGCGTGCGAAGATGTAGCTGGTGGGTCCCAGCAGTCAGGGGGCAAATCGTTTTTTTTTTGCCCGGACGCACTTGCTTGCATGTGAAGATGTAGCTGGTGGGTCCCAGCAGTCAGGGGGGAAACGTTTTTTCACGAAATACAGTGGCCCGTCCGGTGGGTCCCTGCTGTCAGGTGGAGGTATCATTATTTTCCGCGTAATAAGGAGGCACTTCCTTGCTACGACCGTGGACCCAGCTGTCAGCCTCTCCACGTATAGTCCACGTCCGATGGAAGTCGTTCCTTGACCACGTTGACCACACCATGCTGGGAGCACCAGGGAGGTGGACGACGGTGAGGCCTAGGAAGGGGACGACACAGAGCCGAGGAAGACGCGGCAGTGGATGCCCACGTGTAGAGGAGTATGAGGGCTCACTGGTTCGGCTGTGGTGTGAGGTTGCCATCACCGCAGAATAACAGGGGCAGTGGGTGAGTGGAGGGATGGCCTGGCCAGCGGTGGGAGTAGTATGGGGGCGGTGAGGCCTCTGCGGTAGCATAGCCGGCCATGGGAGGCAGGAGCATGTGGCACGATCGGCGCTGCTTTGGGCGGCTGGAGCAAGAAGACCAGAGGTTGAAGAAGCACTACGGCCGTTGGATGGACATCGTACGGTCACTGGAGCTAGAATCGTTCATATATTGACTAAGTTGACAAAGCCCTCTGTCCCCGTCAACTTAGTAGGCCCACAAGTCAGCCTCCCACTATGGTGGGTCCCAGCTGGCAGGGGGTATTCATTTTTGTGTGTGCAATAAGAAGGCACTTCCTTGTGTGCGAAGATATAGTTGGTGGGTCCGACCTGTCAGTGAAGGGAACTTTTTTTCGCGAAATATAGAGGCCCTTCCGGTGGGTCCCAGATGTCAGGTGGAGGAATCATTATTTTGCGCGTAATAAGGAGGCATTTCCTTGTGTGCGGTTGTGGACCTAGCTGTCAGCCTCTCCACGTACAGTCCACTTCCGATGGATGTCGTTCGTTGACCAAGTTGACCACGCCGCGCCGAGAGCACCAGGGCGGTGGACGACGGCAAGGCCTATGAAGGGAACGACATGGAGCCGGGGAAGACATGGCAGTGGCTGCCCACGCGGTGGAGATTACGAGGGTTGACTGGTTTGGCTGCCGTCGCCGGAAAATAACATGTGGTGTGGGTGAGTAGAGGGATAGACAGGCCAGGGATGCGAGTATGATGGGGCCGTGAGGCCTGCCCGGCAGCACAGCCGGCCACGGGAGGCGGGAGCAGGCGGTTCCAACGGCGCTGGTTTGGGCGGCTGGGGTAGGAAGATCAGAGACTGAAGAAGCACGATATCCGTTAGATTGACATCTAACGGTCTGACGCTGGTAGAGTCGATTGTTGACTAAGTTTCTTTTTGAGAAACCTTGTGTATGCATGAACTTAGTAGGCCCACAAGTCAGCCTCCAAGTCTGTGGCACACAACATAAAGCCCATTTGCTATTTTTTTATAATTTGCAGCCCATTTGCTAATTCTTAAGTAATTTAATACAGCCCATTTTCTGCCCAGGACCACGGTCAAAAAGTTCAACCTTATTTTGCATATTTCGGTGGAGTCCGAACTGTTGTAATCCCAAAATGATAAACATTTTTTTAAGAACTTATTGATTTGCCAAAAAATCATTTTGTTTTTGTAAGCAAATAAGACGTGGGACAATTGAGTTGGTTTAAGGGAAAACCAGTGGTAAAAAAAACAGTGCTGGGTGGGAAAAAACAACAAAAATAAGGATGTAAATATGAAAAGGGTGTGACGCCCCCGATTCAATCGTACACTAATCATGCATGCAAATGTGTACGATCAAGATCAGGGACTCACGGGAAGATATCACATCACAACTCTACAAATAAAATAAGTCATACAAGCATCATAATACAAGCCAGGGGCCTCGAGGGCTCGAATACAAGTGCTCGATCATAGACGAGTCAGCGGAAGCAGCAATATCTGAGTACAGACCTAAGTTAAACAAGTTTGCCTTAAGAAGGCTAGCACAAACTGGGATACAGATCGAAAGAGGCGCAGGCCTCCTGCCTGGGATCCTCCAAACTACTCCTGGTCGTCGTCAGCGGGCTGCACGTAGTAGTAGGCACCTCCGGTGTAGTAGTCGTCGTCGACGGAGGCGTCTGGCTCCTGGACTCCAGCATCTGGTTGCGACAACCAGAAAGAAGGGAAAGGGGAAAAAAGGGGGGGAGAAAGCAACCGTGAGTACTCATCCAAAGTACTCGCAAGCAAGGAGCTACACTACATATGCATGGGTATATGTGTAAAGAGGCCATATCAGTGGACTGAACTGCAGAATGCCAGAATAAGAGGGGGATAGCTAATCCTGTTGAAGACTACGCTTCTGGCAGCCTCCGTCTTGCAGCATGTAGAAGAGAGTAGATTGAAGTCCTCCAAGTAGCATCTCCAAGTAGCATATCCAAATAGCATCTCATAGCATAATCCTACCCGGCGATCCTCTCCTCGTCGCCCTGCGGAAAAGCAATCACCGGGTTGTCTGTGGAACTTGGAAGGGTGTGTTTTATTAAGTATCCGGTTCTAGTTGTCATAAGGTCAAGGTACAACTCCAAGTCGTCCTGTTACCGAAGATCACGGCTATTCGAATAGATTAACTTCCCTGCAGGGGTGCACCACATAACCCAACACGCTCGATCCCATTTGGCCGGACACACTTTCCTGGGTCATGCCCGGCCGCGGAAGATCAACACGTCGCAGCCCCACCTAGGCAAAACAGAGAGGCCAGCACGCCGGTCTAAACCTAAGCGCACAGGGGTCTGGGCCCATCGCCCATAGCACACCTGCACGTTGCGTACGCGGCCGAAAGCGGAACTAGCCCCCTTAATACAAGAGCAGGCTTACGTTCCAATCCGGCGCGCGCCGCTCCGTCGCTGACGTCTGAAGTGCTTCGGCTGATACCACGACGTCGGGATACCCATAACTACTCCCACGTAGATGGTTAGTGCGTATAGGCTCGTAGCCGACTCAGATCAAATACCAAGATCTCGTTAAGCGTGTTAAGTATCCGCGAACGCCGAACAGGGCCAGGCCCACCTGTCTCCTAGGTGGTCTCAACCTGCCCTGTCGCTCCGCCACAAAGTAACAGTCGAGGGCCGTCGGGAACCCAGGCCCACCTCTACCGAGATGGAGCCACCTGTCCTTTCAGCCCCCTCGTCAGAATCACTTGCGGGTACTCAATGAGCTGACCCGACTTTAGTCACCATCTGTATAGTATGTATATATGTATAGTATATACCCGTGATCACCTCCCCAAGTGATCACGGCCCGATAGTATAGCAAGGCAGACTGACAAGAATGTAGGGCCAATGATGATAAACTAACATCCTATACTAAGCATTTAGGATTGCAGGTAAGGTATCAACAGATGTAGCAACAATGTCAGGCTATGCATCAGAATAGGATCAACGGAAAGCAGTAACAGGCTACACTACTCAAATGCAAGCAGTATAGAGTAGAATAGGCGATATCTGGTGATCAAGGGGGGGGCTTGCCTAGTTGCTCTGGCAAGAGAGAGGGGTCGTCAACTCCGTAGTCGAACTGGTCAACAGCAGCGTCGGTCTCGTAGTCTACCGGAGAGAAGAGGGGGGAGAAACAGTAAATACATAGCAAGCAAGTGCATAACAGGATAACAGGCAGAGCTAGACGTGTTCTACGCGGTAGGAGGTGATACCGGTGAAGGGGGGAAGCATCCGGGAAGTATTCCCGGGGTTCCGTGTTTTCGGGCAGAGGAGCCGGAGGGGGGGAAAGTTGCGAGTTCGATAGGTTACCGGGGTGTGGCGGACGAACGGACCGCGTATCCGGATTCGTCTCGTCATTCTGAGCAACTTTCATGTATAAAACTTTTTCATCCGAGTTACGGATTAAAAGATATGATTTTCTAAAGATTTTATTAATTTCTGAAATTTAATTAATTACTTAAATTAATTCGAAAAACGGATTAATGACACCAGCATGATGTCATGCTGACATCAGCAGGTCAACAGAGTTGACCAAAGTCAACCCTGACGTGTGGGCCCGTTCTGCCATAGTCTAACAACCAATTAACAGTTTTAATTAAATAACCAAGTCAATTAGGTAAATTAAACAGAGTTAATTAAGTTAATTTTACTAATTAGCTAATTAATTGATTGATTAATTTTATTTATTATCAATTTCGTTCTAAACAGGGGGTGGGCCCCTGTGGTCAGTGGCACAAGGCCACGCCCTGGCTGTGACACACACACACAGGGGCCAACTATGGCCATGGTGTGGCCAGGGGAGGCACTGGCCGCGCCGATGAGGCCGGCGAGCGAGGGGCGAGACCAGAGGCGGCGCGGCAGTGGCGGTGGCGGTGGTGGCCGCGAGCGGCGAGCAGGGCAGCGTGCGGATCGGCGAGCAGCAGCGGCTAGGCGTACAGGGGCAGGTGCAGGCGTAGGCGGGATCGCGACGGGGAGGCTAGTGGCCGCAGCCGGGGAAGGCGAGGCCAACGCGCGGATGGGGGACTGCCGGAGCGCAGCCATGGTGGCCAACGCCGCGTGCGACCACCTACGACGACGGGGACGAAGGGGACGAGGGGAATCGGTGAGGGGCTCACAGCGGAGCGTAGGGGGCGGCAGTGGGCTCGGGGAGACGAGGTAGCGAGCGACGGGCGGCGGTGTCGAGGTCGCCGGCGGCGGGTGGCGGCGACTTGGGGCGGCGGTGTCCAGGCGGCGGGGCGCGGCTCGATCCGGCGGCTTCAGGGTCGGTAACGAGGCGAGGCGCCGGCGTCGAGGAGTGGGGCGGCGCGGTCGCCGGGAAGAGGCGGCGGGGTCGGGATGAGGCCGACGGGGCGATGGGATGGGGGCGCCGAGCGCTGGGGCGCTGGGTGTGTGGCGGCGCTGGGAGGGAGAGGGAGAGACGTGCGGGGGAGAGTGGGGGGTCGTGGGATAGGGTTAGGTCGGGGTGGGATTAGTAGGCTAGGGCGCGGGGTGGGCCGGCCCATTCGGGCGCTGGGACCAGCTGGGTCCTGGCTGGGCCGAGGTCCAGTTGGCCACGAGGCCCTTTTTTTTTTGTTTGTTTGTTTTGTTTTCTTTTAGCTCCTAATTATTTTAATTTCTTTAAAATACCAAGTTAGCACCTAAATTAGTATCATCAAAATAGGCCACTGCCAAACCTAGTTGGACCCAAAATAAACTAGTTTAATTAATTTTTTTTTTATTTTTCAAAAGCAATTAAATTATTATTTTAGCCACTGTTTTTAAATAGTTTAGGGCATTTAAACACTTTGTAAAAGGTTGGTTCGACCACCAAAACTAGTTAGGGATTATTTGCCACACGATGAACATTTTAGTTTTGATATTTGAAAACTTTTATTGTGTGCTTGATTTTGACTTTGAATTTGAATCGGTTTCGAACTAACGCGAGTTTATCCACAGTAACCGAGGTGACGTGGCATCATTAGCGGGGATTACTGTAGCTTAATTACCCGGGCGTCACAATTCTCCTCCACTACAAGAAATCTCGTCCCGAGATTTAAGAGGGGAGTAAGGGGGAAGTTCTGGTTATTCTAATGGATCTTCTCGAAGAAGTTAATCCCTTTCGTTGATGTCTTCAATTCTTTATTCCAAAGCATCATGATGAAGTTGTCGTCCTTTCTTCGGGGAACTCCATCGTACTTACGAATAGGTACGGGGCAGCTCTACAATGATAGGATGTTATAAGGGAAATTCATCTGGGGGTATCCCAAGAATGAACATATGAGTATCTCTCGAGTTGAACAAATGACACACATCGAGAGCAAAGTAAGACGGTGTAATAAGAAGTTTCAAGCGGATAGGCAATCATTCATTGCCTGAAGCAGAGTGCGAAAGGGGTTCAGAGCAACGGGAATAAGTATTGTGTCCGATACCAGAATAGATCAACAGGCAAGTGGCCCGTGAATTATATACAAAGTCAAGCACGAGGAATAACTTTGACATCAGGTTGTACAGGAGAGTCAGGTTTCGATCCTGTGGAATTGTGGGTTATGGGCCCACCATGTGGGTTAAAAGTAGGAGGGCGGTGATGTCTTGCACGATCATGCAAGTAAGGCATGTCAGAGGTTAGCCTGCCAGTTATATGTCAGCAACTACATCGGTACCAAGGCGAGGGACAAGGAGAACCATTTTCCTGCTCGTTGAAACGAGGCGGACCAATAGGCAAAGTTCTCGTCCATCGGTGGTTACTGAAATGTCATCAACAATAGTAACAGGGTCTTACTGACAGAGTTGTACACCGAGGTGTTTACATAAGCAGGAGAATAATATTTCTTAGATTATATAGACCTCAAGAAAGGTTAAACCAACCAATGGAAAGAAAAATAAGATTATCAGATTAAACAGAACAATGAAAAGGAAAATGTGTTTAAACACATATATCAGGGGGTATATCCTTCCCAAGGGCAAGCAACGCATGATATTCATGACGGGATATAACGTAGAAAACCCCTTTAGGAAAGGGAAGAGAAATTTTCACGACATTACCCATACAACGGTGTTTGGATAATTGATAAATAAAATTTAGCATCGTGCTTCAAATGTTCCTGTTGAAAATCGGAGTACCATTGACATGCTTCGAGATAGCATTGACATGGTCTTCAGGTGAAGATCAGACTTTGGAAACACGAAGGATCCATCAGGAATAACTTGTAGAATAAGTCTTACAATTTCCTCATGGAAGAATGGCTAAACTTGCTAAAAAGGATACTACAACAATAGGTCCTCCACCCAGGGGGGGGGGGTGCTAGGCATGACATCATGTTACCAGGTCATCAAAGGACCAACATCATAACTCTTGGAAAGTTGTCCCTACCATCATATCTGACCGAGATTCAGATCCGATTGGTGTCATGATACCTCAAGCTCAGGATGCCTGAAAAAGGTGCAAAATAAATTGACGAGATGACCTTGTAAGATTCTCGGGAAATGCACTATGGGAATGAGTATCGACACAAGAGTTCATCATTTAAACCAAAGAGAGGTTGACGGGGTAGATGATGGAGTCAGCGACAATCCTCGAGATTTCCAAAAAGGTGGACTTCCACAACTATGTGAACAAGGAGATAACATTTGTCAGATCAAATGATATAATGATGTATGCTCGAGGAAAACATACACAATTAAACATTGGTTGAAATGTGCGCCCGAAATATGGGTTGGGTTGCACGACCAATGTCAGAATGGTGATTCAATCAGCGAAGGACTTAGAATGAACTATCGCCCATTCACTTCAAAGCAATAGGGTTGTTAGAAGTTTTGAATTCACACGTCATAGCTCCATTGTCGGTATTCCGGTTGAAAACAATACGGGGAACAAGGAATGAACGAAGATGGCAAGAAGTATTATGATATCAAGAATTATTAAGAGGTGGTGAAATTCTCACCACATTCTTGACAAAAAGAGATGGTAATACTACCGAGGTAAGGAAGATCGACTGCTGGTTAGCAGTGATCTCAAGGTTTACACCAAACACGAACAAGTTGTGTTGAACGGAAGGCAATAAAGTGGTCGATGAGAACAGGAATCATCGAGGGGCAAGGATGGTATTACCCATCATGAATTCAACTGAATTCCTGGAAGAGCTCATAAGGTTGATGATGATCACGACACAAGTGTCGAGAGTTTCCATGCCGATGTGATCAATCAGCGACGACATCAAGTCAAAGTAATGATGAAGCAAGAGGTTAATGGAACCACGGTTATGGCATAAACTCGAAGTCAAGCTTGTTGTTTAAGGTGAAAGGGAATGACGAGGAAAATCGACGTAAGCTTAATTCATCGTCGAAAATTGTGCTCCGAGAAGAAGGACCGGGTAGCACAGTTAAAATCATCACGACAATGATATAGCATAACAGGCTAGGAATGACATGATCGGGTACAAACTCGTACTTATAGAAGCTTACTGAAGAGTGGTTGAACCGTAGAGCGGACTCGGTTCAGTTATCGATGTCTTTGAGTGTTCAATAACTCAGAGCCCGCGAAAAATTGGAATCAGTGGGAAGGTAGCACTTGATGAAGAACTCATAAAAAGTTATGCAGTTCCATGATAATCTCGAGATACCAGGTGGTAATACTCGACGACAGATCAAAGTAAAGGTTGGACTGGGGTATTGATCCATAGAAGACAATTGTTTAACTTGTCCGAGAAATGGAATCAAAGAAGAACAAACATGGTCGGAACCACGGATGCAAAACGCCAGATCCCTGATATAAGAAAAACTTATACCAAGGGAATAATTAATTCAAGAGAAGCTCTAATGATAAGATCTACATCGTGTCCATGGGCATGAACACAAGTTCAAGGTCGACTCCCACTTCTCCGATGCATAGGTTTTCATTCACTTCTCACGTTCGATGAAGTTGCAGTGTTGAAATTTTATCTGGCGAAGCACCAGAAGAGTATTATTCGTGAAAACTTTCGAGTTCACACATATCAAGGAAGGCATAGGTTCAACCCATCGTGGCATCTTAGAATCATATACCAGAATCTTTAGAAGTAATTAAATCAAGCTCGAAGGCAGAGCATGGTTGAGAAAGCAGAGGATACAATTTACCAAGGCATTATATACCCATGGAAAGGCTCTCAAGGTTATTCAATATGAAGGACACTGTCGGATAAAATCCAACAAAGGAACCGATGGTCCACAAGGGATCTGAGGTGAGCACCGGTACTCAACCAGAGGAAGAAGAATGCATGGGCATCATATTATAGAACATCGGAATGATTCGATGCTTAGATAATAAAGGAATTTCGATTTCCAAAACAAAGGATCAGAAGCAGTCGCTCTGATCAAGGATGGATAAGTTGGATATACCAGAGGCACAATTGACGACAAATAGTTTGGTCGAGAACCAGCTCATGTTCAAAAATGATGTCTGAGCCGGAAGGATAATTTAGAAGGGTTGATAGATGATTGTGTGCATTCGCACACATGCTGAATCAATAGGATCAAAATGACGATGCCTAAGGATACTAACGAATATTGCCAGACATATGGAAAGCATCCATAATGCAAGCAGACAAGTATTGCAGAGCAATAAGCTATTAAGGATTTTTGGAGGATCAAATAGTATTTCGAAGACCATTGTGAAACACATGAACAACTAGGGGATGAGCGGATACTCGATAAGTGCGAGAATTATCCATAGGGGTATTCAGGTGACAAGGAACAGCAAGGCGATAAGCTCAAAGGATTATCGAGACAACGACGAGTGTTTCGAGGTATCTGGTAATAACAAGACCAACTGGGGATGAATGTAAGAATAACAACTGCAAGTAGTTATCCATAAGGGTTGACGGTGGAAGGGGAATTGCAAATGCGATGAACATAAGTTCTCGGGTTAAAAACGGAGAGTATCTTCAGGGTCTTCACGTGCCGCAGACGATCATCATTAATAAGGGGCTCTCTGGGTGAAAGTGATAACGAGATCCTAATGTTAGATTTTAGCAAAAATCATTTAACCCGAATAGAAGAGAAATAAGAGTCCCAGAGTATAGGTCGAGGAGTAAAAGATCCTACTACCACCCAATGGCGACGTGGGCCCATGGGCCGCACAGCCATGTTAGTAAAAGTTTTGTAAAGTTTAGACTCGACTTCGGCCAAGGAGTTGGAAGGGGGATTCCTACAGGCAGTTGGCTCTGATACCAACTTGTGACGCCCCCGATTCAATCGTACACTAATCATGCACGCAAATGTGTACGATCAAGATCAGGGACTCACGGGAAGATATCACATCACAACTCTACAAATAAAATAAGTCATACAAGCATCATAATACAAGCCAGGGGCCTCGAGGGCTCGAATACAAGTGCTCGATCATAGACGAGTCAGCGGAAGCAGCAATATCTGAGTACAGACCTAAGTTAAACAAGTTTGCCTTAAGAAGGCTAGCACAAACTGGGATACAGATCGAAAGAGGCGCAGGCCTCCTGCCTGGGATCCTCCAAACTACTCCTGGTCGTCGTCAGCGGGCTGCACGTAGTAGTAGGCACCTCCGGTGTAGTAGTCGTCGTCGACGGAGGCGTCTGGCTCCTGGACTCCAGCATCTGGTTGCGACAACCAGAAAGAAGGGAAAGGGGAAAAAAGGGGGGGAGAAAGCAACCGTGAGTACTCATCCAAAGTACTCGCAAGCAAGGAGCTACACTACATATGCATGGGTATATGTGTAAAGAGGCCATATCAGTGGACTGAACTGCAGAATGCCAGAATAAGAGGGGGATAGCTAATCCTGT
>NC_041385.1:153637429-153648392 GCF_002162155.2 Triticum dicoccoides
CCCCTTAATACAAGAGCAGGCTTACGTTCCAATCCGGCGCGCGCCGCTCCGTCGCTGACGTCTGAAGTGCTTCGGCTGATACCACGACGTCGGGATACCCATAACTACTCCCACGTAGATGGTTAGTGCGTATAGGCTCGTAGCCGACTCAGATCAAATACCAAGATCTCGTTAAGCGTGTTAAGTATCCGCGAACGCCGAACAGGGCCAGGCCCACCTGTCTCCTAGGTGGTCTCAACCTGCCCTGTCGCTCCGCCACAAAGTAACAGTCGAGGGCCGTCGGGAACCCAGGCCCACCTCTACCGGGATGGAGCCACCTGTCCTTTCAGCCCCCTCGTCAGAATCACTTGCGGGTACTCAATGAGCTGACCCGACTTTAGTCACCATCTGTATAGTATGTATATATGTATAGTATATACCCGTGATCACCTCCCCAAGTGATCACGGCCCGATAGTATAGCAAGGCAGACTGACAAGAATGTAGGGCCAATGATGATAAACTAACATCCTATACTAAGCATTTAGGATTGCAGGTAAGGTATCAACAGATGTAGCAACAATGTCAGGCTATGCATCAGAATAGGATCAACGGAAAGCAGTAACAGGCTACACTACTCTAATGCAAGCAGTATAGAGTAGAATAGGCGATATCTGGTGATCAAGGGGGGGGCTTGCCTGGTTGCTCTGGCAAGAGAGAGGGGTCGTCAACTCCGTAGTCGAACTGGTCAACAGCAGCGTCGGTCTCGTAGTCTACCGGAGAGAAGAGGGGGGAGAAACAGTAAATACATAGCAAGCAAGTGCATAACAGGATAACAGGCAGAGCTAGACGTGTTCTACGCGGTAGGAGGTGATACCGGTGAAGGGGGGAAGCATCCGGGAAGTATTCCCGGGGTTCCGTGTTTTCGGGCAGAGGAGCCGGAGGGGGGGAAAGTTGCGAGTTCGATAGGTTACGGGGGTGTGGCGGACGAACGGACCGCGTATCCGGATTCGTCTCGTCATTCTGAGCAACTTTCATGTATAAAACTTTTTCATCCGAGTTACGGATTAAAAGATATGATTTTCTAAAGATTTTATTAATTTCTGAAATTTAATTAATTACTTAAATTAATTCGAAAAACGGATTAATGACACCAGCATGATGTCATGCTGACATCAGCAGGTCAACAGAGTTGACCAAAGTCAACCCTGACGTGTGGGCCCGTTCTGCCATAGTCTAACAACCAATTAACAGTTTTAATTAAATAACCAAGTCAATTAGGTAAATTAAACAGAGTTAATTAAGTTAATTTTACTAATTAGCTAATTAATTAATTGATTAATTTTATTTATTATCAATTTCGTTCTAAACAGGGGGTGGGCCCCTGTGGTCAGTGGCACAAGGCCACGCCCTGGCTGTGACACACACACACAGGGGCCAACTATGGCCAGGGTGTGGCCAGGGGAGGCACTGGCCGCGCCGATGAGGCCGGCGAGCGAGGGGCGAGACCAGAGGCGGCGCGGCAGTGGCGGTGGCGGTGGTGGCCGCGAGCGGCGAGCAGGGCAGCGTGCGGATCGGCGAGCAGCAGCGGCTAGGCGTACAGGGGCAGGTGCAGGCGTAGGCGGGATCGCGACGGGGAGGCTAGTGGCCGCAGCCGGGGAAGGCGAGGCCAACGCGCGGATGGGGGACTGCCGGAGCGCAGCCATGGTGGCCAACGCCGCGTGCGACCACCTACGACGACGGGGACGAAGGGGACGAGGGGAATCGGTGAGGGGCTCACAGCGGAGCGTAGGGGGCGGCAGTGGGCTCGGGGAGACGAGGTAGCGAGCGACGAGCGGCGGTGTCGAGGCCGCCGGCGGCGGGTGGCGGCGACTTGGGGCGGCGGTGTCCAGGCGGCGGGGCGCGGCTCGATCCGGCGGCTTCAGGGTCGGTAACGAGGCGAGGCGCCAGCGTCGAGGAGTGGGGCGGCGCGGTCGCCGGGGAGAGGCGGCGGGGTCGGGATGAGGCCGACGGGGCGATGGGATGGGTGCGCCGAGCGCTGGGGCGCTGGGTGTGTGGCGGCGCTGGGAGGGAGAGGGAGAGACGTGCGGGGGAGAGTGGGGGGTCGTGGGATAGGGTTAGGTCGGGGTGGGATTAGTAGGCTAGGGCGTGGGGTGGGCCGGCCCATTCGGGCGCTGGGACCAGCTGGGTCCTGGCTGGGCCGAGGTCCAGTTGGCCACGAGGCCCTTTTTTTTGTTTTCTTTTAGCTCCTAATTATTTTAATTTCTTTAAAATACCAAGTTAGCACCTAAATTAGTATCATCAAAATAGGCCACTGCCAAACCTAGTTGGACCCAAAATAAACTAGTTTAATTAATATTTTTTTTATTTTTCAAAAGCAATTAAATTATTATTTTAGCCACTGTTTTTAAATAGTTTAGGGCATTTAAACACTTTGTAAAAGGTTGGTTCGACCACCAAAACTAGTTAGGGATTATTTGCCACACGATGAACATTTTAGTTTTGATATTTGAAAACTTTTATTGTGTGCTTGATTTTGACTTTGAATTTGAATCGGTTTCGAACTAACGCGAGTTTATCCACAGTAACCGAGGTGACGTGGCATCATTAGCGGGGATTACTGTAGCTTAATTACCCGGGCGTCACAAAGGGAATTTTATGTGTTTTAAATATAATGATACGTGTATATGAACTAGTAAAACTATAGGTAGAGATTAGAAAACGGATGTAGGACATGTGTTTCAAGAGGAAAATAGAACTGGGTTGTGTGTTTGATTCAGTAAAAAAACTGCCTGCGGATGTTGTAAGACAAAATATAACTAACGCTGGCGGGCCAGAGGCCAGTAGATACCTACTGGATCTTTGTGCCCCATTGTCATCATGGGCTGGGCCTGTTAAAAACAAAACCAAGCCTGGGCAGTCTATAGCCCAGTTGAAACTTGCTCGACCTGAAAAAACAATATATTGTCTCAAAAAATTGAAAAAACAATATACATGCTCAATAAACGAGAGAATTCTGCAAGTACAGATTAATAACTGGGATGCAGCAGGGATATTGTTTTTTCATCATGATAATAAATGCATGCATTTGTTTCGGAAAAATTGGAGAACTAGGAATTCGAACGGCAGGTGCTTATACTACCCATCAAATAAAAATCAGGTGCCTGAAAAAATTCTTTTTGAAAGAAATGATTCAGCTTTATATCCACGTCGACCCTCGGCATGATGGTTGGGAGCAAATGCAAGTTCATACCAAAAGATCATTAAGAATAATGCCAACTTGCGGACGACAAGGTAGTACAACTACCAATACCAAACTAACTTATAATCTTTTTACTCCTGGACCTAGTGTTCGTCTGGTACAAAATCTTGCAGAGGACCAGCTCCCGCTCCTTCTCTTGCTCTAGGTCCCCGAGGTGGTACTGGTGCATCACCCAGTTGGTCCTCTGCTGGTCGAAGTTCTTGTTGGTGTGCAGCACCAGAACCTTTGTGTTGCCCGTATGCCGGCCGTTGACCATCACTGGCAAGGTATTGCCGGTCTTGTGCCACATCGCATGCATGTCGCACTCCGATTGTATCTTGCGACGTGTCTATGTGCCCCTTTTGAACACCCTGGAATTGCGCTGGAAGATATGCTAAACCGAGCTCTCCTAGCGATTTGCATTTTCAACCATCCGTTTTTGTGATCTGGTCATTCCTGGCCGTTAGATCTACTATGTAAAAACCATTTGTCCCGCATCTGGTAAATACTGGCCCAATTGTCCTATGGGCCGCTACTCCAGAGACCGAAACGGAGCCCTCTGGTTAACTGGGCATGTTCTCCCAGCCTAGTCGCTAGCCCACCACCACGCACAAACCCTGGCCTCCTTTCTCCCTGATCCCCACAGCCGCTGCACCCCTCGAGCGCCGCACTCCTCCCTCCTCCTCTGTCATCAGTCGCCGCTGCTGACGCCATTCCGCCTCCCTCCTCTCTGTCTAACGCCCATGACGACCACGACGCCGGGAGGAAGCCGCCGTCCGCGGCATCATGCCGCTGCCGGGGTAATCAGGGGCTGCCGCCACCGCGAGCCAGGGGAGTATAGGAGCAGCGGCCAAGGCTGGACGCCTCCCCCATCCTACGTGGTGACACAAGCCTCTTTTCAGCCTCGGCAATCTGGATCTGGATCTTGATGGGGAAACGCGCAAAGAGAGAAAGGGATCGGCGTACTGTTGCACATCATGCTCGTCTTCCCCGTCGGCGTCGTTTTGCCCTTCGTGCTGCAGTGATAATGTTCTTCAGACTTATGGATAGACTTCTCAAGAAAGAGACATGTACGTAACCCCCGCCCAGTATTAATTCGAGGTGATGCCTGCCTCCCCATTTGCCTAGCTTGTGAGACTTGACGGGCTGCATGTTTTGATTGTAGAGTGGTAGATGTATCTTGTATTCCTGTCAAGTGTCAATGTTGTGGAGCTACATGCATTAGGATCAACCATTCAAGTCAATCTGCCGGTAAGCCCCAAATATCAACTTATGCTGCTTTATTCCTTTTTCCATTCACACAGCATGCAGCCATTAGTTTACGCGCGGAATCTGTAGCCCAATTACGGGCTGCATGTATTAGTTCATAGGAACACAATTTGTTTGCAAGCTGGACTATTGATTTCCTATAAAGTTTTCCTAATTCTTCTTCTCTCTTATTACAGTGCACTTATTTCTGCAATGATATATTACAGTTTGGATGTGGCAGCTGCAATATTTTGCTTTTGGGAAATTTTATCAGGTAGGAATTTGCTAACTGGAATATTATGGGAATTCATTTAGGAATCTTTCTTTTTTCAGAACTATCAGCAGAACCGAATAATCAGAGCATTTGACAGCAGAGCAATCCAATGTTGTGAGCTTTATTTCTATAAAATAATGTTCTGATTATGATGTTCCTTCTCTCAGGAACATCTTGAACGTGCAGGTATGATTGTGATACACACTATGTGGTGTTTGTTCTTCATCAGTCCTTGTTTGTAATATCAAGTAAAAAGGAGGTATGGCACGCTATCTTTGTCGTGCCACATGCATGATTGGGCGATTGTAATTTTGTTATGAAAGTTTGGAATATAATCGTAACATCTGCATTATGGAACACTGTCGGATCTGTACTTGACTTCAATGGTCCATTTGCCAATTCATTTATGCACTCATTGGTCGGAAAAAGTATCCAAACATGTATTCTGAAGCTTAAGGCACACTAGTGCAGAATCGGCCTTTAGTGCCGGTTCGTAACGGGCTTTAGTGCCGGTTCGCCAACCGGCACTAAAGAGTGGGGACTATAGGTCCCTGGCCTTTAGTACCGGTTCGTCACAAACCGGCGCTAAAGTGCCACCACGTGGCATGAGCCAGGCCCGTTTGCGTGGAGGGCATTAGTACCGGTTGGTAACACCAACCGGTACTAAATGTTTGGGTGTTTTTTTTATTTTTGCTTTAATTTTGTGTTTTCAATTTGGCTTTATTTTCCATTTAATTCTTTTTTGTTTGCTGGTATTTCATGATACTACAAATTGTACACGTTATGCATATATATTAAATAGATTTTCTCGTACGTAGAACCGCATATATATATATATATATAATATATATATATATATATATCATCGAATGTCTCACAGCCAACACCATTAACTATTCACACATATACACATGTATATACATATACAATTTCTACTACATGTTGCCTTGGTGCCTTCGGAGCACGATGACAAGTGGTTCATGGCGGCGGTAGCAGATAATAGTATTCTCCTTTCGGATCTATGACCTGGTCGAGCAAAAATCCAGCTATTTCCTCTTGAAGTGCTTGTATGCGATCCGATGGTAGGAGCTTATCCCGCACCAATGTGAACTGTTAAGAAGGAGATCAATATGCATGTGTGTTAGTTGTGTGACTAGATATCGATAATGGTGTGAATAGTGTTCTGACAAAAATGTACCCAGTCATGTCTATCAGATCTGCTCCTTTCGCACGTCATCATGCGAATGTTCTCGCAAACGTAGTATGCACACAGATTATTCCCTTTCGCCTGCCTCAGCGCCTTTACGAGAATGGAATTGAATCAGATAATGATTAATCAAGCATAATAATTAATTAATGATATTGAAACAAGAATTAAAGAGATGGTAGCTAGCTAATACTACTTAATTACTTACCTTGGGTCGATGCCAAAACAATTTTTTTCCATTCTCCTGGAGTCACCGCGATGAACTTTGCCCATGCCCTGCCCGCCGGCAAAGAAAATTAATAAAGGGGTTATTAAATAGTTCATAACAGGAACTAATAGTTAATAATGATTGAAATTACATGTTGACTATCCCCTTCACGATGGTGTAGTCTCTATCTTCTTTAGTTAGTGAGTCCAGTAATTCAACTTTTCCTTCCTCAACTTTAATGTCTATCAAGACCCAGTGCCAACTGCATACGCACACGTTTGCATGTCTTAATTAAGCAGGCATGTGCATAAAATTAATCAACTACCGTAAACCGTATACACTTAATTATTAACATCTAGCTAGCTAGTAAGCAAAAATAGAATTTGTAGTACAAGACAGTGTGACTCACGGGAAGTTGTAAGGAAGTAGTATATCTTCGAAGGTATTGAGGCGCTTCAAGAACTCTAGCATGCTTTCCTCTAGAGCAGCTTTACAATGGTCAAACTCCCATACGTCTTGATTAATGGTATTTGGGTCAATGAACCCAACGCCATAGCGTCCAGCTTTTTTCATTTCATACATCTTCATCCTGCATATAATACCACAGAAAAAGAATATAGTGAGGATAATTACATGTAATGATTGATCAAAATTATCACTACATAACTAGCTTGAGACTTAAGTTACAGAAAGAAATCACTTACAGACAATAGCAACTGACGATAGACTTGTCGAGTGCGTCTTGATTAAATAACTGAAATAGTTCTTGATACTCAATGGCCAGAGCTTTCTCATGGTAATAATGCTCATGCTTGACATTCACCATGAGGGACTCTCGATTGGAAATCTTGGTAATGTTCATGTACCATTGATGCAATTGATACATTCTCGTTGGGAGGTCCTTGACCTTGTCTGGATGGACCAAAGGTTTGCCCGGGACATATTGCCATGCTTTTTCCGATTCTTTAAGCGTAGGCATGGGCTCGATTTCGAGGAGTTGTCCAACAGAGATATTGAGCATTTGAGCCTGCATTATATGATCCTCTGTTATTACCACATCGCCATGCTGGGGAACGCTAACGGTTTGCCCACAATAATATTTGGCGCGCGTACTACTCCTCTCATGTGTTGTTGGCACAACAAGCGGGGGGGTCGCTTGCGCCGCCTGTTCTCCCAACTGGGGAACGGTTTTCCCGCATTTTTTGCCAGCTACTTGTTGGCTCGAGCTTGAGCTCGCTTCCTTCTGTAGTCGTGCTCGATGTGCCTTCCTGATTTGGCGCTCGTAGTCCGAGTCAACAGGCTTGGGAGCTGGTTCTCTACCCATACGAATGAAGTGGTCAATTACTTTCTCAGGCACTTTCTCCTTTGGCGGCGGTGCCGGTTTCGGTCCAAAATGGGCGTCCACTTGGGCTTGCACTATGGCTGTGTTTTGCTCCTTAGTCATGTCGTAAGGCCTTTGAGGAAGAGGAGCGAGGCTTGGACCATATTTATATCGCTTGCCTTCGCCTGTACTTCCTGAACTACCTCGACTCGTACCGCTATGCACCAAAGCTGCGGGATGTCTCTTCTGCGATTGCTGAGACGGCGGAGACGGCTGACGTGGAGTTGGACCAGGAGAAGTGGCCTGACAATGTGCCGGACTTGAAGCAGGAGGTGTGGCCTGACACGATGCCGGACTTGCAACCGGAGAAGTGGCATGACGCTGTGCCGAGCTTGAAACCGGAGGAGTCAGCTCACGCGTTCGGGGACTTGGAGGAGGTGGCGGACTTCGAGGAGGAGGAGGAGTCTCACGCGTTTGTGGACTTGGAGCAGTGGGAGTCTGCTGACTCGGTGATGGACTTCGAGGAGTCGGCAGACGACGCGGTGTCGGTGGACTTCGAAAGATTATGCAATCCTTTCTCCATAGGATGATACAATGTATGGCCTCTCCGAGTGTGCGCTCGTCTTCACCTCCACGAATGTCAAGCGTTAGCCCCGAATATGGGTCCACCACTTCATCAACCATGACACGAGCATAGCCCTCTAGAATCGGGATGCAATGGTAGGTTGCTTTGGGGGTAACTGGAAAAGCAACGCCGTTTGCCACCTTCATGGATATGTTCTTCATTTGGGAGTGTAGCTCGCAGTTAGTGTTCTCTATGATGTCATCCACAGGGTATTTATCCAGCAGTGTCTCGCCCGGGGCAGAACCAACGCTACTTCTCAGCATGGATGGGACGGTGCTATCCAATGCTGGATGATCATCCGCTTGCTGCTGCCGCTGCTGAGACCCCCTTTCCTGGCTAAGTGAGTCGATCTGCTGTTGCTGCTGCTGAAATTTGAGTGCCAGGTCCGCGTGCCTTGCTTCTAGGCCTTGAAGGCGTTCTGTGTCCTGCTTCCTCTGCTCCTCCTCCAGCTTCCTTTTCTTCTCCTCCTCCATCTTCCTTCTTGCATGGCTCCTGTAGTCCTCGTTCCATTCTGAAAAGCCCTCATACCAGGGAATAACGCCCATGCCTCGTGTTCTTCCCGGGTGTTCAGGATTTCCCAGGGCGCGCGTAAGCTCGTCGTTCTCTCTGTTGGGCATGAACACCCCCCTTCGAGCATCATCTATTGCATCAATTATCTTTTGTTTGGCTCCTTTTAGACTTGCCTTTTGTGAAACTCCGCCTGTCTTCGGGTCCAACGCTCCCCCATGCGCATAGAACCAAGTTCTGCACCTGGGGGGCCAGTGACGGGTAACCGGAGTGACCCCTGCATCCTCCATCTCTTGCTCAGACTTATCCCACTTAGGCAATGCCACCGTGTAGCCACCTGGACCCAGCCTATGGAACTGCGTCTTTCTTGCGGCATTTGCCTTGTTTTTCATCGACCGTTCCTTAGATATTTCTGAATCCTTGAAGGTCACGAAATCGTCCCAATGTTCTCTTTGCTTCTCCAATGTTCCCTTGAAATCTGGAGTCTTCCTTTCATTAGCGAGGTAGTTGGCCCATACAGTTTTCTTGTGGGTGTTGAATGCAATTGCCATCTTCTTAAGAGCAGCGGCCTTGACTTTGTCCACATCTGCTTTAGTGAAATGATCTGGTAGGGTGAAATGTTCCATCAGAGATTTCACCAGGTCTTCTTTGGCTCTGCCATCGACCCAAGTAACACCTGGACATTTAGTCTTTGGCTCTTTCCATTCTTGAATGGAGATCGGGAGTTTGTCCTTCACAAGAACTCCGCACTGACGAGTCCACTTGTTCGCAATGTTCTTAGGCGTGAGGGGTTCGCCACTAGGTTTGACGGATTCGATGTGGTAATTTACACCATCCTTCAACAATCTGCCCGGGCCTCGCTTTGTCTTGCTGTCTGTAGAAGCAGATTTGCTCGATCCGGAGGGCTGAAAGAAGAAAGATCGATTCGTTAATATATCTTCAATAAAAAAACATGTGATGATCACCATGATGCATGCTTATATAAATATACCTCGCCGGTAGTGTTTGTTATTTGAAGATCAGCATTGTCTGTGTCATAATCATAATCATAGTTCATGACTTCATCAGCCCGGTCGTCGAGATCGAATATCTTTTCATCACCCTCTCCGGTATTGTTAAGATATTGGGAGCCGTCATCTGCTTCATTCAGATCATCTAGCCTGTGAGGGCTGCGTATGATGTCGAACAATTCCTCTTCTCTCTCTCTCTGCCGGTATTGTCCGCCATAGCATTTACTTTACTAATAATACAGAAGAAATATAAAACAATTTAGTATTCAAATTACATTGCATGGATGCAATTAATCAATAAGGAAAATCTGAATCTCGAATACATCCTCTCGAATATATAATCTCGAATACATCATCGTCTTAATATATATAATCTCGAATACATCGTCTCGAATACTATATATCGAATACATCACTGGCTAGGTACCTAATAAAGATCAAGTACTACAGAAGAATCTAGGGCGTCACTCGCGGTTCCTGGGGCGCGGGCGGTGCACACCCAAAGAGAAGGAACCATCACAGGATCATATCTTCGGTCATCTGCCCAAAGAACCCGCCAAGTAGTGGAGAACCTGGCGTCGTCCATAGCAGCCATGTAGCGATGGACGTGCTCATCTTCCTCCCTGACACGGCGATGCACCACCTCCGGCGGGGCCGACTGCCTCTGCACCGAATGTGGCCCACGCGAATGCCACCAAAGAAGATCAGGGTCGACGACGGGACCCGAGGTCGGGTTCCTCACCAAGCGGCGCGCCCCTCCAGGTAGCACCTCCCAGTGCCAGCCCGGCGGAGCCCAGTCCGGGAGCATGACGTCGTCGCGAACGGGTCGACGGCGAGGATGCGGGCCGGGCATATCATCGAGAACAAATACTATATGCCCGCAAAAAGTAACATTTTTTAAATGATTGGATTGTGATAACTAAAATTCTAGACATTAATCTAATTCATCTAACTAAAACTAATTCTAAAATTTCATGATATATAACTAACATTTCCATAACAATTCTAATATTTATATAACTAAAAAACAGAAAAATTGCTAACATTTCTATAAATATTTCTATAACTAAAAAACAGAAAACATTTATAAAATTTCTATAAAACTAACATTTCTAATATTTATATAACTAAAAAATAGAATAATTTCTAACATTTCTATAACTAAAAAACAAAAAAAATTATAACAAACAAACTAATGTGTGTAGTGTGTTTGTGTGTGTGTGTAGTACTGTGTGTGTGTGTGTGTGTGGACATTGGCGGCCGTGGCGAGCTCACCGGCGACGAAGGGGCGACGGGACGGGGCGGCGACGACGGGGCGACGGGACGGGGCGGCGACGACGGGGCG
>NC_041385.1:153649132-153674414 GCF_002162155.2 Triticum dicoccoides
GGGGCGGCGACGTCGACGGGGGCGGCGACGAGGGGCGGGGACGGTCGGGGTCGGCGACGAGGGGCGGGGGCGGCGACGATCGGGGCAGGGCGGCGCGACGGAGGGAGGAAGAACAGAGAGGGAAACTGAATTTTTTTCAAGTGTTGTATATATAGGATGGACCTTTAGTACCGGTTGGAGCCACCAACCGGAACTAAAGGTCTGTTTTGGCCAGGCCAAGCGGCGGGAAGCGCACCCCCTTTAGTACTGGGTGGTGGCTCCAACCGGTACTAAAGGCCCCCCCTTTAGTACCGGTTTGTGCCACCACCCGGTACTAAAGGTGGTGCGCTGGCGCAGTGCGGTGCGGCAAGTTTAGTCCCACCTTCCTAGTCGAAGGGCTACCGCACTGGTTTATAAGCCCCAGTGCGGTAGCTCTCTCGAGCTCCTCTCCTAAGCAGGCCTACTGGGCCTACCAATTCATTGCTGCCATGTGGGCCTACTGGGCCTTTGCGGGCCTGCATCCTGGCCCAACAAAAGGTTGAGTTTCTAGTCGTATGCGGGCCGCTTTGGCCCAGTAGGCGGGCTTTTTTATTTTCTTAATTTTTTTGCTTTTTTATTTGTTTTATTTATTTTTGAGTTGTTTTTTGCTGTATTTAGAGTTTCTTTGTGAATATTTTTGCTTTAGGTACAAAAATTTACAAACTTTGATCTGTTAGTGCCGGTAGTTTTCAAATTTGAATAGTTTAAAGTTTGAATTATTTGAAATTTGTGTGAATCACTAGTTTGTGAATAACTTAACTTTGGAAAAAGATTTTTCCATGATTCTTTTTTCTTATGTTTAATATTAGTGTGTTTTATCATTATATTCAATTTGGTAATGCTTAGGTTATTTAAAAAATGAAATGCCTTTGTGACACTTCAGTTTTCGTCGGAAACCCTGATACTTCGAAAAAGATTGTCCATTTTGTACACGAAGTATATCCAGTTTTTGTCGTAACCCTCTCTACTTTTTTGCACATGCTATTTGTATGAAATTATGATACCATGCCAACTTTCAACCTTTTCTGAGTTCATTTCAAATGCTTTTCCATTTCAGGGTCATTTAGCTGGAAAAAAATCAGTAAATGAATGAAAAAGAATTTGTTTGCACATAAAATTTCTTCGCGTTTCAAATGCCAAAACTCATAATTAACTACCCTAACTATTACAGACATTCCCTCCTGGGTGTGAAACACAGAAGAAAGTGATGATAGTGAAGCCGATCACATCCCAGATATTTGGGTGTGAAACTTTTTCTTCTCGTGTGTCCCTTTGCGCCGTAGCCAGGGAAAATCTTCATCATTTAACTGGATGCTCGGGTCAATATTCACTGTGAATGGAGCAATTTCATCAAACTTTTCATAATCTTCTGACATGTCTGTCTTGTCATCCATTCCCACGATGTTTCTTTTTCCTGAAAGAACTATGTGGCGCTTTGGCTCGTCGTATGATCCATTCGCTTCCTTATCTTTTCTTTTTCTCGGCCTGGTAGACATGTCTTTCACATAAAAAACATGCGCCACATCATTGGCTAGGACGAATGGTTCGTCTGCATACGCAAGATTGTTGAGATCCACTGTTGTCATTCCGTACTGCGGGTCTTCCGTTACCTCGCCTCGTGTCATATTGACCCATTTGCACCGAAACAAAGGGACCTTCAAATCACCTGATCCATAGTTAAGTTCCCATATGTCCTCTATGTAACCATAATATGTTTCCTTTCCCGTGTTGGTTGTTGCATCAAAATGGACACCACTGTTTTGGTTGGTGCTCTTCTTATCTTGGGCGATCGTGTAAAATGTATTCCCATTTATCTGGTACCCTTTGAAAGTCATTATATTCAAAGATGGTAACTGGGACAGCGAGTACAGGTCATTTTGAATATCGCCATCATTCAGGGCACGTTTCTGCAACCAACCAGCGAAAGTCCTCGTTTGTTCGCGTGTAGTCCAGTCGTCAGACTTCTTCGGGTGTTTGGACTGTAGAAAATTCTTGTGTTCCTCCATATACGGAGCCACCAAGGCGGAATTCTGTAGAACTGTGTAGTGTGCTTCAGTGAGAGAATGCCCGTCCATACATATTATTTGATGCCCTCCTAGCGTGCCTTTTCCTTCCAGTCTGCCCTTATGCCGCGATTCAGGAACACCAATCGGCTTAAGGTCAGGAATAAAGTCAATACAAAACTCAATGACCTCCTCATTTTCATGGCCCTTCGAGATGCTTCCTTCTGGCCTAGCACGGTTATGAACATATTTCTTCAAGACTCCCATGAACCTTTCAAAGGGGAACATATTGTGTAGAAATATAGGATCCAAAATGTTAATCTCTTCGCAAAGGTGAACTAGGACGTGTGTCATGATGTTGAAGAAGGATGGTGGGAACACCAACTCGAAACTGACAAGACATTGCACCAAATCATTCTGTAACCTTGGTATGATTTCTGGATCGATTACCTTCTAAGAGATTGCATTGAGGAATGCACATAGCTTCACAATGGCCAATCGAACGTTTTCCGGTAGAAGCCCCCTCAATGCAACCGAAAGGAGTTGCGTCATAATCACGTGGCAGTCATGAGACTTTAGGTTCTGGAACTTTTTCTCTGCCATATTTATTATTCCCTTTATATTCGACGAGAAGCCAGACGGTACCTTCATGCTGAGCAGGCATTCGAAGAAGATTTCCTTCTCTTCTTTGGTAAGAGCGTAGCTGGCCTGACCCTGATGTATGTCGTCTTTTCCGTGCATACGTTGTTGGTCCGCCCGTGCCTCTGGTGTATCTTTTGTCTTCCCATACACGCCCAAAAAGCCAAGCAAGGTCACGCAAAGATTCTTCGTCACGTGCATCATGTCGATTGCGGAGCGGACCTCTAGGTCTTTCCAATATGGAAGGTCCCAAAATATAGATTTCTTCTTCCACATGGGTGCGCGTCCGTCAGCGTCCTTCGGAACAGGTTGTCCGCCAGGACCCTTTCCAAAGATTACCTTCAAATCCTTGACCATATCATGTACATCAGCACCAGTACGGTGGCGAGGCTTCGTCCGGTGATCCGCCTCACCTTTGAAATGCTTGCCTTTCTTTCTTATGGGATGCCTGCTCGGAAGAAATCGATGATGTCCCAGGTACACATTCTTCTTACAACTATTCAAATATATACTGTCGGTATCATCCAAACAATGTGTGCATCCGCGGTATTCCTTGTTTGTCTGTCCTGAAAGGTTACTGAGAGCAGGCCAATCATTGATGGTCACGAACAGCAACGCCTTTAGGTCAAATTCTTCCCCCATGTGCTCATCCCACGCACGTACACCTGTTCCATTCCACAGTTGTAAGAGTTCTTCAACTAATGGCCTTAGGTACACATCAATGTCGTTGCCGGGTTGCTTAGGGCCTTGGATGAGCACTGGCATCATAATGAACTTCCGCTTCATGCACAACCAAGGAGGAAGGTTATACAAACATAGAGTCACAGGCCACGTGCTATGGTTGCTGCTCTGCTCCCCAAAAGGATTAATGCCATCTGCGCTTAGACCAAACCATACGTTCCTTGGGTCACCTGCAAACTCCTCCCAGTACTTTCTCTCGATTTTTCTCCACTACGAACCATCAGCGGGTGCTCTCAACTTTCCGTCTTTCTTACGGTCTTCTGCGTGCCACCGCATCGCCTTCGCATGCTCTTTGTTTTGGAACAAACGTTTCAACCGTGGTATTATAGGAGCATACCACATCACCTTGGCAGGAATCTTCTTCCTGGGGCGCTCACCCTCGACATCACCAGGGTCATCGCGACTGATCTTATCACGCAATGCACCGCATACCGGGCAAGCATTCAAATCCTCGTACTCACCGCGGTAGAGGATGCAGTCATTAGGGCATGCATGTATCGTTTGCACCTCTAACCCTAGAGGGCAGACAACCTTCTTTGCTTCATACGTACTCTCGGGCAATTCGTTGTCCTTTGGAAGCATATTCTTTATCATTACCAGCAACTTTCCAAATCCCTTGTCAGATACACCATTCTCTGCCTTCCATTGCAGCAATTCAAGTGTGGTGCCCAACTTTTTTTTGTCAGCTTCGCAATTCGGGTACAACAATTTCTTGTGATCCTCTAACATGCGCTGCAACTTCGTCCTCTCCAGATCACTTGCGCAGTTTCTCTTTGCATCGGCAATGGCCCGACCTAGATCATTAGCGGGCTCATCTGATGCCTCTTCTTCAGCTTCTTTCTGCATTGCCGGCTCAGCTTCTTCCCCCATTGTTGTATCATCGTATTCAGGGAACCCATGGCCAGGATAGCCGTCGTCGTCCTCTTCTACTTCATTGTCTTCCATCATAACCCCTATTTCTCCGTGCTTGGTCCAAACATTATAGTGGGGCATGAAACTGACTCAAATAGGTGGACGTGAATGGTTCTTGACGTAGAGTAACTATGACCATTCTTACAGCCAGCACATGGACAAGGCATAAAACCATCCGCCCGCTTGTTTGCCTCAGCGGCAAGCAGAAAAGTATGCACGCCATTAATGAACTCGGGAGAGCATCTGTCATCATACATCCATTGTCGGCTCATCTTCATTACACAACACCGAATAGATCAAATTAATACAAGTTCATACATAAAGTTCATATACAACACTTAATTAAATGCAACATACAAATAACTCTCTAGCTAAAGAATTTAAATGCAACAACAAATGCGATGAAGTTCGCAATTAAGGTAACAATTGATCCAACAGCATAATGATACCAAGCCACACTATCAATGGCATATTTTCTAATCTTTCTAATCTTCAACCTCATTTTCTCCATCTTGATCTTGTGATCATCGACGACATCGGCAACATGCAACTCCAATTCCATCTTCTCCCCCTCAATTCTTTTCAATTTTTCTTTCAAATACTCGTTTTCTCTTTCAACTAAATTTAACCTCTCGACAATAGGGTCGGTTGGAATTTCCGGTTCACATACCTCCTAGATAAAAATATCCATGTCAACTTGATGGGCATAATTTGTCATAAACACGAAATGCAACAACTAGTTTTAAAAGAGAATATACCACATCCGAATCATAACAAGGACGAGGGCCGACGGGGACGGATATCAAAACCATGGCACTATGTATAACAAACAATGTACGGGTAAGATAATTAATTATACGAGTAACTATATATCCAAATCACATAAACATCAATTTGGTAATGTAAAACATTCATGAACAAGAGCCTCACCATAAGGTGGTGCCGACGACGGGACGGTGCGGGCGATCGACGGTGGTTACGACGGAGATTTAGAAGGCACTAAGTAAACCACACCTACATATGCAAACTAAGTGTTATTTTTGTGCTCAAATTGCATATAAATCAAATACTAGCAAATATAATTATTCCTCCCAAATTAATCACTATACAAAGCATTGCAAGAGCTAATCTAGCAATGAGAGTTGAAAGGACAAAGTTGCTAACCTTTGTGATCATTTGAATGGATGGGGGCCTTCAAATCTTGACAAATTTTGGGCAAAATTTGTGAGGAGCTCGAGGAGAGAGGGGGAAGAACAGAGGAAGAGTGAGGGGAATGGGGAAGAACAGAGTGGCTCTGGGGGGACGAAGGGTTTATGTACGTCGACCTTTAGTACCGGTTCGTGCCATGAACTGGTACTAAAGGTACTGGACGGGCCCCAGACTGACAACACCCTGCCACCACCCTCTTTAGCACCGGTTCGTGGCACGAACCGGTACTATAGGTTCACCATGAACCGGTACTAATGAGAATGGCCGGCTAGCCGTTGGAACCGGCACTAATGGACACATTAGTGCCGGCTCAAAACCAAACCGGCACTAATGTGTCTCATATTAGGTCCTTTTTCTACTAGTGGCATGGTATCCTATTATGTGTCCAGGACTCGGAGGCAAATGCCGGTGCGTATCTGTTTTGACATATTGATTTCATATCCTTCATGTAACATGCATTTCCTGAAGGTGATATTGATTGGCATTTGCATGCTTTTACTTGTTCGTTTGCTGTTTTTGGCCAATTTTAGGGGCTTGAAGAGCTCCAAGACTTTTTAAAAGGGGGTGAGCTACAAGACTATAAACTCAATCTGTCATTATGTATTAACTAATATCAGAAAATGATTTTAACTATAAGCTATGAAAAGGAGGTTTAGACTAATATCTCCGGTAAATCCTTGCCCTCAATTTGCCTATGATGCAGTGTAAGTGTATAACTACTATTAGGAATCACTCCACCATGTATAAGCTGGGTTATTACTTCATGAAAACTGCTACTTTGACTAGAAAAAATAATCGTAATATCATTGTATAGTTAGGCTTCCCTTAAAAGCATATATGTTGTGTGTTTCCCATTGCTTTTTTCCAGTAAGGAAACTATCACATGGTAAATCTTGCATTGTTCGCCTCTTTTTGCAGTTCAGTTATATTTAACTTAATATTTACTTAACAATAGTATCTCCATTTATTGAAAATTATCGAAAAACATGGTTTGACTTTCTATGATTGTACTACTATTTTTGTTGTTCCTGCTATTGTGTGTACCATCACTCCTTAGTACTTTGATCAAAATATTATTTATGTATTGTCTTCAACTTTCTAAGTGAATGATGTTTCTGACCGAGACTTCATCCTAAAGATCTCTAATCCCAATGTTTATGAATGAATAACAAAAAAAGAAAGGCTTGCTTCTCTTTACCCTTGAACGAAAAGTTAGGTATCAACTTGTGGTCAAGCAACCTTTGGACATATACAACATAGATGGAGAAACAGTGGTCGATTCTGATTGTGATGTCATTGATGCGGGGGGAGATGATGATGATACGAGTGGTGATACATGCAGCGGACTAAACGTGGACAAAAGGCTGGATTTTTTGGGGGGCATGTAACACACTAATTTCAATATTGTTATTTCTAAATGAAATGAATGGGTGCACTCGTATCCCTATTTTTACACAAGTTCATAAATGCGTATCATTCTATTGACAAAATGGATGGGCGCGGCAACGCGCGCCATCGATGATCTAGTATATAGGTAAAACTGTGTCTATCATAGCTTGCCATAGAACTAGTTAAGGCTTGCTAAACATTTAACGGTTTAAAAGTAAGTAAAAAATATGAAATAAGTAGGGAAGCCTCACTCTAATATAATAAGATGATCCAACGGTGTGATTGTGAAAATATGCATTTATGTGTCCTCGGTGAAAAAAACAAGCATTTCAGCTCACTGCAGGATCAATATATATTGAAACATTTGTTCTTTTTGTCCAGGACACATGCAGTCATATTTTTTCAATCCATCTGTTGGATCATGTTATATTGTAGGTGTGTTGGTTCAGTATTTTTTTTAGGATTTTTAAGAACTTTTACACCGTTGAAAACCTTAACTAGTTCTGTGGCGAGCTATTGTAGAAAATCCTACTCCTATATATATATATATATATATATATATATATATATATATATATATATATATATGGCTTCTGCACAGCATCTTCATCATCATTATCAGTACATCCTACGCAGGTGAGTTAGGATGCACTTGATCCCAGGAAGGTATCTATCCTTCAAACCAGAGGAGTGCCTCAAACTAACAATAGTACATAATATAGCAACAGAATACATGCTCAGTCTAGATACCAGCACGAATCAAGTTGTGCATATTTGCTGTTGGCATGAACCACATCGCCGCATGTCGGGTTTGCAAAAGCCATCCATCGCATGGAAGCTTGATGCCTTTCACACACTGAAGATTATCTGGCAATAAGTTGTGTCGACGAATCTCTGGATATGGTGATTCATGAACCCATGGTATGATGTGTAAACACAGTCCCCCTGGCGAATGGAAGTTGCATAGCACGGTAATCATCGCCGGTGATATGATCGATGATTGGTTGGATGATCGGATAATTGAGCCCGAGGAACAAGGAGTGGTTGCCGAGGCTGTAAACCCGCTTCCAGTTGAATATGCCTGGCCCAACAGAGCTGGGATCTTTCTCGAACACGAAGCAGCCATAGCCATCAATGTCACGAACGCCCCATGCATTGTACTGCATGTGGTTTGATATAATGGTTTGGTCAATTTGGTACGTGCGAATGAGCATCAAATGACCGCCGTCAGCTGAACGAGCGATAAACCACCACCCATCGGCCGGTATGATTCCAGGTCCTGGAATCATGAAGGCCAGCGCATTTGCGTCTGCTGCAACAATTCAAATTGGAGACCAAAAGGACAAAAATAAACAATCATGTTCAGAGTATGTGTGGAATTAAGATTATTATAACAGTGACACATATCATAGACAGAGAGTTGACATGCCATGGTCATAATCATACCCCAAGTTAAAAAAATAAGCCAATGGCTTTCATATTCTAGCAATATGTCATGGTTCAAACATCATGTAACAATGAGAGGAAAACAGTGATGGCAGAGCCTACTCATATTCTACCATAGCACTTACTACTACTGTTCTCATATCAACTCTAAGCAATAACATGCATTGTTATAAAAATCTTGGAAACAGGAGTAACATATAGCAATCATGATGTTATGCTCATAATATGTACTCTAACAATCATTAGATGCCAATTGTTCTCATATCAACTCTAACAATAACATATGTGGTCATAAAAATCTAGGAAATGAGAGGAACATATACTCCCTCCGTCCCAAAATAATTGTCTTAAGCTTAGTACAACTTTGTACTAGAGCTAGTACAAATTTGAGACACTTATTTTGGGACAGAGGGAGTAGCAATGATGTGGTTACAGACATACTATCTATTCTAAATTTGTAACAATGAACAAGTAGTCGTATTCATAAGGTAAAGATGAGATGAGATAGAACAATTACAGGACGATAGATTCCACCAGTATAGGCAGCCAATCTGTGCGTCGACCGCGTAAACGATGCCATCATGCACTATAGCATCAGACAGAAATGTTGCCTCAACAGGATTGATGATGAGCCATAACCATGTATGGCGACCGGATTCCAGATAGACTAATCCCATGTTGAACAAGGCAATGAGCTTGTAATCCATGTAATCTTCTGATGGTGTGGGCACTTCGCAGATTACAACTTTCAGCAAACAGAGGTCGAGCCAAAAGCTTGACGCGTCTCGTGCGTAGTAGGCAGGAGTGTCCGGTGGTCCGCGAGGCTCGATGGTGGCGGTATCTAACAATGGAAGGGTGATCTCTCGCTGGGTGTAGATATCCACGAGATGCCACGAACTACCGGATTGGTGGATGAGGACGATCCAGTTGGCCTTCATGCCCGCCCAGTAGTGGCCGCGCATGAAGCACATGTGGACGGGTAGTGGTAGCATGTCGAGGGGCACCATGACAACCTCCGTAGGATCATGAAGTCGGTGTCTGGGCCACCTACAAGGATCGGGCATCAGCAAGCAGGGTGTCTTGAAAAGAGCTGGCCGGTTGCAGACGAGTAGACGGTACAAAGACACCGAGCATGCGGCTAGACGAACGGTGCTAAGTAGGTTCATATGATTACAAATCTGCTCCAAGAGAACATCGGGGAGGGAATTCCAATCGCGGCTCTACATGTCAGTCGGTTCTGCCATTGGGGTTTTCTATGCCTGCGAGCCAGCGGGGAAGTGGATTCGGGCGGGTGAGCGAAGAAGCTTCTCCTCATGTGGCCGAGAAGTGAGCGGGGGGATATGGTACGCGTGAGCTACCAAGGAAGATGGCGCGAACGGGCGAGCAGTGAGCGGGGGTAAATGGTGTGCGGCCGATGATAGGGAAGAGAGGAGGAAGAAGAGTGGCAGACTGGGAAGAAAGTGCATTAAATCTCGATTCTACTAGTACTACTACCAGGATATACCGTCCTTCGGAGTGTAAATAGTTACATCGATGACATGTGGGTCTACCACAAGAGGGCCCATATGTCAGTTAATGGAGGACAGAGGTGCGTAGGCATATTTGTGGAAGCGTGCTCTACTGGCAAACATGATGGCAGTACTGGGTAAGGTTGATTTACTAACACCAACACGCTGGTTCAGCTTATTAATTATGTGTCCCATCTGCTACAGCGTGTATTCTCACTTCACCGCGAAGAGTAGTTGAATAGTTCTCTCTTACCGAGATGGGGAATCATGGATCACGAAGACTTCCTTTCTACAGTATCCCTATGCCTCTACGCTCACTTCACTCATTTTTCTCCGTATCTAGTCACTTGTTGAAATCTGTAGAAAGACAAATACCCCGTATTTGGGAACAGAGGGAGGCTTTTACTCCATATTTGGGAACAGAGGGAGTATCACCATATGGAGGGAACATAGGAAGCTTGAAATATGAACATGTCAATGGGAGGGAGTAAGCCCCATGCATGCATGCATGCAACATGCAACACTCACGCGTACACATGGACGCACGCAACACTCACGCACCCATGCGGCACACAGCACACGACACAACACACACACTCACGCTCAAGTGCTCAACCTACTCCCTACGTCTGTGAAAGACTGTACATTTAGAGATTTACACATTGACCAGGGCATAATTAACGCCCAAAAGTAGCAGACTTATGTGTGCATGCGACCATTGAGAGAAGAAGATTAAATGAAGGCCGTTGCATGCTGTAATTAAGGATAGACATGTAGCCTATACCTAGAACACAAGTTGGTGCATTAGTCAATCAATATCGATTTAGATTAAAGGTTAAATGCATTGGAAGTGTAGATGTACATCATGTACTACAATCTTTGTTTTTAAGCCGATGTACACTCTTTGTTGGAAGGCCAAGGGAGTACACGTGCATGCACTCACATACATACCCAGGGTGGTTCGCGCGTAAGGGTTGGACTCCTGTCGCGCCTGCGTAAAGTTTTGTTTAACTGGTTTCTTTGCTCTGCCAACTGACAGGTGGGACCCAGAAACCAAGTGACAATTTAACCAGTCAACAAAGTGCCACGTCGACTATGTGGCCGGTTAGTAGGGTGCAATACGGTGCTCTACGATGAGCTAGTGATCATATAATCACCGCAAAACTATATATAGTGACCGTAAAGAGCGTATTGTTACATACGTTGACCGCCAGTGTATTTTTCTCGTTTCAAATTAAGCCATATTAATCGGAAAGTATGCAGTATGGACTACTAGTACTAGTACTGCTTTGATGTGTCCCGTCAACTCGCCGAACAAGGAGAAGCTTGCTTACTACACCTCTCCCTCGCCCACGCGTGTGGTGGTTCACAGGACGAGGAGAGGGTTTTGACTACAACACCCTCTCCCTCTCCCTATCCCTCGCCCTCGCCCTCGCGGTGGACGTGCAGCAGTTCAATCAGTGTCAGATTGCCAGAAGCATATTGTACTGTAGTATCATCATTGTTGGACCTTCCGAAGAGGCGAAGAGCCAAGTGCAAGGTTCACACGAGTACGAACTGTTGAACCCCCCGAAGAGGCAAAGAGCCAAGCGCAAGGTTTTATAGGAGTTGTCGTCCTAGTAGGAGTGTACTACAACTATAGCAAATGATGCTGCTGTATGATGCCGCCACGTCACGTATATCCAAAGTTGTGCCACCTTTTTTTCTCAAAGAGCGTGTTGGATCCCGTGCAACAACCACACAAGTTGCACGTACACATAACACATTTACTAGTAATAAATTCTAAAGGACAAATGCCAGTATGCCACACAAGTTCATCTCCAATTCATGTGATAAATTTGTGCACGACTAGTCTACATATATTCACAGCGCTACCATTCACAATTACCGTACTCCACTTACATGTTATAGATGGGCTACATGTCCTCCTCCAGGTTCCAGTCCCAGGTGTTCTTCATGGATGGCACGATCCATAGCGGTGGGCAACGGGAATCACTATCGCAACTTTCTTGTCCGGTTCCACATGATGGAAACTCATCCAAGCTGAAGCGGCATAAATCAGGGATAGCATGTCCCAGCATGTCGTTCATCCGGCGGTGCGCACTGAAGACACAACCATGCTTCATGAACGGCAGGCCTTCCGTGTCGTGCACGGAAGGTGGCATCCGCTTCACAATGGGGTAGCTGTCCCCGATGAAAAGCGAGTACTCTCCAAGAGTGTTCCTCGGCACCCACGTAGCATCACGGGGGTCGAACTTAGCGCCATTCATCTGGTACACGCGGCATCTCAGATCTGGACACATGGTGACGTACATAGTCAAGGTCCACGCATAATAATGGTGTGCTCAAATATGGCGGTCAGTAATACCGTGCAGCAAATAGTACTACTCCAGTATAGAGGAAGTGAAATAATCGGCTTATTATATATAGCCACTCTTGGCTACATGGATGAGATAGTAAGACATGGAAAAACAAAAATGGTGGCAGCTAGTGGGTTCAAGTCTTCAAGGGCCTGGCTAGCTATACGCGCCCTCCAAGGTAAAAAGTACTCCTACTAGTACTACTAAGTATACTACTAGTACAACAATGAAAGAGAAGGCGAGAGGGTTAAAAAATGGAATACTTGGGTAGATGGTGACGGTCCGATCGTGGTAGATTGTGTGACCATGTTGCACATCAGTGGTACCATGGGTAATGACTGCTAAGATAGTTGATCCCAATATGCCAAAGTTAGCTACAAGGTTCCAGGTTAGACCGAATCGCGGATGCAAATGCACATCCAGGATCGGCAATCTTATTTTGATCAGGGGATGACTGGTCCCTGTAAAATAATGGAGTACCGTTAGGGATGCAAATGATGGTTTGTGCATTCCGTTTGTAATCTCCCGTACCGTAGGATGGCAACCAGATGAAACAAGTCCCCTGGCTTGTCACCGCAAAGATGCAGCCTAGATGGCGCACGGCGTCTTCGAACATGTAGGGTACAAATCTGCCACCGCCAACATGCGCCAGGCTCTGCCGTTACTGCCTCTTGCATTGATGGCAATCCTTATGTCGAACACCGCGATGAGATAGTAATCGTTGTAGCCGCGTCGCTTTGTCGGCGGGTCCGCAATTGCTATCTTCTTCAATCTCATGTAGGCATCATCATACGTATTCAAGCCAATCAAGTCCGGAAGGCCGATCCCAATGGTGAAGAAGGGGTCTACCGAAACGGCCGCACTGTTGTGAATGTTGTGCAAAATGATGGTGGTATCCGGCAGGAGGTATGCAAGCCAATCTTCGTTGGCACCGACCCAGACCTATATATAAGACGGTGGGCAGCGGAGAAATTACGGGATGGAAATGGAATAACTAAGTACTACATGATCAAACTCCATTACTGACCTGCTCATCGGACAAAATCCGACTACCTCTCAACATCGGCAACTCTAGCGGAGTCAATGTGCAACCATGGCCAGGGAGCGGTGGACTGTTCAAAGGATTGTCCCATAGAAGAACCTTCTCCTTGAGGACGTATGGAAGACCAACAAGCATGGCCTTTTCCCAGGCCTGTTTAAGCACCGTCTTGAAAAAGTTGGTACAGGAAGCACCGAGTCTTGCGGCGGTGAGGACGTCGGAGCAGCGTGCGATTTCTCCTAGAGGATCGTCGTCCAAGGTCTCCCAGCCCCAACGAGGAGGAGAACCGCCTGGCGAATCCATGGGAGCAGCGACGAACTGCCTTCTCTTCGGGGGGGAGGGGAACTAGCGAGGAGGAGATAAGAGCGTAGTAACCGCAGGGCCTCGTCCCTTCCAACTGTAGATCGTTCCTTAGCGAAGGGGTGAGGCTACTATTTACTACTAGTACTAGCATAATGGAACGTTATGGGATTGCATTATACTGTAAATAATAGCACTAGTAAGAAATTTTTGGCACTAGGTAGTATTTTTTGGCGTGGGTTAAGAAATTTTGGGTATGTTTTCGCTATTTTTTGTACACGCCAACTAGTGTCAAAAAACGTCTTACATTATGTGACGGAGGAGGACGTACTCGTACTATAGCAGTACTACTACTACTTTTTCTCAACTAGTAGTGCGATGTACTGTACTTCTAGTCTAGTCTAGTATAGTGCACCAGTTTTGAACTCTTGAATCTCAGGGCCAAGGAGCTCCAGTTGGAAGTGGAGGGTACTACTGTTCTCTAGAACCATCATTGTACTATCAATGTAGGGAAAGTACACCTACGCAGTGGCCTAGTGGGTACTCTCGGTGCTCTATTCAGCCGCTCCTCTCACGTAGCTGGCCTACACAGCCGCTCCTCTCATGCACACACTAGCAGCCTGTTTATCAGCGACGGTTACTGCGGGGGCATAACATTTGAGTTATTTGATACAGCGAGACTAGGCTTTTCGCTTCCATTTGTGGAGGTGTAATGGATCTCGTCGAACTTTGTTAGTAGTTCCGTCTTTATGAATGAGATGAAGCAAAGCTTTTGCCCCCGTTTAAAAAAACACGTCAAGAGGAATTTCTTTTATAGTAGAGCCGATAATGGAGTGAAGTCCATGTGTGCAACGCCACAAGCTACAGAGTAGTAGTAGAGCACTTTACGTATAGAGCCATATTGCACATTTCCCAATGCCCTGCCAGGCTTTTCCGGCTCCTCGGGCTTAATTGGGATGCGCTAGTTTAAATATGCTACTAGCTGATGAGGAAGCTGCAAGCGAGGTGTGGCTAGGGCGAGCACGCGAGCCACGTGATGCTGGGAAGGAAAACCCGTTCACGTGGCTAGGCTATCCAGTGCTCCCAGTTTGTGGTGTCACACGTCCGTTTGACTTGCAAAACTCAAACTACCTGTGTAAAATATTGGCTCGCAGCGAAGTTACTATTTAAAAAAAAAGAGCCTCCATGCGTTCGGCCGGGATCGAACCCACAAAACGAGGTATACACTCCCGCGACCACTAGTAGTACTCGTTGGAGTACAACGCAGCCTAGAATCGCCTTTTGTCGCTAGTAGTACGTACATTGTTACTTACAAGAAACCCCTAATAATGCAAGAAACCACTAAAATGCCAAGAAACTACTACCACTTGCATAGTGGCAGATTTAAGATAAGACTACCTTATCAACCATTGTACATGCTCTTACCAACCAGCCCTACCAAGAAACGACTACTCTACAAAGTGTCGTTATAGGCACGTTTCAACCCATGGCCCTGTTTGGATACATTTGTTGTCAATCTAACCCTGCCATCCAAACACCACTTTGGTTAGAGTTAGTTCAGGGTTAGAATCTAACTCTAACCTCTGACAGGGCCCATGTCGCCCATTAAGTCAACGCCTTCTATTCGACCGGGCGTTATGACTTGTGGGACCTACATTTCAGCCTGCACAAAAATCCCGAGTGACCTCCTACCTCTGGCCCGTCCACCTAGTTATCCTCGGCCATGGGACACAGCTAGCACCGCCGGCAGAAGGCGAGGTCAAAACCGCCGGCGATGCGGAGCCCATGTTGCGGCAGCTCGGATGCCAGCTCCGTCCGGCGCTTGCGGCCGCTAGCTAGCCAAGATAGCTCCGTCCAGCTACTTGTCTGCAAGGTTTGCTAGCTAGATTGGCATGGCAGCGCGGCGGCTTGCTCGCGCGCGCCGCGCTAAGGCCAACCATCTAGCTCGAGCGAAGGCCAGTGCGGCGGCTTGCTCGCTCGTGAGTCATGCTCGGGCCAGCCTACCAACCCGTGCGGAGGCCAGCACGGCGTCCGGCCTGTCCGATGGAGCGGCGGCCAACTCGCTCATCACCGGTGCCACCGACGAACATGCATCAGTACTGTTTGAAGTAATATTTAGGAAAAATAATGATTTGAGGGGGAATAACAGGATAAAAGGTCAGATGTGGGTCCCTCGTGTCAACGGTCAAACAAAATTTGTTGGTTTAAGCTGCCTCATCAGCACGGACGTGTGGGCCAACCCTATCATAAATGGGTTTAAACGGACCTAATTGGTAGGAGTACTAGGTAGTAGTTTTTGGCGTGGTTAAGAAATTTTGGGTGTGTTTTTGCTATTTTTTGTACAATAGATTCTTCCTAGGGCTGGTTGAAAGTGGTAGTTTTTGTTAAATACTCTACATATTGTAAGTAGGAGTGAAAGTTAAGCTTTGGAAGCCAATAAGCAAGGCTAGTTACATAGTGCATATGTGTACATGATTGAAAGTAAATATAAACCATGAGTGACTAATATCTTGATGGAAAACTCGAAACTATGGAATACTACAAAAAAATGCATGGTTGGAAATACTAGCAATGTTCATGTGCGTTGCAAGGAATCATAATTAGAATAATACTTATTCACAAACTTGATACGAAACACTCTAATTTTGATATACATATGTCACTAGAGATATACTATTATGTTTCAATTAGAATATATTCCTTGGGCTGTTTTGGTGAGGTTAGGGAGGGATGTGGTTGGTTTTAAGATACTAATTATGGGTTTTTCTGCAAATTGGTAGACAAGTGGGATGCTAGTGAGGAAAGGCAACAACTTACCTCACAGTCATTAGATGTAGATCTAATGGTCAGAAATGATGGATGACAGACACACCATCATCACCAACTTAGTCTTCTGTAGGAGTACTAGCAAGATCCGTGCATTGCACGGAACATCAAGATGCATTTTTCTATAAAACACTTGTTGTGATTGACCCTTGCGGGAGTAATCCCATGTGTAAAAACTAATGATATCTCGAGAAATATGAGATAAGGTAAAGAGGAGTGGGGTGGGGTGGTGATTGGTGGTCAGACTGAGCGGAGGCATGGGGATTGACGACGCCGGCAGCGGCCACCAGGCCAGTTTGTTCCAGAGGCTTCCTTTCTTAATTTCTCAACAATGAGGTTTGTTGGGGATAAGGATGAACGAGGGAAGGCCTTGTCTGCAAATGTGGAGAGGGGTGCGGGTATCTTTTAGTTTAATTTCCATCCGTCAGATATAGATTGGACGTTCTATATTGCAAGATGGCACACGTACCATCATCACCAACTCGGTTTTTTATAAGAGAAGAAATATAAGTATGGAGATACAAACGTATTATCGATACTTGCTTCCATAAACTAGCATCTACATTCTATTCAACGCCTCGGCATGTGGGGCCTTAGCACAATGACTTCTCGACTGTGTAAAACAAAGATTTTCCCGTTGCGGATAAGGAGGGGGTGACGACGGCGCGCTTTTTGTCTTGCTCTAGTCCTAGTAGTCATACAAGGTGGTCTAAGCACGTGTAGATTTATTCTTTTTCATGTCTCGTGTTCGCCGTACTGCCACGACTATTGATGAATAGATGATACGTCCATTTTGCATCATGCTTTTATATCAATGTTTATTGCATTATGGGTTGTTATTACACATTATATCTCAATACTTATGGCTATTCTCTCTTATTTTACAAGGTTTACCATGAAGAGGGGGGATGCCGGCAGCTGGAATTCTGGCTGGAAAAGGAGCAAATGTTGGAAACCTATTCTGCACAACTCCAAAAGACCTGAGACTCCATGAAACAACTTTTTGGATTTATTAAGGAATTATGAGCAAAAGAAATAGGCCAGGGGGCCCACACCCTGTCCAGGAGACAGGGGGCGCCCCCCCCCCCAGGGCGCGCCCCCCTATCTCCTGGGCCCCTTGGCGGGCCTCCGGCGTCCATCTTCTGCTATATGAAGGGTTTTGTCCTGGAAAAATTCGTGGGCAAGCTTATGAGACGAAACTCCGCCGCCACGAGGCGGAACCTTGGCGGAATCAATCTAGGGCTCTGGCGGAGCTGTTCTGCCGGGGACACTTCCCTCCGGGAGGGGGAAATCATCACCAATGTCATCACCAACGATCCTCTCATCGGGAGGGCGCAATCTCCATCAACATCTTCACCAGCACCATCTCATCTCAAAACCCTAGTTCATCTCTTGTATCCAATCTTGTATCAAAACCACAAATTGGTACCTGTGGGTTGCTAGTAGTGTTGATTACTCCTTGTAGTTGATACTAATTGGTTTACTTGGTGGAAGATCATATGTTCAGATCCTTCATGCATATTATTATCCCTCTGGTTATGAACATGAATATGCTTTGTGAGTAGTTACGTTTGTTCCTGAGGACATGGGAGAAGTCTTGCTATTAGTAGTCATGTGAATTTGGTATTCGTTCGATATTTTGATGAGATGTATGTTGTCTCTCCTCTAGTGGTGTTATGTGAACGTCGACTACATGACACTTCACCATTATTTGGGCCTAGAGGAAGGCATAGGGAAGTGATAAGTAGATGATGGGTTGCTAGAGTGACAGAAGCTTAAACCCTAGTTTATGCGTTGCTTCGTTAGGGGTTGATATGGACCCATATGTTTAATGTTGTGGTTAGGTTTACCTTAATACTCCTTTTTGTAGTTGCGGATGCTTGCAATAGGGGGTTAATCATAAGTGGGATGCTTGTCCATGTTAGGGAAGTACCCAAGTGCCGGTCCACCCACATATCAAATTATCAAAGTACCAAACGCGAATCTTATGAACATGATGAAAACTAGCTTGACGATAATTCCCAATGTGTCCTCGGGAGCTCCTTCCTCATTATTAGAATTTGTCCAGGCTTATCCTTTGCTACATAAAGGATTGGGCCACCTTGATGCACTTTATTACTTTATTTACTTTTTGCTCGTTACTATTTATCTTATCACAAAACTATCTATCACCTACTATTTCAGTGCTTGCAGAGAAAACCTTATTGAAAACCACTTATCATCTCCTTATGCTCCTCGTTGGGTTCGACACTCTTACTTATCGAAAGGACTACGATAGATCCCCTACACTTGTGGGTCATCAAGACTCTTTTCTGGCGTCGTTGTCGGGGAGCGTAGCGCTCTTGGTGAGTGGAACTTGGTAAGGAAACATTTATATAGTGTGCTGAAATTTTCTGTTACTTGTCACTATGGAAACTAATCCTTTGAAGGGCTTGTTTGGGGTATCTTCACCCCAACCAGAAGAGCAAAGAGGCAAAGAGATGCTCCTCAACCTACTGAACCTTATGAAAATATTCACTTTGAGATTCCTTCGGGTATGATAGAAAAACTGCTAGTTAATCCTTTTGCAGGAGACGGAACATTGCATCCCGACTTACACCTTATCTTTGTGGATGAAGTTTGTGGATTATTTAAGCTTGCAGGTATTCCCGATGATGTTGTCAAAAGGAAGGTCTTCCCTTTATCTTTGAAGGGAGATGCAATGACATGGTATAGGCTATGTGATGATACGAGATCTTGGAATTATAAGCGATTGAAGTTGGAATTTCACCAGAAGTTCTATCATATGCATCTTGTTCATCGTGATCGTAATTACATATATAATTTTTGGCCTCACGAAGGAGAAAGCATCGCTCAAGCTTGGGGGAGGCTTAAGTCAATGTTATATTCATGCCCCAATCATGAGCTCTCTCGGGAAATGATTATTCAGAATTTTTATGCTCGGCTTTCTCTTGATAATCACAACTTGCTCGATACTTCCTGTGTTGGTTCCTATATGCTGAAGACTATTGATTCCAAATGGGACTTATTGGAAATAATTAAATGCAACTCTGAAGATTGGGGTTCCAACGATGGTAAGGAGTCAGGTATGACACCTAAGTTTGATTGTGTTAAATCTTTTATGGATACCGATGATTTCCGTGGATTTAGCTCTAAGTATGGACTTGACTCTGAGATAGTAGCTACTTTTTGTGAAACTTTTGCTACTCATGTTGATCTCCCTAAAGAGAAGTGGTTTAAATATAATCCTCCTGTTGAAGTGAAAGTAGTTGCACCTATTATAGTCGAAGAGAAGACTATTACATATAGTGATCCTATTATTCCTATTGCTTATGTTGAAAAACCTCCTTTTCCTGTTAGGATAAAAGATCATGTTAAAGCTTCGACTGTTGTTCGTAAGAATAATACTAGGACCTATACACCTCCTGAGCAAATTAATGTTGAACCTAGTATTGCCATGATTAAAGATCTCTTGGATGAGGATTTAGATGGGCATGTTATCTCCTTCTTGGGTGAAACTGCTAATATTGCTAGACCCGATACTAAGACACGTAGACCTGTTGTAGGCACGCCTGTTATTTCTGTTAAAATAGGAGGTCATTGTTATCATGGTTAATGTGATATGGGTGCTAGTGCTAATGTGATACCTTATGATCTTTATAAAGAAATTATGCACGATATTGCACATGTTGAATTAGAAGATATAGATGTTACTATTAAGCTTGCCAATAGGGACACCATTAAACCTATTGGGATTGTTAGAGATGTTGAAGTCTTGTGTGGGAAGATTAAATACCCTACTGATTTTCTTGTTCTTGGTTCCCCACAAGATGATTTTTGTCCCATTATTTTTGGTAGACCCTTCTTGAATACTGCTAGTGCTAAGATTGATTGTGAAAAGAATATTGTCACTGTTGGCTTAGATGGTATGTCTCATGAGTTTAATTTCGCTAAGTTTAGTAGACAACGTCGTGAAAAGGAACCATCTAGTAAGGATGAAATTATTGGTCTTGCTTCCATTGTTGTTCCTCCAACTGATCCGCAATATTTGCTAGACCATGAAAATGATATGTTTATGAAGGAAAGGGAAGAAATAGATGAAGTGTTCCTTAAACAAGAACCTATGCTGAAACATAATCTTCCCATTGAAATTCTTGGGGATCCCCCTCCACCCAAGGGTGATCCCGTGTTTGAACTCAAACCATTACCTGATAATCTTAAGTATGCTTATCTTGATGAAAAAGAAATATATCTTGTTATTATTAGTGCTAACCTTTCAGAGAAAGAATAAGAAAGATTATTGAAAACTCTGAAGAAGCACCGAGCTGCTATTGGATATACCCTGGATGATCTTAAGGGCATTAGTCCCACATTATGTCAACACAAAATTTCAGTGGAGAAAGATGCCAAACCTGCTAGAGATCCTCAAAGATGATTAAATCCCAAAATGAAGGAAGTGGTAAGAAAGGAGATACTAAAACGCCTTGAGGCAGGTATTATTTATCCCGTTGCTGATAGTGAATGGGTAAGCCCTGTCCAATGTGTCCCAAAAAAGGTAGGTATTACCGTTGTCCCTAATAATAAAGATGAATTGATCCCGCAAATAATTATTATAGGCTATAGGATGGTAATTGATTTCCGCAAGTTAAATAAAGCTACTAAGAAAGATCATTACCCTTTACCTTTTATTGATCAAATGCTAGAAAGGCTATCCAAACACACACATTTTTGCTTTCTAGATGGTTATTCTGGCTTCTCTCAGATACCTGTATCAGTGGGGGATCAATCTAAAACTACTTTTACTTGCCCTTTTGGTACTTTTGCTTATAGACGTATGCCTTTTGGTTTATTTAATGCACCTGCTACCTTTCAAAGATGCATGATGGCTATATTTTCTGATTTTTGTGAAAAGATTTGTGAGGTATTCATGGATGACTTCTCCGTCTATGGATCCTCTTTTGATGATTGTTTGAGCAACCTTGATTGAGTTTTGCAGAGATGCGAAGACACTAGTCTCGTCCTGAATTGGGAAAAGTGTCACTTTATGGTTAATGAAGGCATTGTCTTGGGGCACAAGATCTCCGAGAGAGGTATTGAAGTTGATAAAGCCAAAGTTGATGCTATTGAAAAGATGCCATGTCCCAAGGACATAAAAGGTATAAGAAGTTTCCTTGGTCATGCCGGTTTTTATAGGAGGTTCATTAAGGACTTTTCTAAAATCTCTAGGCCTCTGACTAACTTATTACAAAAAGATATTCCTTTTGTCTTTGATGACGATTGTGTAGAAGCATTTGAAACACTTAAGAAAGCTTTGATCACAGCACCTATTGTTCAGTCACCTGATTGCAATTTGCCTTTTGAAATTATGTGTGATGCTAGTGATTATGCTGTAGGTGTTGTTCTAGGCAAAGAGTCGATAAGAAATTGAATGTCATCCATTATGCTAGTAAGACTCTTGATACTGCCCAGAGAAATTATGCTACCACTGAAAAAGAATTCTTAGCAGTTGTGTTTGCATGTGATAAGTTTAGACCTTATATTGTTGATTCCAAAGTTACTATTCACACTGATCATGATGCTATTAAATATCTTATGGAAAAGAAAGATGCTAAGCCTAGACTCATTAGATGGGTTCTCTTGCTCCAAGAAGTTGACTTGCATATTATTGATAGAAAGGGAGCTGAGAACCCCGTTGCAGACAACTTGTCTAGGTTAGAGAATGTTCTTGATGACCCACTGCCTATCAATGATAGTTTTCCTGATGAACAATTAGCGGTTGTCAATGCTTCTCATACTGCTCCTTGGTATGCTGACTATGCTAATTACATTGTTGGTAAATATATACCGCCTAGTTTCACATACCAGCAAAAGAAAAAGTTCTTTTATGATTTAAGATATTACTTCTGAGATGATCCACATCTTTATAAAGAAGGAGTAGATGGTATTATTAGACGTTGTGTGCCTGAGCATGAACATGAACAAATCCTACACAAGTGTCACTCTGAATCCTATGGAGGACACCACGCTGGAGATAGAACTGCACACAAGGTACTACAATCTGGTTTTTATTGGCCTACTCTTTTCAAAGATGCTCGTAAGTTTGTCGTATCTTGTGATGAATGTCAAAGAATAGGTAACATCAGTAGACGTCAAGAAATGCCTATGAATTATTCTCTTGTTATTGAACCGTTTGATGTTTGGGGCTTTGATTATATGGGACCTTTTCCTGCCTCCAATGGTTATACACATATTTTAGTTGCTATTGATTACGTTACTAAGTGGGTAGAAGCTATTCCAACTAGTAGTGTTGATCATAACACTTCTATTAAAATGCTTAAAGAAATTATTTTTCCGAGTTTTGGAGTCCCTAGATATCTTATGACTGATGGTGGTTCACACTTTATTCATGGTGCTTTCCGTAAGATGCTTGCTAAGTATGATGTCAATCATAGAATTGCATCTCCCTATCACCAGCAGTCTAGTGGTCAAGTAGAGTTGAGCAATAGAGAGCTCAAATTAATTTTGCAAAAGACTGTGAATAGATCTAGAAAGAATTGGTCCAAAAAACTTGATGATGCATTATGGGCCTATAGAACTGCATACAAAAATACTATGGGTATGTCTCCTTATAAGATGGTTTATGGAAAAGCATGTCATTTACCTCTTGAACTTGAACATAAAGCATACTGGGCTATTAAAGAGCTTAATTATGACTTCAAACTTGCCGGTGAGAACAGGTTATTTGATATTAGCTCACTTGATGAATGGAGAACACAAGCATATGAGAATGCTAAGCTTTTCAAAGAAAAAGTCAAACGCTGGCATGATAAAAGGATACAAAAGCGTGAGCTTAACGTAGGAGATTATGTGTTATTGTTCAACTCTCGTTTAAGATTTTTTGCAGGAAAACTTCTCTCAAAATGGGAAGGTCCCTACGTTATCGAGGAGGTCTATCGTTCTGGTGCTATAAAAATCAACAACTTTGAAGGCACAAATCCGAGGGTGGTAAACGGTCAAAGAATTAAACATTATATTTCAGGTAATCCTATCAATGTTGAAACTAATATTATTGAAACCATAACCCCTGAGGAATACATAAGAGACACTTTCCAGAACGTTCCAGACTCTGAAAAGGCATAGGTACGTGGTACGGTAAGTAAACCGACTCCAAAACAACTCTAATGGCAATTTTCATCAGTTTTAGATTATTTAAGGATTTTAGGAAGAAAGAAGTAGTCCGAAAGGGACACGAGGCTCCCACGAGAGAGGAGGGTGCGCCCCCCCCCCTGTAGGGCGCGCCCCCCTGTCTTGTGGGCACCTAGTGTGCCTCCCGGACTCCGTTTTCTTGTATATTCCGTATTTTGGTCGGTAAAAAATCATTATATATAATCCCGAAGGTTTTGACCACAGTATCACACAAATATCTTATGTTTTTGTTTCGAGCTGTTCCTGCTGCAGAATTGAACAAGATGTCGTCTCAAGATTCGGAGGGAGAGAGCTACATAGCTGATTATATTGCAAATACAAAAATATATGGGATGTGGAATGCTATGGCTGGACCACAGAAGAAGAAGAAGACTATGATCCAAAAAGGAAGGAGGAGACAAGCTCTGATGAAGAGGACGATCCACTGCCTCAACCTGGTGATATGCATGTGGAGTTCAAAAAGTCAAGTCTCCCTAAGGTCCAATCTATCCCACCATGTTTTTTGCAGGACAGCAAGGCAACACTATGCAAAAAGATAATGAAACTTGAGCTCGAGAATGAGGATCTGAGGGAGGAAAATTTTAGCCTCAGACGTAAGCTAGAGAAGAAAAGTGAAACAACTCCTACTTCACCACCTCCGAAGAAATAATCACATGGGTATGGGCACTCCCCTTGGCAACTGCCAAGCTTGGGGTAGGTGCCCCAGTATCGTATCACCATCACACTCCTATCTTTACCGCTTTACTTAGTTCGATCCTTTTAGTAGTATCTTGTTCTATTAGTTCGAAGTTTTGATATCAAGTAGTTTTGAGTTTTCCATTGTGATCTCTTTATGTAATCGAGTCCGTGTGCTTTCTATAATAAAGATTAGTGTTGAGTCAAGGGCTTTGCTATGTTGCTATGATCTTGAGGAATTAGAAAGAACAAAAGAGTTCATATTGATCTTATGGATAGTGATAACTTCACACATAGAAAGTATGAGGCATAAAAATTGTTGAGAGTTGATGAACGTAGCCTTGGTCATCGTTGCAATTAATAGGAAGTGATAAGGAAAGAGGGGTTCACATATAAATATACTATCTTGGACATCTTTTATGATTGTGAAGCACTCATTAAGTATGACATGGTAAAAGAGTTGACGTTGGACAAGGAAGACAACGTAATGGTTTATGTTTTCTGACATCTCAGTTAAAGTATATTGTCATTGACCTTCCAAACATGTTGAGCTTTCCTTTCCCCCTCATGCTAGCCAAAACTTCTTGCACCAAGTAGAGATACTACTTTGCTTCCAAATATCCTTAAACCCAGTTTTGCCATGAGAGTCCACCATACCTACCTATGGATTGAGTAAGATCCTTCAAGTAAGTTGTCATCGGTGCAAGCAATAAAAATTGATCTCTAAATATGCATGACTTATTAGTGCAGAGAAAATAAGCTTTGTACGAACTTGTTGTGGAAGTAATAAAAGCGACAGAGTGCATAATAAAGGTCCACATACAAGGAGCAATATAAAGTGACGTTCTTTTGCATTAAGATTTTGTGTATCCAACCCTAAAAGCGCATGACAACCTCTACTTCCCTCTGCGAAGGGCCTATCTTTTACTTTATGTTTTTACTTTATGTTTGACTCAAGGTGATCCTCACCTTCCTCTTTTCATTTTATCCTTTGGCAAGCTCTTCGTGTTT